>NW_024884364.1:59441840-59573076 GCF_019232065.1 Centrocercus urophasianus | reverse complement strand
GGGAAGGGAAGGGAAGGGAAGGGAAGGGAAGGGAAGGGAAGGGAAGGGAAGGGAAGGGAAGGGAAGGGAAGGGAAGGGAAAGGTTTTCAGTGGATAGGGCAGACTGAAGGCATAGCATATGACTTTCTGTTTTGTTCCCTGACATTAGTGGACTTGTATTGGCAGGAGACACCAAGATTGACAGGATACATCAAGATTGAAGATAAGCTATGAACTATTTAATACTGCTTGGCAGTCCAAGACAACAATGGAATAAAGGCTATATGGCAGAAGATACGGGTGGAGTAAATTCATTGCCATTCTCTTTCTAGGTGTAGATTAAGAAGTCGGCACATTCTAACTCAGTGCTGTAGAGCACTAGCACCTGTGGTGTTGGTGGGGAGACTTTTCTGCAACTATCACCTGAAAGCTAGGTCTACCGAAGGAGACTGCAGCTCCAATAGATGAGTTTTGGAAAATTCTCTCAATTGTGCTTGTTCCTGTGACTTCTTAACTTTTCATCTCCTTCCTGGTACTCTTAACAGTGCCACTGTTGGTAAGTTTCCTTCCTAGCAGAGAAAAGTGATGTAGAACAGGCGCATAATTGGCTCAAGAAAAAGCCAGCAGTACCTAAGTGTAAGCATTGTTCTATCTGTGGGACAAGGATTCCCCAAAGTTTTCAGAGAGAGCCTGAGGGAAATTCTAAAGCTGTTCAGTTCATTTAGGCCGGTGTGGACACTGAGATCCTCTCAGACTCCTGAACATCTATTCTGAGTTGCAGAAGACAATTGACACCGAAGATGTGTGTAAAGTCACATGGCTGAGAAAACAGAACCCTTACAAAATGGGTGTAGCTTTTCAGAAACCACCATTTCATATGGAGGACTTATTTCAGCCTATTCTTTATGCATGCTTCCCATTCGTGGGTTTCTTTTAAGACTGGATTTTGAATGTTCCTTAAAACGCTAAAACTAGAGAAGCTCTGTCAAATAAATCAGCACCATTTCCTGCTTTTGCATAGGAAGCATGAAAATTAAAGGCTTTGACAGAACTCAGCAGACAGTTTCATAACTTTTCTGACCTTAGGGAAGAAACTGGATTTTTACCACTAATCATACTCACTGCATTTTGATAATATGACATCATATTGGAGTTGAGTCATTGGGAAGAGGATCTTGCCTCTCCTGAAGAGTATATGAATGTTTCAGTGAACCACTGTTAAATTTTGCTGGTTTGGCAGAGAAAGTTGATATTAAGTAGCATAGCAACAAAATGAGTTAATATGTGCCAGAGACATGAAAGAAAAGCAAGAGATTTTGATAGTTTACCAGAGGGAAGAAAGCAGGTCTTATATATAAGGAAGACATGAAATTAATAATGTCTCAGAAGTGACTCAGATAACTTACAGAGGTATCAAGCCTGTCATCAGTGAGAATATACATCAAAAAGGCTGAAATATTATGATCAGAAAGAAACTACTCAAATAGTTTGGAAAATATGAATGCATGTAATCCAGCTGGTCTTGATCATATCTTAGGGCATTCGCCTCCCAAAGCTATATAATCTATAGCCCACATCTACACCTGAAAGTTACAAAAATATAATGGATGATGTGGCTCTATAATTGAGCATGATTGAATTACTGCAGGTAAGCAAGTTACAGCATGCCAGCTGAGCCATGGTAACTGGCTGCCTGCACTTTCAAATAAGTAATGTCTGTTCATTTTCAGTAAGAATATAAAACCAATTCACAGAAACCAAAGCAAAAAGAGCAGGTTCTCTTATTTCAGTTCAAGAGCAGCATATTTCACTTTGACACCAGTAGATTCACAGTTTGTCTTGGGTAAACTAAACTGTTGATATAAGTTGAGATGAATAAAAAGCTAAGGTAAGATAAAAGTAATTTGCCCAACAACTGGGCAGAAGCCAATACTATATGGTGACTTTCAGATGAGCAAGGAGAATACGAAAATACTCTGTAAAAATGTATTATTTTAGGAATTAAAGGGAGGGAAAATATATGTAAGAAGCAGCTCACAGGGCTGGATTCATCTGTATTTACATCATGAATATATCTCTATTTTCAGAGGGGTCCTCTTGATTTTCACTTAGCAATTTGAAGCATAAAACATTCTTTAATGTCAGTGAATGAATCAAAATAAAGCTCCAGTGAATTCCGTACTCCGCAGTATATGGAATGATAGACAAATACTGGCCAGCAATCTTCATTTCATAAACATGTTAAGATGAAAATAAGGAGCACAGCAGATACTTGTTAATTTAACTTAGTATCAAGCATTACATTCACAACATATTATCTGGAAGAAAAAGTCTCTGGATAGAACCTATCTTCTGGATTGAAAACCTGAAAAGAAGTGATAAATGCCATAATGCATTTGAGAATAATTGGCTGTACACTGCTGATATTAGACAAGTTTTTCTTAAAAGTCTTATTAATGAACAAATAAGAAGCACATTATTGAAAACCTGAATATCATACTACACAGAGACATGCGCTACTGTAACCAAATCAAGTATTAGCTTTCATAAAAGGGATTTAGAGAGATTTAAACAATTCAGTTGAAGACTACCCCTACTAATCGAACACACGTTTAGAATGAAAAGCAAAAATGGTGAAGGCGGTGCTGAAAGGTAGAGGTGACAGAAAACACCATGCATGTATTCAAAATGTGTGACTATAGCAAAAAAAAAAAAAAAAAAAAAAAAAAAGGTACAAATTAATGTTCTATATGTTAGTACTTGTTGAACAGAACAAGAGATAGTTCACTTTGTGCTCTCATGTTCATCTTGGAGGTATCAGATCCACTTCATGCACCCTAAGAACAGAAGGATACCAGTAAGATTGAGGAAGCCGAAGAGAGATTGTGGGATTGAAGGATTAAGGATATGATTATATTATTATCATTAAATATCATTAAATGAAGCAAGAACAAGCCAGGGAAGAGTGGTAAAGAAGGATAACAAATATGAACTACTAGAAACCAGAAAAACCCACAGAAGGCAAATGCAGCAAAGAAGTGAGAAAACAGATTAGGCACTAGGAATGTAAAATGGTAAATAGGTTTGGTTTTTGTTGTTGTCTTATTTTTAGCTTCTGGAACAATGTGTGAGTAGTCAGAGTTCTTTGTCTTCTTGTTTTCCATACTGGTGGCCAGAACCCATTGGAATTGTTTGGTATGAGCCATGTATTGGCAGTGAGCAGGTTAATGGGATCTAACAAATCTTCATTTTTCCACTAATTCTATGCACGCTTTTTCTCGCTCTGTACCAAAGTTTCCTCATAGCTCTGTTTATGAGATATATAAAATAAACTGTTGGTGTTTTTTCTGGATAACCAATGGTTCTGTGAATATGCATTGCATGATATATAAAGTCTTCCCCGCATGGGAAAGCTGTGTTTCCAATTGGTTGCATAAAGTTAGGTTATTTTTCCTCTTTTGCTTGCCAGCAGGTACAGAAAGGCTAAATGTTCCAAATCCACACTTCATTAACTTTTCCTTCTTCAGCACTTCTTTCAGGTTCTCAAACCACATCTTCTGTACCTTATGCAGAGACAGTAGTTTCCTCATAGTTGTGTAACTAAGATTGATTTTCTCCTTTACTATTTTTCCCAAACTCAACAAATCTGTCTGAAATTTCACACACACTTTTTTTCTAGCAGAGAAGACTTTAAAAACAGTTCTAAAGGAAGTCAGCCAGATTATTTATTAGAATTTGTAACTTGTAAAAAGATCAAGAAGACCGAGCTCTGAAAAAAAAAAAAAAAAAAAAAAAAAAAAAGCGTAATAGTATTGAAGAACTATTCTATCGCCAAACAAACAAACAAAATCTCTTTGACTCAGAAAATTCTAATCAAGTTCTGGTGCCTTTGGCTGTGTTGAAATAGTTGAGAAATCATCTTTCAAAGTTAAATAGTCCAGACTTTATGAATGTGTCTCCAGTGAAACAGGTTAGAAATTATGTCATTTTGTTCTGGCCATTTTAAGAAAGGCAGTGCAGTCATGGGGGTTGAGGACAGATTCTCTAGAGCAGTCTAGACTAAAACCAGTTCAGCATTTCCTGGTTCCTCTGACCTGACTAGCAAGGGATTTTTCATTCACTCTAGCTATCTAACAGATGTTATATGAGGTGAATCACACGTGGAGTGCCCAGTAGTTACTTCTACTTACATATTAAAATAATGTGTTTATTTTTTAGTCATGATATTTCCCAGTGTTGAAATGTTCAAAATGCAAGATGAGTGACACCACAAAGATGGCTGCTGACTAGAGATTAAGCTTTACATGTTTGTTTCTTCCTCCGCAAAGAAGGTTTACACACTCTGGCCTCTTGCTGAGACAGGCTTGTATTCTCAAATTGCTTTTGCTGAGGATTTTCATGCTCCAGTAATGACATGCAGCTTCTCATTCATTAATCATTTTCCATAAAGAGTACCAATAGACTAGTCCAATATTTATCGGGTATTTGTCTTGATTTCTCCCCACTTATTCTGGAGAACAATTATTTTACTGGAAAAAATAGTGACTTTGGAAAATATTTTAGCACAGACACAAAATAAGGACTGGAGTCTTCTTCCTTTGAGGCTCAGGGCAAAGCTTACCAAGCAGAAGTAGATTAGATCTAAAACCCAGATATAGCACTACAAGAGCTATCTAAAGAAAGCATTGCCCATTAGTTACTGAGCCTCCATTTCTTCTCTCACCTCTATAGCATTAAAATAAAGCACAGATATCTAATTGAAAAATAGTCTCTAGTTCAAGGTTTGTTTTACCTTAATACTGAAGACAGTCTTTAGGGATACATAATATAGGCTGATAATTCAGGGAACACACACTATAAATTAGAACCATCCTTCTGCATTAAGTAAATATAAATGATATCCCCAGGATATCATTTCCTCATCTGCAGCACAACTGATGACATTGGCTGTTTGCTTTGCTAGCTGTAAGCTTGGTGGCCAAGCCTGCCCCTCTGACCAGATGGCAGGAAGACATCTGCTGCCCTTCAGTGAGAAATGGATCTTCTTATTTCAGTGTCAGTCCTGCCCTTTGTGTGGTGGGATGGCATGGAGATGGGAAAAATGCTTTGTCAGTAAGAACCTCCGTTCAAAGTACATGTAAAGATTCTCATCAGAACACCACTTAGTTTTGGAGGCAGTTGACAGTGATACAAATCAGTTCAACCGTTCACCAAGAATGAGGAACAGCATTTAAAAACAGATTTGTCAAATGAGCTTAGAAATACTTTCTATGTGGGAGATTCAAATATTTCATATCATAAAATCATAGAATGGTTTGGGTTGGAAGAGATCTTTAAGATCACCTAGTTCCAACCCCCCTGCTATAGACTCATGTTGAGTCTTTCATCAGTCCATACTCTCAAATCCTTCTTCTCAGGGCTGCTCTCAAGCCATTCTCCACTGAACCTGTATCTGTGCTTGGGACTGCCCCAACCCAGATGCAGGACCTTGCACTTGGCATTACTGAACTTCATGACGTTGACATGGGCCCACCTCTCAAGGCTGTCCACATCCCTCAGGATGGCATTCCTCCCCTCTAGTGTATCAACTGTACCACTCAGCTTGGTGTCATAGAATTATAGAATCATAGAATTGCTCAGGTTGGAAAAGGCCTTCAAGATCAAGATTTTGGCCACAACAACCCCATGCAGCGTTACAGGCTTGGGGATGAGCGGCTGGATGAGTGTGAAGAAGAGAAGGGCCTGGGGGTGTTGGTTGATGCTCAGCTGAACATGAGCCGACAGTGTGCCCAGGTGGCCAAGAAGGCCAACAGCATCCTGGCCTGCGTTAGAAATAGTGTGGCCAGCAGGAGCAGGGAGGTGATCATCCCTCTGCTCTCAGCACTGGTGAGGCCGCACCTCAAGTGCTGTGTTCAGTTTTGGGCTCCTCACTACAGGAAAGATGTTGAGGTCCTGGAGCGTGTCCAGGGAAGGGCCACAAAACTGGTGAGGGTTCTGGAGCACAAGTCTTATGAGGAGCGGCTGAGGGAGCTGGGATTGTTCAGTCTGGAGAAGAGGAGGCTCAGGGGAGACCTCATTGCATTCTACAACTTCCTGAAGGGAGGCTGTGGTGAAGAGAGATTTGGCCTCTTCTCCCAGGCAACGAGCAGGACACAGGGAAATGGCCGCAAGTTGTACCAGAGGAGGTTTAGGTTGGACATAAGGAAGAAGTTTTTCTCTCAGAGAGTGGTCAGGCACTGGAATGGCTGCCCAGGGAGGTAGTGGAGTTGCCGTCCCTGGCAGTGTTCAAGAGGCGTCTGGATGATGTGCTGCATGATATGGTTTAGTACCAGTGGTGGCAATGGTGATGAGGAGACGGTTGGACTGGATGATCTTATAGCTCGCTTCCAACCTTGTGATTCTGTGATTCTATGATCATCAAGTTCAACTGCACTCAATCCCAGTGTCCATGTCACCTCCAAAGATGTGAAATAACACCAATCTCAACACTGATCCCTGAGAAATGCCACTCATGACTGGTCTCCACTTGGCCATTGAGCTGCTGACCACAACTCTGAATGTGACTATCCAGCCAATTCCTTACCCAGCCAGTGGTCCATCCATCACATCCATTTTTGTCCAATTTGACAACCAGTATGTTGTGCATAACAGTGTAATATAAACATATATAATTCAGTAAGAATTCGTTACTTTCTGCTTGCCCCGTTATTTTTTTACTGTTAGTTATTAAGACAGTAATAACTTTTATTTATCTATGAGACTGAGACAATGTCTATTTTTAAATGCTACTTTAGAAAAAACACAAGCAGTGACTGAACTAGCAACTATACTGTATCTTCAGCTGTGCGTTATCACCTAGTCCTTTGAACTAAAAACCTACACAGATTTTGTTAGACAGCTCTCCAGTGGTTCAACATTCATTTTTTCAGTGACATTATGGGAGCTGAAAGTGGGAGAAACTCTGTGAGAGAAACCCTTGGAATTTCCATTACAGCTCTTTAACTCAGTAAGTACTACTTCCCGTTGCTTGCAGCAGGACCCAGGTTTTGTACTATGCTGACAACACAAGCTCCATTATTTCTCAGGCTATGTCTTTTTTTGACTTTAGCTTAATTTGGTGCAACTGTCTGGTATAACACATAAGACTACCTGTACACTTACAATACCAGCTACTAAGAGTTAGTAGAAATAAGTAGTGCTTTCATGATGCTTGAGCCTAGAATGAAATACAGTTTACAGGATTCCAGGCCTGGGATGGGACCACAGGCAGAGGCCTTGAAGGCGTATGAGCAGGATAGCAACCAGTTTGGCTTGCGGAACAAACTCTATAACCACAAAGTAGTTATAAAACAGGTATGTTTATTCAGCACCTGGGGCAGAGGGGATAACTCCTTCCTGGCCTGTACACCAAAAGCAGGTAAACTATTTATAGAAATAATACTTGCATATTCATGCTATTTCTACACAAGGAGTAGTTATTATAATTAATTTTAGGAATTCATTACAATATTCCATGCCCATTCTATGCCCCAAACTCCACCCCTAATAATGTTTCTACACACGCACGGTGCCTCCTGGTGGTTGCTCCAGTAGTTGTGGGGATGAAGGCCGTATGTCATCCTTGCAGTGTACTTCTGATAGCGGTGTAGTTTGAGGAGGTATTGCAGCTTCAACTGGTTCAGTCTCTAGAATGGTTTCTAGGATATGGCTCCTTGGACCAACCAGCAAGTTTCTTGGGTTACAGTTGATGTACCCCATATCTCTCCTATTGTTTGTGCTCAACTGCTTTTACAATTTTAACAATATAACAAATTAGCCCTTTATTCAAGTTGTCAATTACTAGCCATCGAAGGAGTATTACACTTGGAACTGGGTAAAATGGTTTAAAAGTAACAGAAAAAAAAAGTACAGGTATTTGATGTATGTATGATGTGCCACGTATAGTAAATTTAGGTATAACACGGGCTAAGACAGTGAATAAAGAGAACAGGTTAAAGGTTGTTAGCAAATATGCAAAAATGGCCCTGAATCACAGAATCACACAATTGCAGGGGTTGGAAGGGACCTCAAGAGATCATAATCTCCAATCCTCCTGCTGAAGCAGGTACCCTACAATACGTTGCACAGGTTGGCATCCAGATAGTCTTCAGTATCTCCATGGAAGGTGACTCCACAACCTCTCTGGGCAACCTGTTCCAGTGCTCAATCACCCTTACCGTAAAGAAGTTCTTCATGTGTTAATATTCCATGTGTTAATATGCAACTTCCTGTGTTCAATTTTTAGGCTGTTACTCATTGTCCTATACCTCTGCACCACCAAGAAGAGCCTGGCCTCATCCAGTAACTACAGAATATTTAGAATAATAATATAAAATAGAATATAGAAAAATTAGTATAGAATAGTGCTGAGATCGAGGAAGATCAATATTGCATTCCTGGAGAAGAACTTGCTTGTTAGTGTCATCATAGCTGGACTGATAATTCTTTGAGTAAACTGTTAGGACAAATTAGAAAAGCAATAAACTATTGGCTTTGTTTGCTGTATTCATTTGCCTGTGAAAAGAGGAGCATTAATAGTGAGAATTCAAGTAGAGTGGTGCAGCTTGCTAGAACCCTAACTCGGCAACAGAGACACTGTAAAGTCTCTAAACTTTAAGTAAAAGGAGAAGCAAGAGACTGGATAAGTGCCCACTTTTAGTTGCCACAGTCCTAATATTGACATATTCTGCTGGTTAGTGCCAATGGAGCAAAAGTATGGATGCCTGCCGAAGATCTGCCACACTATGCTTTTTTTCAAGGTACAGTAACAGCAACCCCATCTTGAGCATGCTATGCTCCAGCTGCATATTGCTCTGAGGCAAGCTGTGAGGCTGTGGAGGAGCAGGGTCACTGCAGTGAGTGAGCACTGACTATGAAGCAGCAACACATATATTTTTAGGCCTTTACTCAGTCCAGTATTAGTTAAAAAGTCTTCTCAAGAGAATGGCCAGGCTCAACTCTTTTTAGACTATGCCCATGGATTTGTATTTGGTGATTTGACTTTGTCATTGTAATGAGGTGCACAGTGTCATATGCCTTGTCTGTGGTCCACAACGCTCTGGGCATCGTTTAGGAAGAGCGTCCTACTCAGCTCTGCTGGGATGTTTGTGGGAGAAATAGCCTGCCCCTGCACATCAGGGGTGGGGAAGGGCAGTAGAAGACCACAACAGTCACAGTTGTGAAGGGCCAAAGCCTCACTAACCATAGGGGAAAATGGATTTTAGTAATGTGGAGTCTTCCTTTTAAGATGAAACACAATTTTATTCTTGTACATAAGATTGGTGCAAAGAGTGTGATCATACTCCAAGCTCAGTAGTGGTACTTACTTGCTATGCAGTAACAGATGGTGCCTGATCCATGGATCTCTGCCAGGAGTTCATCAGGCATGTGGCTGAGTAGCTCAAGTCACTGCCTGTGAGATCATACTGCTGGCAAAGTGCATCTTCTTCACCATGACCTGCTGCACATATCACACACTGCTAGTGACTGATGTGGCTGAAGGTAGGCCAGGTGCTCCACTGGTCCCAGTTAGCCTCAGGAAGATATGAGGCACTGTTTAAGGAACAACAGTGTCTGGGAAAGGAAGGGACATCTGAAATACATCTGCATGTAAGTGCAATGCAGTATACATTCCACAAATACTACGGATTAATGTCTCTGCCTTGTCACCTATATTGGAAGGAGAGGCACTATCTCCCCCTAATCATTCCCAATCTCTTACTGAATATCTATTTTTTAATTATTATTTTTTTTCCTATCACATCTTTTGCTCCATTTTGGGCAGACGCAAATATTTGCTCAGGAGTTTGTCTGAAAATCATTGTAATCAAGAGCTCAAGGCAAAGATGACAGTTGGCAATACTCCTAAAGTCTGGGCAAGTTCATGGATTCTCACTGTACCCTAAATCATGTGAGTCAGTGCATCCATCATCATCCTGACATGCTGCGGGAGGCTGCAGACTGGATGCAGATTTTGCCAACGAGCTCCCTAGACAAGCATAACTCGTAAATGGGTGATTCTTGCATCTGCTTCATTCCTAAGGGCAATGGGGAAAAAAGTATCAAGGGGCTGGACTAATATTGGAGGCTAATCTACTTAATTTCTGTCCAAGACAAGCATAGTCAGAATATGAAGCATGAGAAAGCTATTATTCTTCCAAGAGAAAGTAAGATGGCAGATGTGTACATCAGTCAGCCAGACTACAGATAGCAGCTAGATTAAACGGGATATTTGTGTCACTTGAGGAATAACGAAGCTCAGAAAAGGTTTTGTTTTGTTCTGATTTTGGCATTAATACCCACCCCTTTTTCACAGGACACTGCTGAGATTATTTTTTTTCTTATTTTGATTGAGTTTTGAATAAAGGTCACTCTTTCTAGGATTAGTTGGGTCTTTATTTCCACAGGGATAACTGATTACCAGGCAAACTATCCTTGATTAGGCCAGCTTGAGTAAGGCCAGCTCATATTAGTCATAGTCACAGTCAGATGGGGCTGTTGCAGCATCATCTAGAATTCACTCAAAATATTCACTCAGAATAGCAACAAATCTGCACTCCCTTGCTGGCTTTCTGCAAGGGAAGCAAAAGCAGATCCCCTGTTTTTATTAGCAAAAAATTTGTTCTGGAACTGGTATTGGCACAAAAGACCTCTGTGCCCTAGATAGATATAAACTACTCATAGCTAGAGGGAGACATGTGACATCTGAATATGACATCTGATGCATTTATTCACCAGACGATCTCTGGAAGAGATGAGGCAACATTATTTTAGATGTGGTTTGGAAGACTCATGATCATGCAGGAGATGGTTATGGAGGATAGTTTTGGATTAAGAGACTATTTCTTTTTTAAAAAGAATAAACTTTGGTTATCTAGGAAAAGTGATTAGGAAATTCGAATGACCTCAGAAATCAGGACTTGAGTTGACTTATTTAAGATTTCTTTAGATCAAAGTTACTAAAAAGTGTCAGGAATGTCCATGACAAGCAAGCTGCAGGATTCCATACATTACTAACCTCCTTCGCCTTCCCAAAGAAGCAGAGAACTTGGAAAGAGTAAAAAAAGTCAGATCAGCTCAGGCTGTGACTTTATTACTTGGCTGGGAGTGTTTCCAAGTCCCTTGGTCTGAGTGTATGCCTTTGATGTATCCCGATTCCTGTCCCTTCTTCTTCCCCGAAAAAAACACAGTGATAACTATGATGAAGCAAGTTTAAACAAATATTTGATCCAAACCACTGGATAAGGATCTCTAAAAATGTTGCAAGTAAATATGTGCATATTCAAAGAAATCTGGAGCCAGGTATTATGTTGACTCACTATGATGGAGCCAAAGTAGTTTTAGTTTATAATACTAAATCAAGAAACAGAAGATTGTTTAGTTATCAGACAAGAGAAATGGTATGGTAATGCAATAATGATACATGAAAAATAGTTAGCTTCTTTCAGATGCCGGTTGACCGCTAGCACTGGCTTAAAATGCCCATAAGTTGCCCTTCTGAGTTGGAACAGGGGTAGGTTACGCTCAGTTGGCTCAGAGATGCTTACCCCAGGGGCAGACATGGCCCTAAAAACCCTACCAGATCAACTCTGACATAATTTCTATTGCAGTTTCTTGTAGGCTCAGCTTGGAAGATACGCAGAGGAACCAATTCAGTTTTGAATTAGTCTTACATTGACCTAGGTTTCTCTGCACAACAGGAATAAACCAGAATAGCTCTAGCATGAGGCTGGGAAGCAGTGAAGGTTGATACAGGAGTCAGCTGACAGCCTAGAATTTCCATGGATTTTCATTCCTTTTGTCTGTATGCTTTTAAGTTTATTAGAGTTAGAAAATTACTTTTTTCCTTCCTACATGAGATGTGAGAATTGGTGAAATAAAAAGCCTTGTGGAGGTTGTTGTGTTAAAGTCAAAATTGCTACAAACCACTTTGGCTGCACTCTGTTAAATTGATTGCCTGCTGTTTCTTGTATTGGTCTTCACAAGTTTGTTTCCTATCAAGCAAAGAAATAGACTGCAAGAGGAGATTCAGGCTCCTCACAGTCCCCTGATTCTCTGTGGCTCCCTGGACTTGGTCCACGGGAATGGAGAACTGAAGAAAGCCTAGGAAAAGAGCAGGAAAGCAGGAATCTGAAGTTTGGTGATAGAGAATGGAATCCAAATAAGCTGCTTTTACACACATTTGCTAAGTGAAATCATATTTAAAATAATTCCTTTTATTTAGTACAGTAGCTTATGCTGAACAGGCTAATGGGTTTGCAAAAAAAAAAAAAAAGTCAGTGGCAATAAAGAACTGAATGGTATTGTCATAAATGATAGTGATTCATCAGCTGATTCTTTATTTAATGAGACAGCATCTCTATTGACCATTTTCCTTCATGGATGTGACCTTAGTTGCTTCCCAGTGTATTATTCATTAGGCTGATGCAAAAAGTTAAGATCCCCAAATCCCCTTTGCAGACAGGCTGGAGAAATTTTCTTTCACACTCAAGCTTTATAATGAGCTCCCAGCTCACATAATGGCCAAGATATTAATGTCAAGAGTTACTTTCTATTATTGTAGAATGCACTCTCACCTATATGTTAAGTAGTATGAGTCAATTTATTTCAGTCTTCTCCCACGTATTCAAAATGGAACCAAAGTCATACAGAGCCTGTGGACACCTCCTATTCTAGTCAGAGACACAGATTTCTGTTTTAGCCAGTTGAAAAAAATGCCAAAATGTAGCTTATTCTGAGTTACAATAGCTTTCGAAAACAACCACACTGCATGTCTGAGAACCTTTCTCTGCTTTCCTGTTGGTGTTTTATACATCATGTATCCTCAAACAACAGGCTAAGATTGTCTGCCATCCTCTCAAAGGTTAGCATTATAAGTCTTCAGGAGACGAAGTCTGCTGTTAGTTGTAATCCATTCCAATAATTTGCTAGAGTCCTAATATACTTATTAGTCATATTTTGTAAGAATTTAACCCATCCAACAGAATATATAATTAAATCATCACACTAATTTTATGTAAGAACACTGAAGAAAACCCTACTATACTAAATTGAGTTTCACAGATTTCAAAGCAATTTCTGCCCTCTAAAGTTTTATTTTAAGAAAATGTCTTTGGACGTACAGACAAGACTCTGAATTTCAACAGGCTTCCAAGACAGAAAATACCACATTTCCATCAGCTACTCCACACATTCCTTTAATTCTTTGGTGTAAATTTGATTAATTAGTAAGTCTACTGAGTCCCATTTCTGAGATATGGATCAAACCTCGTATGGATTGCTGCTACTCAATATCTAGCTAATGTTCATATAGAGAAGAAAAATTATCTCAGACACCATCCAGCTTGATTCCTTAGACTGATAATACTGTGCAAGATTGAATTTTTCATAATCTATTGAATTTTACTGTCACAACCACACTTTAACTTTACCTGTATTATTAAAGGAATATGTCTGTGCTTTTGCAATATATTATTATGCAAAACAGTGAATTTGCACATCTGCGTCTTTGAAGGCTAAGCTGGCTTCCCACATGTTAGTATTTCATTAATTACTCTAGGCCAGGACCAGTCAGCACTCGCATGTGAAAGCTTCAGGAAAAAAACGGATGACCACAAATTCAGTGCTAAAAATCAGAATTGATAAGGTGTCCAAGAACAGCAGAGGGAAGCTCTCAACAGCCAGAAATGCTCTGTTGGGTAATGTTTTACCCTCACTCCTGCTCATGTGGAACCCCATCAAAAGTAGCATTTCTACAAAAATAGACTGGTTCTTTTCAGGTTTATGACTAAGTTCAGCCTTTGTTGTGATAAAATTGGCAAGGAGAGGGTGTATCTTTTATTAGTCAAATTGGCATAGTTAGAAAAAGGAGAAGCAAATCTTTCAGATACACCAATTCTTTTCGGGTTTCAAACATAAATGAATGTCCTTCTCCTCCCTGATGATTCAGTGTCGTAAACCTTCTTCTGCAACAGCAGATCAGCTTGCAAAGGACCTGTAGGCAGATGGGGGATCACTGCTTGTTTCATTCCTCTGGATATTTTCTGCAGAGGATACAGTGTTAAACAAATAAATTAATCATCCCATACATTGCATATTAGGGGACTGAGTTGGACTTGGAGTTCTGCAGAGGTATTTTTAAACTTTCTTTTTTTGCAACTCCATTCTCCCCTACCCATCACCTATTACCAGCAGTTATGTAGGAATGTCTTGAAGTGGAATACAGAAAAATAGATTTCCTTGAGATTTTCCATTTACTTTACTGAATTTGAGGCTGAAAATAATGCATAGAAGAGGCCTTGCAAAGACATTTTTACTAGAAGTATTAAATCTTACAAGTTGGGCTGAGTTGTGAATCACTATGTATGTATTTTTAAAAGAGATATTCTCAAAAGCCTGAGGGATTCAGTGTATTTTTTTTTCCTGTTAGTGGCAAATAGGTACCAAAATTTGGCATAATTACACTTCTAAACTGTTAGTATATGCAAAAAGTGAAAAAAAAAATCTTTTTTTTTTCCTGAGGGTATTTTGGAGTTAAAAGACAACTCTGACAAAGATAGCAGATTTGAATTGATTACCTAGATACATCCTTTTTCTCCTCCTTCCCTGCAGCTTTTACAGAAATATGTTGCAGGCAGATTTCAGAGACTCAGCCCGCAAACAAATCACCAAGGCAACCTTTACACTGATGTCTGGAACTCAGTATAGAGAGAAACAATAAGCACCTTGTATCAGCATCCCGAGTCTGAACTCCGTTCAATATTTTGTAGCGCACACAGTGAAATTGGCTTCTGAGTCAGTTGCCTGTATTCTTGTATGCTCACTGTTGTTTTTTCTTCAAAAAGCTTTTGCTGCTACTTCAGAGATCATAGACACTTCTTGAATGCTGTACATCCGTGGGCTCTTATTAGAAATAAAAATCTTTTCCATTAATCTTACAGAGAGATTTTAATTAAAAAAGAAGCCTCCCTCCTTGAAATCTTCCGTTGCTAATCTGCCAGTGCTAGCATCTCCAGTAGTATAATTGGAAATGTGTATTTTGAATCAAAAGAAATGGATGATCAAATTGAATGCATTCAACTTATTGTAAAGTGGTAGATAATGAAAAGCAGCCAGTAGACCAACTGAATAGTATTTTGGTTGGTTGTTTTCTCAGCATGAAAGCTACATACTCTTGCCTCAGTAATCTTATCTTTAAATAAGTTCATTCAGAAAATCTGTCACACTATTTTATGCAACTATATCTTTATTTAGCCAGACTGGAAAAAAGAGAGTACAGAGTAAGAATGGTCTTATCAATTCATTTGTCTGCTTGTGTTAGATTCTGGGTTATATGCTGCAGTTCTACTATCACATTTGGGATGTGTAAGCTCTTCTCAGGAGTGCATGGAGCTTTGCAACAACAGCCTACAACTCTTTCAGCTGTGTCTTTGATTTCCTTTAAATGTGTAATCAAAGAAGATTTTGAAGTATAAATTTATGTTAGCAGTGTTTCAGGGAGCATTTAAATCAAAGTTGGGAATATATAGGACTTAATTTGTTTGAAATGAGAAATTTTGCTTGAGGAGTACCTGTAAGCCATTGGAGGGATATGTTTATCTGAAACCAGGACAAATGCCAATTTGCCTTTCAAAACAAGCTCTTCGCTAGGTCTCACAGAGGTTTTAATATTGTATTGGCACATTCCACGCTCCTATACATCTTAACTAACATTCAGAAAGCTCAATTCAAGCGAGATGTATTGTTAAAAGTGTTTTTTTTTCCTGCAAAGCTGTGATTCATGAATATAGAATTCATATTGTGTGGAATACAAGGTACTATTTTTTCTATTCTTTCAGCACTCACCACTGTTGATAAGGTAAATATATTTGTTTTGTCTTTCTTTCTTTCTTTTTTTTTTTCTTGCTACCCTGGAGCAAATAAAAGTGAAATGAAAAAGTTTCTCTTGTTGTCTGGATTGCACCCTTGTATAAAATCCTTCCACATAGAAGGTCATTTAAGAAAGCAGCAGGCTCCCGCTTAAAATCAGCTGCTAATTGCTTTCTGCCGAGTGACTCACCCTGCAAAGCAGTGTGCCTTATTGTTGAGACTTCAGCTTTTGATTTTTTCTCAAGTTACCCTGAGTGCTCAGAGGTGAGCCTAAGAAATCTGGCTATATACATCTCGTGTTGTTGGATGACATCCATTTTTATGGGATAATGGATGGCTTTTCAGGTGTCACTCTCATTGCTGCTGATGGCAGGAATCTGTTATTCTCTCCTCATCATCTCTTCCTATTATGTTTTCCATCAGTCCTTCCACTGAGCAGTAATCCAGTTAACTTCAGGAACAGGAGAGTTGATGGCTTTTTAGCACAGGTGTGTGGCTTGGCATATGGGGGCTTAAATTTTTCTGTCTCAGGATCTAAGTGCATGCAAGTACATGTGTACTTTATGTATTTACCTGTGCATGTTTAAAACACACTCCAAGAGACCCTCGTGTGTGCATTCTGTGCATTCCTGCACAGTTCAGGACACACATTACAGCAATGACTGAGACCACTCCTAGGCCACTGGCAGATCTTGTAGAAGGAATTTCCTCATCTGTCCCTGTGACAGATGGTTCACACTTACCTGCTCTCAGTCCAGCAGCCAGACCTCTTCTAGCTGCCAATCAGCCAGCCCTCTAGCCCCATCATGGAAGCATCTCCCAGAGTTAAAATCAAAGGTCCCCTCTGACTCTTCCCTCCAGCCTACACTGGGGCAGAGATTTTTCTCTGTCCCTCCTGCATGCATAAGAAATGCAGTAGAATGGATCAGTCCTCACAGGAATTTCTCACTTTTGCGGCTGGAAGCATCTATACCCTGTCACAAGAAGAGCTTATGGGGAGGGAATTCTGAAGACCCATTAAATTCATTCATAAGGACCCAGAAGTGCTTTCTACCGTGCTGTTCTTTACTGAGGCATGGGAACTAATTATTGATACCCACAATTTTTATATGTAGCTTTCAGGAAAATGTGGTCCTCTGACAGCTCCCTTTATTCACTCTGTCAGGCATCTTTCCTACATTCTCATCATTTATCTTACAACAGTCTGAAAGAAGGAAGGTCTCTCTTTCCCAAATGCAGGACAGCCATTTAAAATCTGTTCCTTATTGCAAAAGTTTACATTCCACCTACTCTTCTTTTTAACTAAACTTGTTATCTGAAGGACCTTAAATAATCTTCCCTATGGAATTGCATAGCAGGACTTAGGAGGAAAATAAAGCTTTGCTCCATCCTGCGTGGTTTTGCTTGAGTCCGTGCATCAGCACCTCTCTCTCAATTGCTATACTTATTTGCAAAGCAGATGAGTGCAAACTCTTGCTGTGTTCTGAACTCTCAAGTGTTTATGGCAGTGGGAAGAAAAGGCTCTGCTCAGGGCAGGAAAAGGCTCTGTTCAAGGCCCGCCTTCCTTCCTAGTGATGGGTCAGCTATTAAAGTGTCAGGAGAAAGCAGTGTGCTTTCAGAGAAGCCCAGAAGACTGGTTATATTCTCAGTTGCTGTGACTTCGTCTTAGAGTAGTGAGATAATTTTTATCCTTCTCACTTTTTTCAGGTGACATGATTCTTGCGTTTCCTCAAGATGGCTGATAATAAAAGATAGATGGCTCAAGGAGCAAGAAAAAAATCCCTGAGTGACAGAGTTCTTTACAAACACAACAAGATGTGTCTTTGTTTCCCAAATGTAAGCCTAATAGGAAAGCCAGATGGGAAAGGACTGTCAGTGGAACTAGTATCTGACTGCAAGTAAAGCAGATAGCAATAAATGTCACCCAGACATGTACACGAATGAAGCGGGGGAGAGGGATGAGTCATTCTGGAGCATAAGCAGAAGCAGTCTTAGTTATGCATTTTAATATCATCTGCGGTGGACTTTCTCCTTTTTTTTTTTTAGTGGGGGGAGGGGGTGAGGAAATGCTCAGCATTTTATACTGGATCTTAGCTTTGTATACAAGTGGTAACTATTACCTTAAGAAGACTTGAATGAAATATTAGCCCATTTAAAACTACGTTCCACAGAAGGACACAGAGTTTATGGATGGCTGAGGTGCCAAGAAAATTTCAGTATCTCCAAACTGTCTGACAGACTGGGACTGGAGCATGGATATGCAAAGTGCTGCTTGAGAGAGGATCGATAGCAATGTTCAGCTTTAAGTTAGGCCTTGCTGCATAACCCAGTCAAAATTCCATCAAACTTTTATATGTTAATGGCTGAGATCTGGAAATGAAAGTTTTCATAGTATGAAAAATGGCGATTGCTTCCTCTAGGAGTATTTAATCAACATCTGAACAACAGAATTATTTAAACATGCTTTACACTTGCTATGCAGAAACTCCTCAAGCAATGTTCTGCTCAATGGCTCTAGCTCTGAAATCCATCTGTGTTGCAGTCAAAGACATGATGGAAGGTTTTGTAAACACCCAAGCTAGCTTTACAAAATGCAGTTGAATGTTGATATTTGTCTTCCAAATACTTTGCTCAAGTCTCAGGTAGACTTATAGCCTTCACTACATCACATATTGTCGCAGAAACCCTTGTTCCATAGGCTCCTTTGCTATTGTAAGCTAAACATGGACACTTACATTATGCTGAGGTCACAGTTTGCAGCATAAACCTGCTGTAAAGCAGTAAGGACAGATAAACAAGAAAATCCTTGTCATGGACACTGAGCAGTCCAGCTCAGCAGACTGCCAGCTATGAGGATGCTTGGAATGATGTCCAGAGCTCACATGTCCTGATTTTTAAGGCCTGACTACCACGGGGAACTTTGCCCAAGCATAGTATTTGTAATGTTGAAGTGAGACAAGACTTCCATTCTGGAAAATGAAAAAGCAAACGGCCCCTGTGAATGTTTGTTCTTCACCAATTCAGCATATATACAGTTAGGATTGCAACGGAAAAGCAGTGAGAGCTTTTTTCTACAGTCTTCAAGCCCATCATCTTGACATGTAACTAATAATCAGACCCTGAAGTGTTTCCGAAATGAAGGCTCTAGATCAAATGTATTAAATACAGTTGGCTAATAAAAGTTAGGAATCCAGTTTGCATTCATCCTTCTTTGTGGTTTTTGCTTCATTTATTGTAACTGCTATGAAGGATTTCTCCAGGCTTCAGCTTTACAAGCTGCAAGGTTACACCAGAAATGTGAAAGGGGAGTTTATATTATTTTAACCATTCTATTTATGGCAATTTGAAGTTAAGATTTTAATCCACTAGCACATTTGACAATGTTTGGTTACGAGATAACAGTGTCTTGAGGTAGTAGTTTTGCCATGATGGTTGGCATCTGTATTCCCTCCTGGAGCTACCACGGGCTTTTGATGTCACCAAACAGGGGAACACAGGCCCATGTTGCATTTCCACCAGCATTAGCTAGGTTGGTTCAGAACAACTCGTGGTGGAACATTTGGAGCCATTCCATCTTACGTATGTTTATTGCCTGCTTCACCCCCGGCAAGTACCTCTGTACAACAGGTATGAGGTCCTGGATGTGGAAGGCCATCTGAGAATGGAAACAGCCCATTTAGTCAAGTTGAAAAGCAAACCAGGAGAAGTCTTCCCTCAGCGCTAAGGCTACTGAATTGAACAAGAAGAGATGGATATTGGTTATAGGTGATTCTTCCGTATAGAGAAATGAACATCCAATATGCTGAGCAGACCCCTTTTTTAGAGAAGTCTGCTGCCTTCCTAGGGCTGGAGGGTGGAACAACACTGGGAAACTACCGAGCCTGGTATGGCCAACAGACTACAATCCTTTACTGCTTTTCCAAGTAGGGAGTGATAATGCAGCGACATGTGAGTCAAGGGCTATCAGGGCCTTGGGACAACGGCTAAAGGAATTGAACGCACAGATAATCTTTTCTTCTCTGCCTCCTGTGTTGGGTAAGGGCACAGAAACAAACCAAAGGGCCATATCTTTAAATACCTGTTTTTTTTTTGGCTGGTGCCATCATCAGAACTTTGTTTTTTTGATGACCAATTAGCCTACATGGTATTGGGTTTGTGGGATGGGGTACCAAATAGGGTTTGCCTTTCTCAAAGGGGGAGAAGAGTCCTTGGGTAAAGCTAGTGGGGCTCGTTGGGAGAGCTTTAAACTAGGTGTTAAGGGGGATGGGGAGGATAGTGAGCCTAATGATAAGGTGTGGGAAGGCAGAACTATTTTAGAGAGGAAGGGTACTGATAGGGGCCTCGAAGGACCCCACTGCCTTGAGAGGTGCTGGCAACACTGCAGCACATACCAAACTCTATGATGATGAGGCAGTGAGTGCTGGGGCAAGTGGAGAAGACAAAGAGGAAAATCAAGGAAAATACCTAAAAGGAATTATGAAGTTATCCTTTAAGGAAGTGACGAGGCCAGCTGCCCAGCTGAAGTGCCTCTACACCAGTGTACACATCTTGGGAGACAAAGAGAAGGAGCTGGAAGCAACTGTGTTGCTTGAAAACCACGATACAGTTGTTATCACTGAAATGTGGTGGGATGATTCCCATAACTGGAATGTGGCTATCAATCTATCCATGACTACAAGCTGTTCAGAAGGGATAAGCGAGGAAGGAGGAGGGGCTATTGCTATCTACACCAGAAAAGAGAATGTGAAGAGCTGTACCTAAAGAGGAGTCATGAGCAAGTTGAAAGCCTATGGGTGACAATTAGAGACTGAAGCAGCAAAGGGAGCCTTGTGATTGATGTCAGCTACAGGCCACCATATCAGTCAGAGCCTGTTAATGAGGCCTTCTACCTCCAGCTACAGGAGACATCGTGATTGCAAGTGCTCGTCCTGCTGGGGGACTTCAGCCACCCAAACTCTACTGGAAAAGTAGCACAACGAGCTGTAGGTAATCCAGGAGTCTTCTGGAATGCACCAAGGACAACCTCCTGAGTCAAGTAATTGACGGCCCCAACAGGGGGAGTGCAACACTGGACCTGTTGCTCACCAGTGTAAATGAACTGATTGGTAACGTCAGGATTGGAGGCTGCCTGGGCTGTAGTGAAGAGAATCAAATGCTATCTGCCCAAATTAATTTTTGCCTTCACTTGACCCCCTGATGTCTCAGAGAAAGTAAGAAGGTAGGGCAGCAAAGCAGAGGAGAATGGGTATTATCAAGTTGGTAGAAATCCCTTAAAATTATAAAGAGGAAGTAAATTGTATGTTTCTGCTTTACAGTCTTTGCAGCCCTGGGACAGCACATGATGAGAGTTGTATTTTCTGTTGTCTTTTTTTTTTTTTTTTTAATTTATTTTCATTTTTTTTATTTTAAATTAAAAAAAAAAAAAAAGAAAAAAAAGAAAAAAAAGAAAGAAAAAAAGCAGGATTGGAAAAATCACGTCTCAGTTTTCAGCTGGTTTTGTGTTTCCTTCCCCCATAAGAAAGCCTCAATGATCTGCATACTAACCGTGAATAATAATTCTAAAACAAATTGGAAAGAGGGAAAATACTTCTGAAATGAAGGCTTGCACTGACCCTGTGCCGTGCAGATACAAATGTTTGTTCCAGCTATTATGAAAGTCTTAGAAGATGTTAGTAATTGTTGTTTGATATAGTTTTATCAAATGACATGAGGGGCTCCCCTGGCTCTTTCCATTCTTCCCATAGAGGACCTGCAGTTCATAGAACGACAGAAGTGAAGGCATTAGAAGGGATCTATATAGATCACTGAGTCCAGCCCCCCTGCCAAAGCAGGTCACACAAATAGGTGTGCAGGTCTTAACTATCTCCATAGAAGGAGACTCCACAACCTCTCTGGGCAACCTGGTTCCTGTGCTCCATCACCTTTACATAAAGAACATAAAGAAGTTATTCTGCTTGTTTGTACAAACTTCCTATGCTAAAGTTTTAGGCCACTGTTCCTTGTCTGATCACTACATACCACTGACAAGAGCCTGGCCCCATCTGTTTGTTTCCCACCTCCCTTTAGATATAGTCTTCTATATAGATATAGTCTATCTATAGATAGTCTTCTTTTCTCCAGGCTGAACATACCCAGGTTATTTAGCCTTTCCTCATACAGGAGATGCTCCAAGCCCTTTATAATCTTTGTGGGCCTCTGCTGGACTCCTTCTGGGAGATCCCTGTCTTTTTTGAACTGAGGAGCCCAGAATTGGACACAGTATTCCAAATGTGGGGTGCAGAGTAGAGAGGGAGGATCACCTCCCTTGACCTGCTGGCCATGCTCTTTCTAATGCACCCCAGGATCCCACTGGCCTTCTTGGCCCCAGGGCACACTGCTGGCTCATGGCCAACCTGTTGCCAACCAGGACACTCAGGTCTTCTCTGAAGAGATCCACACATCTTCCACACACACCCTTAGCAATTGCTACAAGAGGAGCAAGACAGGAACAATTTCATACCACCACTGAACACACTGACCTGCAAAAGTTTCAGAAACTTCTAGTATGGCTTGCTAGGTTTAAGCAATCCCATTTGCAATGTTTCTGACTTCTTAGCTGCTCTCTTATTTAGAGCTCCTGCCAGTCCCTTGTTTTACCAACTTCTCTCTTGCTGACCAAGCCCAGCTGAAAAAACCCATATACTTTCTCCTTCAGTGAAGGAGAACATACTAGCCATGTCTAGCCTTTGCTCCCAGTTTCTGTCACTAACCCCACCATCCCTCCTGTGTGGCTGACACTCTATTATGACCATGACACTGGACAAGACCACCTTTTTCTAGCTGAAATCCTCTTTCCTGCACTGGTCTGTATGAATCTGCACCTTTCTTCCAAAATACAACTCTTTTCTGTGGTACTGCAGCTCAGTATCAGGTTTAGTAGTCCCTGGTTTCAGTATGTATGTGTATACATATGTATAATCCTGTGTGTGCAGGAACTTACCTGATGGCTTTGTGTGCTTTTTATTGTGTGGCATTCCTGGTTTAGAGCATGGAGACACCAGGAATTCTGCTAGTCACAATTCGGGGGACTAGGTCACCTGAAATGCCAACATACTTATAATTTTCCACTTCTGTTGCAATGTTTGCATAAGGTAATTTATCTATATTTTGTTTTCTCCAAATTTTTGTTTTATCCAGGTTGGATTAACCAAAAATTCCTCCTTCTATGTTTCTTCCTCCTTTTTTTAATTTCATCCTCTTTTCCAAAGACAAATTAAACTGCGTAGAAAACTGATGAGATTCTGTTACTCTTACAAGTGAATTTAGCTTTCATAAGGGTATATTATCTGTAGGAGCAGGGGAGTTACTGACTGTAAAGTTTGTTTATGTGAGTGAGGATGGGCAGGATGTTGGAACTGACCCATGAGGAGAAAATCAAAGAGATGAGATCAGTTTGCTTATGAATATCAGTTTCAGTGTTCACAGAGGTAGTGAAACCTGCTTTCTAGTGGGTGCATATATCACTGTCAGTTGACTTTTTAATTAAATTATACAAAGGCTGCAACATGAACTCAATTCTTTTAAGACACTGGTGAATCTCTACAGAAGATTCTACCTGACTCAAGCCTCACATACCTAACAAATTTAGAACTGAGACCTAAAAACTCTTCCCTGCCTAATTGACCACGGAGTTAATAATCTTCTACACTTAAATTCCTTTGGAAGCCAAGTTAAAATATGGTAATTAAAATCCAAATGAATAAATAATAAAACTCTGTTTACTAAGATGATCCCTTGGGTTATGTATTATATCTGCTTACATCATCCTTTCTCTCTTTTCCTTTTGTATAATCTGCGGGAGAAAACACCATCTTCTGATGGTTTGAGAAGCACCCAGAGTACTCTGAGTCTTGGCAGATTAAAAATAGAACTGATAATGCTAGAGACCAGGACTTGTACTTCAAAACCCTAGAAGTGATGGATCTCAAGTATATGCTATTGACCAGAAGCGTATTCAATTTGCAGCCCCATGTGTCCAGACTAGATCCATTATTTTTTGCAGAGTTATCTCAGAGGGCTTTAAATTTTCACCTGGGTTGCTGAAATCATAATTTGACCCAGGCTGATGGATTTTTTAGAACCAGAAAGCAGGAATAAGAGAGCAATAAATCATATAATACAAAGCAGAAGGGAGCCAGCCTCTAACTGGCAAATTTAAGAAACTGTACACTGTAGTAGGGGGTCTCCTGTATGTTATTCACTTTTCATTAGATGATTTTCCCATTAGACATCCTCACACGTTCCTGCTGGCATGAAAGCTACACCCACTTTTGTCTGCTGTGCTTTGAGAGAAAAATAGATCTTTCTCAGAGCTGTGCAGAACTGAAGTACTGTAGATTTAAAAGAGGAATCTGACACCTTTCTCCTAATGTAAACATGTAAGTGACTGCATTTTATAGTTTATGGCATCTGTGCCTAGAAATGTATCCGGGTTGCCGTCTCCAGGTGCCCTTGCACAGTGACAGGCTTAGTTGTGCATTCTACCCTAGCCCTAATTTCCTTTCCTTAAACTACACAGGTACCATTCACACTTACTCAATAAGGTACAATTTATTATCCCCACCAGTCCTTTCCCCTCCATATCCCAGATGCTGAGGAGCAGTTGAAAGAGCTTTGAGTTAAATAAACAAACATGTGAAGTCAGCTGGGAAAGGAAGAATCTCCTTGCAGATGCCTCACAGATGCAGTAACCTCCTTACTTTCACAGAGTCTGGGGGCTGGAGGGCAAGCAAATGAGAACTTGCTGTTTTATTGATGTGTTTACATCTCACTGGCATTTTCAGAGACTGTGCTTGATAGCCGTGAATACTGATTATTGGCCACATTAAGTTGCTTTTTTTAATATCCCTTGACCTTATTCATGAGTGTGCTCTCACTTTCAAGCAAAGAACAGCAGCTGAGAGGAAACCCTTTGCAAAGAGAATATGAGATGAAAAAAAGGGGATAGGTTTTATGTTTATGCACTCTCTTCAATATGGTATATAAAACACGCAGCACAAAAACATTGAAAAAAACGTTGAAAAAAGCAGAGAAGCAAGAAGTAACTGTCTTTTTTTTTTCTCATTCAATATCATAAATACAGAGAGAAGAAAATACATCTTTGCGTTTAATTCCCTTGGCTAATTCAGCTGATTAAAACTGCATAAATCTGCTTTCCCTAGTTTCTTCAGTTTTGCAACACTGACCCATCACCTCACCTTGAACTTTGCTGCAGCATAATCAAAAATCATGAATAATTCTTCTGGAATTTCAGTAGTAGAAAGTGTTTTATGGGTCTTCATTACCTTCACCTGTATGTTGTCCAGCCACTCATTTTTCATGGGACCTATCTTTTGTATACTGTAGACATGCCTCTTCATCTTGCCATACACACCATGTACAAGAGTGAAGAGCAAAACCTGTGTACTTAATGATAATGAGGTTCGGAATACACAGACAAACCTAAATGTCATGAGAATTCTCCCTGATGACAAAGGTGACTTAGGATTGATGAAAATATAGACATTTATAGGAACCTCAAGAAAAAACAGTGACCTTTTTGGGGGGGATGGTTGGATCTAGAGGAATGGACTAAGACTTCTAAGTTAAGTTTCTGACTTGGTCATAAGGTTACCTGATCCTAAACTATGTCAGAAGGTTATAAGTAAAGCACTCAGGTAAGTATTTTGGTGTCTTACATTCATGGTCAAGACAGAACTAGAAACTTACCAATATAGACCTTGATCCTCCTCTTTTATTTTTAAATTGGTAGAATTTTTAACTCTTATGAATCCAGGTTCTGTCCCATGTATGAAAGATGAAATACATTTGAAAATTAATTTATGTGACCAGAAAAGGCTATCTAGTGCAGCAGTGTACACACAGAATTTCTAAATATGCTGATGTCAGAAAATTATGTATGTCACAGAGTTTGTGCAGCACAAAAACATTGCAAGTTCTCAGGAAGAATAATTTGCCTCACTAAATGTAATATATCATTGTCACAGGCGTGGCCTGTATACTGAGTTCTGAAAGGCACCAAATGCCACCAAGAAGGTGCTGATAGTCTTGATTCAACCCAAAAGATTGTGGGCTGACAGGCTGGTTCTTTTAAAGGCACTTAAATCACTGAATCGCATAAGCTGTCATTATACACCGTTCTCTAAAACAATATTTTCCTGCCCCTAAATACTTTTAATTAGCCTTTAGCTTCCTGTACTGGGACTCTAAAGAAAAATCATTAGCAAGAGTTCATGTTTTTTTTGTCAGTGTCAGTGATTTCCAAACTGAATATCTGTGTAGAAAACTTCAAACTCATGCCCATAATGCCCATGCAAATAGAACAAATCAGTAGGAAAAGCTGAGTGACCATGCTCTGCTACAATTCATATCAAACAGTGGTTTGATCTTACGGCTCTAACTCTCATAACTTATCCTGTAGCTCTATAACCTAACAGCGGCTGGACGGAGACCAAGAACCTGGGCACTGGACCGATCTGCAAGAGCTTCTCTTGAGAGCCTCCAGAAGGGAGTAAACACAGTTGGCTCAAAGAAGGGAAGTGCTGCAATCCTTCCACTAGGGTCTGTGTCATATGTGCTATGACACTGACTCTGATCCTCCAGGCATAACTGCACTCTTGTCCTTCTGCCATTTATGCTGAGTTGTCTCCAGCGAACTGCATCTACACCAGCTTGAGGTTAATCCCTAAATCTGATCCTTTAAACTTCCCCAGTGCTGAACGTCCCTCTGTAATTGCATAGTTCATCACCTCACCCCTTCTAGAATGCAGAGTGCACCTTTTTACTTGCCTATAGCAACACAGATACTTTGTATTTCAGCCTGACTCGTGTGTAATATGCACCCTGTGACCATCAGCATGCAACTTTGTGCAGCAGGCATTACTGGCCTCCTATAATTATGCAACTTGCCTTGCATCAAAAGGAGTATGTGGGTTTAAATAATAAAAATAATGGCTTGGGTCAAAGTCAAATCCCAGCCTACTAGCATTTCTCAGTGTTCCAGCAAGACTTACCTGTTCATAGCAGGTGGCACGGACAGGACTTGGTCCATTTGACCTTAATTCTACTTTCAAGACTCTTCGGGATTTGGGCATGTCAGATGCACAGTATACAGTGCTTTAAGTACATAGTACAGGACTTACATAATGGGAGATTTGGTAGTTTGTGTTCTTTCCTGGTTACAGAAGGAGGCAAGATGACATCATAGATGCATACTTCCCTTACAAGTCATCTTTGGTTTTCTTGGCCAGCAGGTCATCTGCAAAGACTAGCTGAAGCCTTGGTTGTCTATTCTGTAGGTCAGATGAGACTCTCAATAGAGGGCTCTCTCCATCTCCTTGAAAGTGGAGCTCTAACTACAGCCAGGCTCTATTCCATGGGAAGGTAACAAAGAACTTCCTATCGTTATGTATTTGGGAGCCCTCTATCTTTTTTGCCAATAAGTTTTGTCTCTAAACACAGACTGTGGGCTGAAACACACTCACCTGAGGGGCACCACAGGGTACAGAGACATGCCAAGGGAGAAGGTGAGATCACTGGGATCTATTTATTATGCAGCACACTGGGTAAATAGAGATTTTTTGAAGAGGCATTTCAAACATACGTGTAATGTGCACAGGGGAAGGGAGGGTGTGTGTCTGACTATTTGGACTATGTAATGGCTTGTGCAGATTTGCAGGTACGTGGAGGTCTAAATACCTTGCTGAATCACCTTGAAGGACATCACAAGGCCCAAAGTTTATTTTTCAAAACACATGAAGATTATCCCCGAAGATCCCTATGGACAGCTAATGGGCTTCTAAAACTCAGAAGAAAACATCATTAAAATAATCTTACTAGATCTCTTTAAAATAAACATGGAAGTATTTGCAGACTGTCTATTAAAGCCAGGTTCATCGTGTGATTAACTGTGTTCGTTCCAGTAAGGGCAAAAACATTTGGTTGATTAGACTTTGCTTAGAAGATGTTTGTGCTAAGTTTCATGCAAATGCTGAGGGGACCAGTGGGAAATAGAGGCACAAAACACATTTCAAAAGCTAGCTTCTTTCAGTGGATTTTTTAACTTACTTTGGGGAAAAAAAACAACAACCATAAAGCTTATTTGTTATGTTACCATGGGGTGATGCTTTGAGGAGCTGTAGAACTAACTGAGAAATACAACCAGTCTGCAGTAAAATGAAGTGCTGAGGCAATGTAGCATCGTTAAAAAGCTCTGACAGCATAAAACTAGAGTCAGCATGAAAAGTGCAGGGTTTGCCTATTATGAATTTATAATGAACAAAGAATAATTCTATTGTAGGTGCCTATTTAATGAATATTCTCAGTACACAGCTGTTCAGTTTGCCTTTGAGAAGATGATCTGTTTATCTTCTCATCTGTAGTAGTGCACAAGAAATCTACAGCTCTGTGCATGTCAGGTGGGAATATTACTCATTACATGAAATATAGCTAAGTGGAACATTTTTTAAAACAAAGAAATAAAAAAACTTCCGAAACACTGAGGGACTCCATCGTTTCCTTACCTTTACATCACTGACTTTTACTTCCTCTGACTTTTCAATTTTTCTTGTGAAATATCCTACCTGCCATCATAGTTCACTGTGATGTCTCCAGAGAAAACTGCCACTGGATAATAGTTAAAGAGGCAGCGAGTATATGCATCCAGTTGTTTTTTGTTTGTGTTTTGTTTGTGTTATTTCTGTTGTGTTGGTTTTTTTCTTACTTGTCATTTCGCTGTTGAGATTTGACCATCCTGTAATTAGATCCACTTCCACACCAGTTTCTTTGACCATCATTGCCTTGTTTCCTGTTTTTCATTAGCAGAACTGTTTTCACTAAAACTCAGTTGAGGGAAAGACTTGTGAGTTTCTGACTTGAGTTGGCTCAACTGGAAGACTGATTTGCAAGCGCTTTCAGGCAGAAGCTGTCTGTCACACCATTTGTGTGAGTTGTGTTGTAGTGAGCGGTAAGAGCATTCAGAGAATGATCCATATTACTCAACCTAACTGCTGCCATCACTCCAAGCTTGACGTTAATGGCTGGTGTAACAGAAAGATCCATAACACAGATATGATTTCACATTGGCCAAGAGCCATAGTGTAATGCAACTACTTAAAGGTTCCTTACAATACCCTGCCCCTCAACAGTTGTCACAGTGTACCCTGATATGCAGTGTCATACTATGATACGGTATGAGAATATGTCCTGATATTGTGTGTTGTATAGTGGTGGTTGGTAGTGGAACCAAGTAGTGGTAGTGCATGCCAAGATGTGTAGGATTTGGAAGCAAGAGTTGGAAGAGAATGAAATTCCTTTACGGTCAAACTTGGATCTTATATGCTACGCTATATACTTTTATACTCACCACCTTCAAGCAAACAAAAACCTGTGTAAGTTATAACAAGATTTTTCTATAGATGGGAAATTATACAGAGAACTTCACAGAAAATGATGCCTTTTTTTGTGGCAAATTTAATAATAATAAAAAAATAGAAACAGTATTCTTTCATAAGTAGAGAGCCTCACTTAAGAATAAGAAAATGAACAAGAAAATAATTGCATCTCTTCTGTGTATATAATTGTATCACAATTACATAATCCAGGTTTTATAATATGTTAGCAGTCTTCTGCATAAGAACATACAGGTATTTTAAGATCTTTCTGATTGATAGATTGCCATTTTGAAAGTACTTCTCCATTTAAAAGTAACAACTTTTCTCAAAAATCGTGTCTTTACTTTTCATTTTTAATGAACCATTCTTTAATGGCTTACCTATTTCTTCCCAGCACAAGTCTTATGGGGAATGGCTGAGGGGACTGGGGTGGTTCAGTCTGGAGAAGAGGAGGCTCAGGGGAGACCTTATTGCACTCTATAATGATCTGAAAGAAGATTGTGATGAGGTGGGGATTGGCCTTTTTTCCCGGGTAACAGTGATAGGACGAGAGGGAATGGCCTCACGTTGCATCAGGAGATATTCAAGTTAGATATTAGCAAACAATTCTTCTCAGAAAGAGCAGTGAGGCAGTGGTACAGGCTGCTCAGGGAGGGGGTAGAGTTACCGTCCCTCGAGGTGTTTAAGGAAAGGGCACAAGTAGTAATTAGGAACGTGGTTTAGTGGGCAGTAGTGGTGGTAGGTGGATGGTAGGACTAGATGATCTTGGAGATCTTTTCCAACCTTAACGATTCTATGATCTCACAGTCTTTCTTTATGTAAAAATTCTCTGTGGTGTAACTGTCCTCCTATGTCTGGGCTGTGCTTTCCTTCATCCCTCCTGCACTTGGATCTCTATCTCAACAACAGGATACTACCTTTACCTCCAGGCTGTTCTTCTGAAGCTGTGTGCAAACCCATTCTGACAACAAAGCTCTGTTACATAGCAGATCTGTTTGTTATTAACATATGTAGCATAAGAAATTAATCATTTTTATTAGGTGATGTTGCATCTTTTTTGGTCTAATTTCTTGTGGATTTTACCCAATTAGAAAAGAAATATTAACTGAGCTGGAGAGTCAACACAATTTTTGTGCAAAGAGTCTGGCCTCATCCAGGGCATGCCTCCAAGTGCTGCTCCTTGAAGGCTGCTGATGGAGATGAAAGGGTAGGTAAAGGCTCATTCAATTTTTGGCTCCCTCTTTTAGAGTGTACAACATAGTTCAACTTAGTGGAGCACATGCAGACTCTTCCAAGTTCATCATAAAAGGTCTGCTAAGTGTATGCTGCTGAGGGAATAATCGACACATCTTCCCATCCATGCTTTCATTACCACCCCTCACTGCACAGCTCATTCTTTGCAACAGTCCAGCCAGCTGAGGGCTTGCCAGCAAAGGGAATTTTGCAGCTGTTTTGTAGAGCTGAAATCTCCAGCAGTGTCTCTGGCTGACCTCAAGGTCCCTCTGAAAATCTCTGCTGTCAGATGCCAGCCAGGAGACTAGAAAGAAAGGCAATTAGAACTGAGAAATACCACTTTGCCTGGAAAATGGGAAGGAGGGAATTCTTGTCCAGGTTCAATGAATGAGTGTTACACTCAGAGCACATGCTGGCTGTAAAATCTTCACTTTCCAGGCCCATCTCATTGCATGGCTCCTTCATTTCAAGTATTCTAATAAATGATCAGTTTGACGATAGAACAATTAGCACATCACATTGACAAGCACATCTTCTGAAGGAGCTAAGTAGGTAGAGCAGGACTTAATAATTTCAGACAATTTTTGACCAGGATTTAAGCCTTTATGAGCAAGAGTTTTAAAATCTTTCTCCAAAATAGTGTCTGATGCACTGGGAATACAAAGATTTAACATTTCAGCGAGCATGGATTGAAGGACATGAGTCTTACTGAACCGTTTGCTACATGTTTCCTGCCTGATGGGATATTTTGATGAACATAAAGCATAGTGATGAGGATGTTAACAGAATAAAATGGAGAATGTGATCTCCATAGTATAAACTAGGTCTCAGAGATGACATTGCCACCTTTAGATTTTTCTGAACAACTGAAATAAAATGGAATTTTCTGTCTTTTACAATGGAATCTACGAGGACACTAAAAATGCAGTTATAAACCAAGCCAGATGAACTTGCTGCTCTCACCGATTCTCACTTTTACAATGCAACCTTTTCCTCTGGGGCAGTATCTTTAGAAGCACTCAGTATTGGTGTGAATCTTGCCTTAGTAAAAAAAAAAAACAGACATAAATTTGTTTAGAGGGAATGTGGGAAATGGTGAGGAAGAAGGGATATAACCCCATGCCCATGTGCACGTGCAGAGCAGTGTGTTCTATGTCACATGGAAAAAAAACACTTTTTCCTCCCTCATCCATGCTCTGCCTGCATCTTTGTATGCAGCTGTAGGAACTGAGCTGGACGCAATAATGAAGCTATTTGTAAATCTCTAAGAGCATTGATAACACAGCTGGGTAAATGCATGTGCAGGCACCTAGTGCAAATAATCTGAGATGAAAATGAAGTGAACTCAAAGTGATCTATGGCCATACAAAGTTGCCATAATTTTACACTCTCCTGCCTTTTGCAAGTTCACCTGTGAAATTTCAGTTCTTTTAAGGTATAGTTTCTCCTTTTGAAGCTGTTACAAGAAAAGGCTTAAAAGGCTCTTGCATCCCTTTATAGTATATCTTTTGTCTAAATGGCTGTATTTCAGATCTACTTGTAAAAGGGACCTTAATGGTGATCTTCTGTAATGCAAAATGAAGCTAGTTTAAGTTTTTCACAATATAGGTACATCTTATCAGTGCTGTGTAATAAGTAAGAAACTTTGTGGAGCTGCAGTGACGGGGTGGATGTTCAGGATGGTATCACAGAATGCCTACCATGAACCTTAGCAGATGCTGTCCTTTAAAATAATGTATTAGGCTATACCTAGGAACATAGCTGGAAGTGTCTCCCAGGCTTCATCATATATGAGCATTTATTTATAAAGCATCCTTATCTCCTCAGCATATTATGGGAAGCCATCCAGAGGGATCTATACAGGCTGGAGAAGTGGTCCCACATGAACGTAATGAGATTTAACAAGGCCAAGGGCAAGGTGTTGCACTTGGATTGGGGCAATACCAGGTATTTATACAAACTGGGAGAAGAACTCTTTTCAGAGCAGCCCTGCAGAAAAGGACTTAGGGGTCCTGGTGGATGAAAAGCTGGATATGAGCCAGCAGTGTGTGCTTGCAGCCTGGAAGGCCAACTGTGTCCTGGGCTGCATTAAAAAAAGGGTGGCCAGCAGGGAGGGGGAGGAGATTGTCCCCCTCTACTCGTATCTTGTGAGGCCCCATTTGGAGTACTGCATCCAGGCCTGGAGACCTGTTGTCCCCGTTTTGAAGGTTCAGTCCGCCTAGGACTAGCAAATGGCTAGGGTCATTGCAACACTGACACCAATGTGAGAATGTAGCAAATGGCATTTATTGCAACTACACAGCGGTTTACATGCCCTACGTGCTTCGTCTGCGCCCCTAAAGCATGCATCATAAATCCATCATAGAGCAGGGGAGGTCCTGACGCATCACATCCCGATACCCCATTTACACCTACTACAACAGGAGACCGTAACACAAGAAAGATGCAGAGCTCTTGGAATGAGTCCAGAGGAGAGCCACAAAGATGATCAGAGGACTGAGGCACCTCTTCTATGAAGAACAATTGAGGGAACCGGGATTGCTTAGCTTGGAGAAGAAAAGGCTCTGGGGAGACCTCATTGTGGCCTTCCAGTACTTGAAGGGAGCATATGATCAGGAAGGGGAATGGCTGTTTATGAGGGTGGATAGTGATAGGACAAGGGGGAATGGTCTTAAGCTGGGAAAGGGGAGGTTTAGGTTAGATATTAGGAGGAAGTTTTTCACACAGAGGGTGGTGACGCACTGGAACAGGTTGCCCAAGGAGGCTGTGGATGCCCCATCCCTGGAGGCATTCAAGGCCAGGCTGGATGTGGCTCTGGGCAGCCTGGTCTGGTGGTAGGTGACCCTGCACATAGCAGGGGGTTGAAACCAGATAATCATTGTGGTCCTTTTCAACCCAGGCCATTCTATGATTCTATGATTGTATGATTCTGTGATTTCTACCAAGATGGAAATTCTTTCTTTAAGGACACCTATTCTTCAAACAATCCCATGTTATGTACTTTCTTTGTTCTTGAGATCTGCTTTTGTTCTTCTTCACAAAGCAAGCACTTCTAAGATTGCATTTCCCTCGTCTTCTATTTTCTGGTCACTCCTGCTACATGAGCCAAGATCAAATGACATCATATAACTAGTAGCCTTCAAAATAAAATCAAGTTGAAGAGACGACAGAAGGAGCTAGCTGTCTTACAGTGCACAAAATGCTACCCCTGTCTATAAAGTGTCATTTTAATGAGTCATCTTGTCATCATTACATACAAAATGACTAAGTTTGTTAAATATGCCAGTTAATCTATTGAAGTTTGATTTAATGGCAATCAGTATAATCTATTACACATCACATTAATCCATTAATGAAAGCATCATCTGCAAGTCAGCTGTCTCTGCTCTTTTATCTGCATCCAGACAGTGCATTTAGCAAGAGTGCCCAATAAAATTTGACTATTTATCAAGCTGTCAGTATTCTGTTCAAAATTTAAGGAATCATTTTTTAATGCTCTTCCATTGTGCACCTTAATTAAGGCACTGAGTAGATGAGTGGCACCTACATAGAGTGATTAAGCAACACTTTTTCAGCCACAATTTCAACCACATCACATAAATGTCTGAAAGTTTTCCTTTCATAATGAATACAGGTACCTGTGTAACTTCTGCAGCCGCAGAGCTCTTAGTTATATGCAAAGAAGCCTTATCCATTTCAGTCAGGTAAAACAGCGTAATCGAAATGACTCTTCTGTCTCATTTGATTAAGTTGAGGAGATGCTATCTGTGACTGAAGCTGATGAATTCCAGACTACTCCTTCACTTAAAAAAGAGAACATATCTGACATGCTTGACTCTGAATGACTAAGAAGGTGAGCTGAGAAGGTTAGGTTCACCTCACCAAGATAGAACTACTTGGCCAAATCTGAGTTTCCTCTAGAGATAACAAGGGAGAACAGGCACTTTCAAGGTATGACTCATCATACTATAAGTAACTAAAATAGCTTGTGCACTAATAATGCCTCTTTCTTTTAACTGTGAATGCATAGCATCTGACTAGCTTAGATACAAGCTAGTCACTGAAGCTGTTTAAAATGAATGATAAGCCTAAGAATGCTATTGGATAAGTGGCGTGGTTATTATTTGTGTCTGTCTTGGAGCACTAATTGGTGTCACAACAGGAAGCCAGGGCACTGACTATAGGTGTATGTGAAGTGCGGCTTTTCCTTCCACACCAGCTTGGCTACCATGGTCCTGCAATCTGTTGTGTTGGTCACAGCTTTGCTTTCATCTTGCAGCCAATGGATTCCTTTTTTACCATTTCACTCTGACTTATGTCATCTTCTCCTGACATCACTTGCAGTTCTGGGGAGTCTTCACTTTCCTCATACCTCTCAAACAGTGTTATCTGCCACCACCTCCCCTTTCACCGGGCCCCATACTTCTGATAGTGTCAGTTTTGGAGCTTTTCTCATGGAGATACCAGCTCCCTTCCTCCCAGTGACCAGCAGGTACAGATTCTGCATCAGAAAAGCTGTGTATGAATGTAGTAGTTCTTCCTCATCCTAAATATGACCACCAGTTTCCCAGTCCCTAGATTTTCAGGTGCGTTGCCAGGATGTTTGTTAAACAAAATGCTTCCACAGAGTCTCTGTCCCTACCTTTTCACTCTCTCTCCCCACTCACCCCAACTGTTTCTCCATATTCATTGTCATGCTGTTCTTATTAGATGATGGTACAGTTCTGGTAAGATTGCTAACATAATTAGGAACATATATACACATGCAGATTGCTTCCTGCTGAGGAATGTTTGTGGGGAGATGATATTATCTTTTATTAGAACAACTAATGCAGCTGAAAAAGTACATAAAATTTTGGGCACATAGTTCTTTCTTGGATCTTCTCTTCAGGTTACGTATTATTGGTGATTTAATAATAAAAGGAAAAACAGCAGAGATTTCATCATTAGCCTTTGTTCCAGGGCTTTCACTCCCCATCACTTTAAGAAACAGTCAATGGTAATGTGCCCCCACCTCTGAAGGAGTATATAGTCAAAGCTAATTTGTTTCCCCAAAATAATCTTCTCTTCTTTGTCTTTCTTCCTTCCTCTCTAATCTTCTGTGATCTGTTAGCACAAGAAAGAATTAATGGTTTAATTTAAGCTTTGGGCCTTCCTTTCATAAATTCTTAATTTAATGTGAATTTCAGGAAAATGAGGAATGCAAAATATTTTTTTTTCACCCATAAGCACGAGGTAGAAAGATCTCAGTCTGATCTTCAACTAGTGTAAATTAACACAGTTATGAATAGGTGTTTGTGGGAAGTTACGCATGTTTACATTAGATGGTTTTTGTCCATTCTCCTATTTGTAGGATACTGTGAGCATTTTACAGGTATGGAAGTATGCAGATTCTGTGGGCACTGGAAAATGCTGTTTTTCATAGATGATCCAGTGAGGTCGCTCAGCCTAAGCACTCACCAGCAGTAGTGCAGTTTTATTTTGTATTGTAGGAGCACACAACACACCGAGTGAATCTTTGAATTTGCTTTGGTTGCAGACAATATTCCTGTAGTATTCTTGTGCTGCTGTTGCAGTGGGACAGGATAGGAAGAGAATTGGGAATCAAAAATATCCAGTAACCAAATGTATACCCCAGAGGTTAATACTGGGTTTAGTCCTGGTTTAACATCTCCATTAATGGTCAGTATGATGGAGCATTGTGTAAGCACAGCAAATTTGCAGATGACATCAAACTGAGAGGAAGGATTGATATACCAGGGAGCTGTGCTGCCATTCAAAAGGAATTGGATAGGCTGGAGAAATTGGCTAACAGGAACCTTGTGAAGTTCAATGAGGAGAAATGCGAAGTCCTGCACCTTGGGAAGAATAGCCCCAGGCAACTGTACATTTTGAGGACCACTCAGCTGGAAAGTAGCTCTGCAGAAAAGGACCTACGTGTTCTGGCAGACACCAGGCTGAACATGAGACAGCTTTTGCCTTTGTGGCAAAGCAGATTAATGCCATCCTGTAGTGCATCAAGCAAAGCATTGCCAGCAGGTTGAGGGAGATGATCCTCTCTACTCAGCACTGGTAAGGCCATGCTTCAAGTGCTGTGTTCAGTTTTGGGCACCTCAGTACCAGAGAAAACTGGACATATAGCAGCCTTCTAGTATCCAAAAGGGTCCTACAGGAAAGATGGGGAGGTATTTTTCATGAGGGTATGCAGTGACAGGACAAGGGGGAATGGTTTTAAACTGAAAGAGGGTAGATTTAGACTTAAACTGAAAGAGGGTAGATTAGGAGGAAATTCTTTACAGTGAGGGTGGTGAGACACTGGAACAGGTTGGCCAGTGAGGTTGTGGGTGCCTCCACCCAGGAAGCATTCAAGGCCGGGCTGGACGGGGCTTTGAGCAAGCTGGTCTAGAGGGACATGTCCCTGCCTACAGCAGGGGTTGGAACCAGGTGATCTTAAAGGTCCCTTCCAACCCAAACCGTTCTATGATTCTGTGATTCTATGATCCTGGAGAGACTCCAATGAGAGATGGCATCTCCAGGGATCATGGAACAGAAGCTTGGAGTCCTGAGACTGTTCATTGTGGAGAAGAGGAGGAAGCTCGGGGGGATCTTGTCAGTGTCTGTAAATATCTGAAGGAACAGGGCAAAGAGAAGGTAGCCAGACTCTTTTCCAGTGGGGCCCGGTGCCGAGAGAGGAGGAAATGGGCACAGACTGAAACACATGTGATTACCTCTGAAAGTCAGGAAGCGTGAAAATTGCACAGGATCTTTTGCTTAATAGTGGGGAATGAGAGAGGAAACATGTTTTCTGTCACATGCATGTCTTCTCTGTGTTCCATTCCTCATCAGTTCTTCACTCCCTTCATCTGTTCTGTTTTCCTTTCATCTCCCAGTGCTTTCCACTTAGGTTCCCTCTTTCTATGTGATCTCATCTCAAAAGTAAAAAGGCAATGCAGAGTGATGTGCTACCTCAACCATAATTCTTTATTTTGCTGTATGCTGCCCTTCTCCCAAGACAGATTTGACTTACCTGTTCCAGATTGCTCCCTATTCCAGTGTCCACTGAAGGTCCACTCATGGATGTCCTACCTTCATGATCATAAGTTATGCTAATAAAAATCCAAATTTTATAAATGAGTAAACAAAGATTAAAGGAATCAATAGTTTACAGGCCGGTTTGGTCCAGTTCCGTGGCTAATGGGCTGGGGGGGATCCATGGACCCACACACTGGGAAAAGGGGAAGGGGAAAAAAGAAAAGGCTAGAGAGATGGCCCTAAAAGCAAAACAGCATAGATGATCTGAGGAGGAAAGTTAAATTACTAAATATAATATTGGAAAAAAATGTAACACAATATAATGCAATATAATTAAAATTGAGGCTAATAAATGAAATGAAATGAGAGAGTGTCCAAAACCAAAGGCCTTACTCTAATGCTGAAGGCGAGATGGTTAGGGAGCACACACACTGCAGAGATGAGCAGAAAGGGAAAAGGGACATCTCCTGATTTGCAAACAGTTTTATCTTTCTCTCTGAATGGAAAATGGGAACAGAACAGTGAAAAGTCCTCTGGGAGATAGAGTTCTTCTTCTCTTCTGAGAATCAGGTACTTGGAAAATCAACAGTCCGTGAAACTGGAGCATTACCTCAAGTGCACTACATGATGTTATGATGTGGAATACTGAAAAAAATATCATAAAACCATGACAAAAGGCTTTTATCTTCACTATCTCAGATGAAGACTAGCCCCTGTGGCTTGAGAATGCTCCCAGATCCTGGGTTTTAGTGTCTGCCCTAGCCAAGGTTCAGCTCCATGTTTGGATGAGATCTAGGTGCATACTGTCTTTTCCCTTTAGTATCACAAAATACACAATGTAAGCAAGTCTTCAGGCTTGAAGTGAACCATGTTGCCCTCCAAAAGCCTCTCAGTATATTCAGATGGAGAAGAAGAACTAGGATGGTAAGCTGCCCCACATTTCTCAGAATAGTTCTTGCTCTGATGGATGATAATGGTAATGACCAAAATAATATTGATATGTCTCTCAGTTCACAGCTCCATGCTTCTGTGTCCAGTCTGCACTGGCCTGACCTTAGAGGCACTGAGAAGCCACTTAGTAGATGTCAACTGCAATAGGAAATGGTCAGCTCTGTTACCAGTCAACCCTAAGCATCTGGAGTCAGGTCCATCCATATGAGAACCCACAGTTGGCTGACAACATTTTGGCATTCTTTATTAATTAACTTCTGGAAGTCTGCAGATAGCAGAGAAAACACAGATCATTTTGATATTGAGTTCATCTGCTCTGACATCAATGCCTTTCTTTATTTCCAAAGTCCTTTACCTTACTCTCAGAAAACCTCTTAATAGCTGCATTCACTGCACAATAGGTATGGATTCCTGGATAGCATCTGTTCTGTGTGCTGAATAAAGCAGGTGTCTTTGGAAGCATAGGATGTTACAGGGCAATTAAGACTGTATTATAGATACAGAAAAGGTGAAGGCAGCATGAAAACCTTCATTTGGCATTTGATAATTTTCAGGTTTGTGATTTGGCAGCTTATGCTTAGCATAAGTGTTGATGTTAGTATAATTTCCTCTATTGTTTCAGTAGAAAGTAACACTAGGTTGCATATTATAAAGTGAAGTTGGATATTAGGAAAAATTTCTTCTCTGAAAGTGTGATGAGACAGTGGCACAGGCTGCTCAGGGAAGTGGTGGAGTCACCATCCCTGGAGGTATTTGAGAAATATGTGGATGTGGCACTGAGGGATGTGGCCAGTGGACATGGTGGGGGTGGGCTGGTGGTTGGACTATAGATAATCTCAGTGGTCTTTTCCAACCTTAATTATTCTATGATTACATGATTCTATGAAGCTTAGCAATACATAAGCATATGCCATCATCTGAACTTGAATTTTCCAAATAAACTACTACTACCAAACAGGCTAAGTGAAGACAGAAGAGGAAGCCATTGATTCCAGGGGAGATAAAACCCTGTAAAAGATCAGGAGATCAGAAGTAAGGAACTCCTCCTTTTTCCTGTGTTGTCCGACAGACAAAGACTCTACTATACCATGAAATTCTCCTGGAAAGGGAAAAGACTGCTACTGCAGCTCTGTGATAAGGAAAGAGGGCTGCTGAGCTTCCTGTGGAACTGTCACCCTGCACCATGATGAGCTGCTGAGCTGCCCACATGCGGAAAGCATAATGGTATTCCTTTGGTGGCCTTTACAGACTCAGGCTGAAACTGGAACATTTATGTCAGGTTACTCTCTGTCATAAGCTGAAAAAAATTTCATGGGGAATCTCCTTGGTATAGGGGCTTCTTGCTGATTTTGAAAGGCCTAACTGATGCCCACTATGGGAGTTTCTTCAGAAAATATCAAGAAACTTTTCTAACAGAAAATATTAGGTAATTTATATTTATGGGTTGTAATCATCTTTTCCAGTAAGAAATATATTGTAAGTAAATGGAATTATCCTGGTGTAAAGTTGGAGAAACATGGTGACAAGGTGTATCTGTGCTGTTACACCCCAGTTCTCTCTATCACAAGAAATATGCACTGCAATTGAAACTAAAACAAATGAGTGAATATTTCCAAGTAGGTGGTTTAAAGCTATGTTTCCTCCAGAAGCTGTAACTCAGACCCTCTTCTGCATATGTAATACTTCCTGTCATTGCACCTTATCTTAACTGCTGTGCCTTTGATTTTCACTTTTCAGCTAATCGTTTTTTAAAAGTATTTACTTTTGAGCTTATTACAACAGGCTTATCTGCACTCCTGGTTGCACATGCGTTAGTTGAAAACAGGAAGATTACTGCACTGAGCTTAGAAATGTCCTTAGAACATCTCCACAACTCCCCAACATGCCTTTTATAGCACTGTGATTTAGCCAGTCATCTTGCCTCAAGCAAAGACAGAAGGAGAAAACTTGCATTGTGTCCTGAAGGTCAATGTTTCTCATTGGTAGTATTGAGCTAAAAAAGATTTTTGCATATTTTTTTTTATTTTTTATTTTTTTTTCTGTTTCACAAAAATTAGATATCTTTTCACTTTGGTGATGGTATTAGATGTAATGCCCTATCTGCTAGCAGTTAAATACTGCTATGTTAAACTGCTTGGATTTCCATACTTGCAGTTGCTATATATAAAATACAAGCCTGTGCAGGCTTCATCTGGATGACAGTCTGCAGCAAGTGCAACAAAGATAACTGATGTAAAGTTCTGATATCATCCTTCACAGACTTATGAACAAATGATTAACTTAAATTTATAGTAACCAAATAATTTGATTGGAAAAACACCAAATTTTATATGATATTCAAAATGGGTAGACAAGATCAATATCAAGAACAAAACAAAACAAAGCAAAACAACCCCCTCACTGTTTTTGGCTAAGCAGAGGTCTCTGTAGTGTATGACAATTAAAAGTGCCATAGAGATGTCCAGATCGTGCTGGCAGTAATGGATCAACAGCACACCAGCACAACTAGTATTCTTACAGACCTGGGCTTGCACAACTGTTACTGTTGTGATGCTTGGTTTGAACTTTCCTGTGTAATCAGTGTAAATGAGCAGTAGCTGAATTGCTGGATGTAGATATCCTGAATTGCAGGATGATCCCTGCTCTGATGCACTGACAGTATTGGTTAGTAGGTAAAGGATACTACAGAATAAATGAATAGGAACAAAACACATTAAGCTAGATGTTTGAATGTCAGGTTGAAAAAGTCTTTATGGGATAAGTAGGCTTTTTAAGGAGATTATTTTTTCTTGTTGTGACATATGTTGCAAAAATACAAATGCTTAAGACAATACTTGTAATATTCAATCCATTTGATTGTGCAGGGGTATGGTGAAAAGCCTGCTGGGTCCCTGAATGTGCCTTACTGTGCCTCAGCCAGCCTCACTATTCTCACCAGGCATGGGAAGCCAGGAACAGGCATCTCTCTCCCTGCCCACGTGTCCAGGAGCTCCATTTAATTCAGCCCTGTATCCAGTCCCTGCCTGCTATATTACAGGGATGCTGGTTTCTAACTCAGCTGTAGCCATGCACTTTGTTTGCCCATGGACCCTACTGATCTGGATCCTGACTCATCCCAGCTTTACCTAGGGCCTTTCTTGTCACTATCAGGTGTGACCAGTCTGTGTCATCACAAGTCATCACCACCCTGGCATCAGACCTGATCTCAGCATATTGATTGACTTCCCAGTTTGGCAGCATACCTGCCTCATCACTACAACTTGCCTAATGATCTGGTCTTTTGAGTGAAGCTGGCTGCTGTTTCTGGACCTGTCCTGCTCACCTCACTTGGGTACTGCTCTGCAGGCTGTATTTAGTTCCTTAGCTTCCTGATCTGTAGGAAGTAGCCAGACCTTACTACTCTGACAGCACATTAGTCAAACTTTGGTCTTTAAGAAGTGGAAAGTAGCAGTAAAATTTCATTTTATAGGACATTTTTCTTTCATGGTAGGTAAAAGTATTTGAAGTTAGGGAATTAAAAGTGCATGTTCAATCACAATTACAGCATCACTACTGTGAAGTTATAGTCATAGTAAGAACAATTGTTTCATAAATCCTATTATAGAGCAACTCGTTTGAGCCAATTAATTGAAGAAAACTGTTGAGTTGTAAAATCAGAGCTTCTATTATGAAGAGCAAACCAATCAAATATTCAAGGCTTCTCAGTTTATTTCCAGCATAGTGATTTGGACACAGTATGAACCCAATAAATTGTATGAAACATCCACATCTTGAAGCTGCTTGGTTATTAACAAAGCAGGTTAAACTAAACCAGCAACCAGCAACCTCATCCAGTCTCTCCAGCCATCCATTCCCCAAAGGTCTCCTCAGCCGAGGTATTACTGGTCCTCTCATGACGCAAAATCTGAGTCTGAGCATCATGATGTTCTCACCATCCAAACGGCATTGCCAACGGAGCAGCAGAGCCCATCCTAGAACTGTCACTGCTGATATTTCAGGAGAGATCTAATTGCTTTTAGTTATTTCATGCTGTGGGGATTACAGAAAGAAAACAGCAGCCCACTGCTCTATGTTTGCCTGTCTCTCCCCCAAAGGCACCTAGATTAAATTTTTTAGAAGCTGAAGGTACAGCTTTAATAATGTCTTGCAGCTAAAGGTACTGCGCAGTTAGCTGCAGAGCTGTGGCTGTTTATCAGCCCTGCTTCCTCTCCCTGCTCTAGCTTTTGGCAAGATCACTATCTTCTTACAGTGATGAAAGAGAATATTAAGCACATACATCAAAATGAAAGACAGGATAAGTCGTTTTTTATCTTACTGTTTATTAAGACTCTTCATCCCTGATTTATTAAGAGTGGTGCTTTTAATTGATAGTAGTGCAAATTAAAGCTCTGTTGTAATAGATTAAATCAATATCCACTTGTATCCAAGACTAAAACCTAAAAACAATTATTTACTTCTTGTAATGAACACCAAACTACATGTTTTCATACAGGAATCCAGTCCCTTAGGTCATACTTGTAAACTTAGAGTGGCAGCTCAGAAATGTGGGGTCCCACATATGTTGGGACAACAAGAAGTGAAGAATTAGGCAGACAGATGAGTGAATGCTATGAGGGAGAAGAATTGAGTTGTAATTCTCAGGCAGATATGCAGAGGGATAAGTGAACGTGACTTGAAAACCAGCAGTCTGGTTCTTTACACCATCACAGGAGCAATCCTTTCTCTCTGACAACACTTTCCCTGTTCTTCACTCAAATTTCAAGTCTAGAGCCTCTCAGTAAGAATAATGCAGTGAGAATAGAACTTGCAGGGGAAAAGTCCTCTGAAAAACATGCAGGGTCCAAGGAATTGAGGCATTCAGAGATTTGTTTTAGTGTCCAAACTTCAAACACAGCTGAGAGTGGGCCTGCGTCTCACACGTGCGATGTTCTCACTTAACTGGAAAGGTGAACACCTGTGCCCACGGTCATCTTTAGGTGGCGGTAGGGTGACCTTCTTTGTTTCCAGCATTGTTCCACTGTGCTTAGAGCACATGTCACATGGACTTCTCCAGAGTCCAGCCTTAGATGGCAGCTGGATAACTTATTCTTTTAGATGAGACTAAGGTGATTCTCATGGGACTGCTAAGTGAAGGTTTGGACAAATTGCGGGTAGTACCTGTTCCCTGGCTGATCAAGGAACATTCTTGCCTTCCATTCAAAGAAAGTAGGTTGATGTCATTGAAAGCCAGGTCTCACCATGGTCAGAAACACAAGTCTGCACAGCCCCACTTACCTATGTCAGTGGCTTAGAAAAACAGATGGTTTCCAGTGTGCTTGCTGCCATCAAGATATGGATTTGAACTATTTGACACAGTGGCTACCCCTGTTGCATCCTCTTGCCAAAGCTGAGTTTCTGCTTTAACCTTCTTACTTCCCAACAGGCGTGAAAGCAGCAAACTAAACTCTGCAGGCTTTCCTCCTGGTGACCTCATGTTTTCTGGCACACCAAGGCTCACTCCTGTGCAGGTCCTATGCTCATGCTTAATCAACAACATCCAAGTTTGCTTACCCAGCAGAGCAGACTCAGCTCAGGGAGTGACATCAACACCATTACACCTTTCATATGGCATTTTCAAACTGTAGCTGTATACTTATTTCCAATACTAAGTACCAAGACTTGTTCTTCTGTCACAGTGCTGCTACTGGCAATTGTTGCTGGCAAAACAGTTTTGACTACAGCATTTTAAAATTAATTTAATCTTTTTTCACACAATAATACCATTACTGTGTTTAATTAATACAAGCTTCTGATCACTGATTTTGGTTAAAAAAAAAAAGAAAGAAAAAAGAAAAAAAAAGAAAAAAAAGAAAAAAGAACGTAATGAAAAATCAAACATTTAGATGAACAACATTTTTCCTTCTCTCCAAGGCTGATTTTTAGTCAGACACTTTTATCTCCACTTCTAATCTTGTTTCCATCCCTAGAGTGTATGCCCCATCCCTGGAGGTGTTCAAGGCCAGATTGGATGGCGCCCTGGGCAGCCTGGTCTACTATTGTATATAGAGCTTGGTGGTCCTGCATGCTGCAGGGGGTTGGAACTTGATGAGCCTTGAGGTCCCTTCCAACCCAACTCATTCTATGATTCTATGATTCTGTGATTCTATGATTTCCCTTATTTACACTGCATTTACACTCAGTTTTGCCAGGTTCCTTCTGTGAAGAGAACAGCAACACATGAAGTTTGAATTTGTGTGTGTAATATTTTCTGCCTGCTGCTCCAGACACGTCTTTCTTTCTGCTGATCTCTGTTTTGTATTGTCTTTCCTCTACTTTGCTGCTGTCACCAATGGCTGCAGCCCCTAAAAGTCCCCTGTTATTGGTTACCCATGAGATCATCACACGTGTCCTCAAGGGCATCTCCTCACATCTCCCACCCCAGTGTCTGCCACTCTTTGCCAAATAAGTCTGAGCTGGGAAGGCTGGTTCTCTACTGACAGGCTGTGGTTTTGGTATCAGTTGAGATGCTCACCCTGGTGCTGGAAATGGCTGGACCCAATAAGACCATCTCTGCAGTTCCTGCCTCCTCCCACACAGGACACTTGCAGCATTGCTCCTCAAACCTGCCTGTTATGTCCACTACTGGTGTTTACTTCAGAGCAGCATATTCCTGAGGTTACATTTTTTGTTTCTCCTTTTGTCTTAGCCCTGTTAATGTCTGGTATGTTCTTTACCAATTGTTGCCCTTTAATGGCTTTCTGCCCTCCCAAGTGTTCATCTGGACTAAAACCGAATGAGAGAGCAGGAAATTTCCGTGAAATCCCAAAAACTATTTTTTCACCAGGTCTCCATATTGCAAGCCACTTTTCAGTTGTTCAGTTTTTGCTGCACAGTGGGATCTGAGTTATTAGCTATTTTTCCATGCCCAATAGTTTAAGTATCATAGTAACTTTGTGGTAACAGTTTATTAGGGCTGGTCACTGAACTGCTAGGAATGCCCCAGTGGAGAATATCACAACAATTAAATGACTTTAAGAGAAAGTAGTTACAACAGAGATCACTAGGAACAACAACATGTTCACAGAATCCTTGTGGTTTGATAAAAGATGTTGGAAGCATTATCAGGGCCAAAATTTGAAAAAGAAAATCCCTAAAATAGCAAAGTAAATTATAAAAAAAAATCTTTATGAAAATTGTATGCTGAAAGAAACACATCATGGAGTGCCATGCCTTATTCTCTTTTATATCTTTAGCAGTTAAGGCACATATTCTGCCTTTTACCAGTGATTTCTTACACACGCTGACAATAAGACAGAACTTACGTGTCCCTGTCTGCCTTGTCTTTGTTTTTATACTTAATTTTTCCATTGTGATTGAAGTGAAATAATATGTATTGGCGTAGATTGTATTTTCTGTTACTTGTGATTACTCACCAAAATCATTTTGAAGCCTACTTTTTATTTCTTCCCCTAATTATTGGGTTTGATCTCAGCTTGGGGAGTAGGGCATTCTTTCCTGTGCTGTCCTGAAAATAATTGCATTTGCAGTGATTGTTTTCTAATAACAGTTCTGTAAAATAAGTGCTTTGGGGCCAAATCCAGCTTTACTTATAAGAACAAAAGAATTTTACTTGAATAATAAATCCGTAAGGACTTTCTGTGTTGGGTCATTATCTGCAAAATATTTATACAGCTTATGGCAGTTTTACGTAACTCCAGTACAATAAGGAACAACCATCATGCCAGAACAGTACCTATTATAAAACATCATCATCTGATTTGGGCAGCACAGTGCCTTGGTTTGGATGAGAGGATTTCACAGATATTCATTAAGGCTGATGGCTCAGACAGGGGAAAGATACCTAGAATAAAAGTCATGTGTAAGATTCATCTTTATTATTTTTCCTATTGACATCCCTATTTTATTGATGGTCAGAGTGTGACACTTTCAACAACAGTGAAGAGCTACTGGCTTTCCCCAAAATACTCTATTTTGTTTTATTCGAGCTGAAGATTCATGGCTATAAAAACCTAATGAATAAGAATGGGAGTAACTTCACCAGATCCTCAGTAATTATGTGGGATTTGTCAAATATGCAGTAAGTATGTGGCATTCAAGATATTCCACACATTGTCTATTTGTCTTGCAGTTCTGCCATTCCTGATGCTCGCTTTTCCTGATGCTCATATGCAAAGTTCATAGCAGTTTAGCCAAAAGGTTCCAACAGATAGTAATTGTAGAATCACAGAATCATTAAAGTTGGAAAGACCACTAAGATCGTTGAGTCCAGTCATCAACTCATGCCTGTGACTGTTCTAGGCCATGCCCCTCAGAGCTGCATACACAAGATTCCTCAACAGTGACTCCAGCACCTCTCTGAGCAGCCTGTTCCAATGCACAACTAATCTTTCTGAGAACAGTTGTCTTCTAATATCCAGCCTGAACCTTTCATGCTGCAACTTGAGGCTATTACCTCTTGTCCTATCAGTTGTCTGGGAGAAGAAGTCAACATCTACCTTGCTACAGTGGTGAGCATGAGCAGGCAAATCCTGCACATGACAAAGATGATATCATCCTTCAGCTCCTTTTTATTCTTACATTGTGATTAACATTCAAAGCAATCTTTTCCACAATGTAGTCCTCCTTCTGGATTCACACTTTGTGGAATATTGACTGTTTTGCAACAGTCACTTTTTTTTTTTTTTTTAGAGTTTTCTCCTCCTAGCTGCATAAACCTAACACACAGTCTCCATGCCATATTCCATGGGTTTAATCTTCTTTTTCCTATTTCAGTGTAATATTACAGGTTAAGAATTTTAAAAATTTATGTCTAGGAGTAGTGTTTGCTCCTGTGAAGAGGCAAAAATTGAGTATTATATTTAGTGTTATATCTGGAGAATTATAACTCTGGAGAATGATTGTGGCATGCTGTAAAATAAATGAAATAGGTAAAGATCAAATATCCTGGTTTTGAGTGCAGGAAATAAAAACCATGCAAACAGAACTGCTATCACTCAGTTCTTCAGATGGTGTCAATTTGTGCAGCACCATGAGGTGACAGAGCATCATCACTCTTTTAAACAGCAATTGTTAAACTAACATTTACACACATATGTGTACATTAAGTTACAACCTCATATTTACATTGCAGTTCCAAGGTGATTGTAATAGCAGATCAGTGACTCTTAGACAGTTTAGTGACAAAATGCACTCCAAATGCAATGTAATGCAATGTCATTACTCTGACATCCACTAACATATCTGTCTCCATGTCCAAAATTCAGATACTGTATTGCATGGATTAATGTGCACTATTTAATAAAGTGCAGTGGCTATCTGCAACCCCCAAATCAGTAAGATTTAATGGGAACTGTAGTCTATGTCTTTTCCTTTCCCCTCCTCTCCCCCTTGGCTACTCCTTTTACTCTTTTCTCCTGCATTTCACATGTGATTTCCTGTATCTTACAACCTCAAAAATCCTGCCTGCCTTCATCTAGCAGGGAGCTGTAGCCTGTAAGGAGAGAGCTTCTGCCTTTGAACTGTTTATAAGGTAACTCTCATTAATGTTCATGGTGCTCTACAAAAGGAGGACAAACCATTAAATGCTTAAGAATGCATTATTTATGTAAGTCTTCCACTGACATAATTCAACACAAAATACATCAACCAAACAGAGAAAATAGGATGGCTGGATTCAATGTTGCTTTTTTTGCTGGCATCACTAATTACTGCCGTGGTCAGAGCCCTGCTGATACGCACCTGGTTGATATTCTCCAGCCTGGTGAGTCTGCTACCTGAATAGTGTGAATTGTGATTGTCAATTCCCTTAACTGAGGCCAAGTTCTTCTAGTTCTACTTAGGCTCCTCCAGCGCTTCTCTTTTCACAAAGCTCAGATCATAAACTCTGCTTGTTTATCTCCTAACTCCAGTCGTGATTACTGGAGTCTCCCCGGGATTAAAGCATTCTTTTTTTTGCTGCTTCCTCCTCTGTTTTATAGCTCATCCTATCAACAGAGGATTAAATCACGCAATATAGTGAATTTGTAGTGATTTCTAACATGTTTAATTTTTGATTTAGATGAAGCAAAAGACATAAAGTTCCATCAAAGTAACTACGTTCTCTGTGCTTTTGCCTCAATTTCCTTGGAGTTTTGGAGCACTCCTTGGGTTAACGTGGGAGACATTTGTAGTATCTGTCCTTCTCTCTGCTTCTGCTCTCTTCTCTCAAAGAAAAGTGCACACTGAGAAACATCTCTTCTTCTTTGAGGAGCTTACGTGTTTTCTGATTATTCCTCCTAACCTTAGAACAAAACAAACAAGCCAGTACCTGGGCATTTGTGTAGCACAGCATATGAGATACAAATACAAACTCCTTCTTTGCTGAGGAGGGATACAATTTGAATAGAATAAATATAACAATACTCTGCTGTCAGCTGTGGCTAAAGGTAAGCATTCCTCCCTACATAGCTTTCATCCTAGAAAATAATAGGGAAGGTTTCATGTGTACATTCAAAATGCTCTCAGGATACAAAGCAGAGTTTTGTTTGTAATTTGAAGAAATATCAAGAAATCCATTAATAAATCAGATGATTTCCACTTCAACCTATTGAAGAAACAAACATGCACTTTTACGTAGTTCCTTGAAATGCTATAATACATTGCTCATGAAATTTTGCCACTTTTTTTTTGGTTGAATATTGTAATTTTAATGCAAATATTTCTGATAGGTTTTGACCATCACTGTACCTGGTCAATTACTATTCACTGAATAATTTATTTAAAAATTAATGGCAAAAAAGATCTCATAAATTATGTGATGAACATTTTTTTCAGTGTAGTCAACTGGCCATAAAAGGCCTTACAGACTTTCATTTATAATACATATGGTTCTTTAGATAATAAATTAACAAGCACTGTGAACTGCAGAGCTACAGTTTTGTCTAAGGCTTATAGGGATATCATAAACCTCAAAAATGAGGCTCAGGCAGTTTGTAGAGATGTGAGTATTCAAAAGTGGAGTGATAGCCCCATAACTCAAAGTGCTTTTGCATTTTAATTAATACTGGGATTCGATGAAACAGTAAATCTTTTCATTCTTTCATTACCTCCCCTTATTCCTCCTCTTTCTACTTCAGTCCCTCTCTGCACAACCACTTTTCTTCTCTTCCTCCCAGTTGTGACGTTGCCCCCTGCTAGCTTCAACACAACACTCTCATCAATAGCAACGTGTGTGAAGACTGATTTAAGCTCTGCCTAAGAAAAATACTCAAATGCTTGTTTATAAAGCAGGGGAGTTCTCAGAGAAGTTGTGGAATCTCTTCCTACAGAAATATTCAAGACTTGTCTGGAAGCCTACCTTTGTGACCTGTTGGAGGGAACTTGCTTTAGCAGGGTGGTTGGACTTGACGATCTCTAGTGGTTCCTTCTAATCCCTGCAATTCTGTGATTCTTTGAGGAGTCCCTTTCTCATGAGACTATGACACGCTTGAGCATGGGCAGTGCTCAAGGGACCAGCTGGGAGATGTCGCTCAGCATGGTTCTACTGAGTGGCCCTGTTGTCTTTGCCATTTCCACATCCCTTTCACAAGCTATGCCCACCTTGGATGCCTGAAGTCGTTTATTCATGTGCTAAATTATTACAATAAACGAGGTAAACGATTCCTCCTACTCACATCGGCAATTAGTTTTCAGTAATCTGGCTGATTTTGAATTTGGGTAATATACATGATTTTAAAAATGGAAGGTAGCCAGTGTTTTGCTGTAGTTTAAAAAAGGTGATTTTCTACCCTCTCTAAATGATTGTAGGTTTCTGAATATCTATCATTTTACCTCAAACTGGCCAGGAAACACTGCCAAACTCAAGTTTTGAGTGTTTAGGTTGTCAGTGGGCTCATGGGATTGTAAATAAAATTTGGAAAGGAAATCATAGGCCTTGATGCTCAAAAAGAGAACTCAGTTCCATCACATAAAGTACATCTGTTGCGAGCACATCAGGAAAAGTACTTTGCCAGTAGTCCCTTTTGAAAAACTACACTGAGTCCCTGTCCATTATTCATGTGTGCTTTTTCAGCAATTGGATTAATCCTGTTTTATTGATGGAAATTCTGAAATACAAAACGGAGAAGGAATATGCCCAGATTTTAGAAATTGTATGTAATGCTTCCTAATTTTCTTCCTCTTGCTCCTTTTCCTCAGTCTTTATACCACATTGGTTGTTTCAACCTCTTTTCTGGCAGACTGTGGCCAAATGTTGGGATATGAAGCACAGGACTTCTGACCAGGTGTATGGTGTGCCAGGCACAGAGGAAAATGCTTCCCAAACTGAAATTATCCAATTTTCATTCAAAAAAAGGGGACCATCTTGAAGTCAGAGCTACCAGAAGATTTTAATTCTATTTAGAAAACACATCCTGTGAGCACTGAGCTTGACTACTACAACAGGTACCATGATGTGATAGCTTCCTGCATTTTTTTTTGCCAAGCTCGTTTTATAACAGATGAAGTAATTCACTTTACAGTGTGTCCCATTGGTAAAAATAGCATCTCAGAATTCTGTCCTTTTCAGCTTTCTTGTTAAGAGGATTCCTCATTTAATGAACAGGTTTCAGCTATACTCAAGATCCTGTTGGAGAGTGGCATATTGTTAATCTGATTCCAGATTAATAAAATTACTGTCTCAAATGGAGTTTTTTTCTCCTCTTTCAGTTTTCAGCATTCCACATTTACTTGCAGTGTTGAGTACTTGGAAAGTGATAGACACTGCTCTCTTGTATTTTCTTAAGGAGAGATACATATCTATCTTAAAAATCCAAGGTCTGATTAAGTACTGGCAAGTATAAATGAATGTGATTAAGACAAAACTATTTTGGATAACAGAGTGGTCTAAGTTTGAAAAATGGTGATGTTGTGATCTAAGTTGGATCTACCTTTAGTGGAGGGCCTGAACAAGGTGACTCCAAACTGAGTTACTCTTTTAGTTTATCAATTCTTCACTCTAGTAAAAAATAATAATTAAATAAATAAAAGAAACTGCTACCTTTCACTGATAGCACTCCTCTTGAACGTGTTTCCTGGTGTTGTATGATCTCAGCTTTCTTCACTATTGATGATGCCCACCGGTATCACACCACTCTATGTTGGATATGTATCAAAACTAGATGTTCACTAATTAAGGAATAATTTTCCTTGCGTTTGTGAAATTCAAGAATAAATGAACAGTGCTTTATTCACTGAAGTACGAGATCCAATAAACTGAACAGTAGCAATACTGACTGAAAGAACAGGAACATGTAAGTGTCTGTCATAAGACTCTGGCAGAATTTTATTTGTTCCTTTATCCTACCTATTCTCAGTCATGGAAGGAAAGACTTCAGAGACGAAAGCTATAGCAAACTGATTTACAAGCTGTAAATGACAGCAGTGGGTCTTATTATCACAACACACTCCAAAAAGCACTATTCCCACCTTCAGCAATCTGTGGTGGTTGAAATTTTTAAAAATAGTTGGAAGGAAGGACATTATGCTTCTTGATATCAAAGTTCATCAGCATCAGGCACAGTGAGAGAATGTCCCAGCTGCAAATGTGTGAACTTTAATTCTTATGAAGCTGTTTCATCTTTTAACAGAGTATTGTTCCCTTCATCCTCCTTTGCTCAGCTTTTTTTTAAAGCCCCTTTCCTGTCATATGAAATACAATTTCACAAACTTAATGACAGCAGACATTGAATCCTAAGGCTCTTCTACTCTGAAAGACAAAAATAAAGTAGAACATTCACCCCCAAAGCACCTAAACTGCCACAAAAAGATTTTGACTACAGCAGCTATCTCTTATCTATTGTACTTTTAGAATAGCATTTTATTTTCTTAAAATGGTAGAAAAGCTATCAGACGTTTTAACCTTTTTGTCAAGCAATGTCTGTTGCCATTCTTGAATGCTTTGAGGGAAATCATACCATCCAGTTATAGATGGGGCACTTGAGAGAGGTCCGTGATTGCACTCCTGGCTGTTCTGTAGACTTTCATTGCGGCTCTTGGCAAGGCAATCCTGCCTGGCTTGTATAAACAGTGAGAGCTACAGAGCAGGGGTTGAATGGTAATGGATCTCTTGACAAAAACAAGAGGGCTCCTGTTTTGATGGGAGCCATGAGACACTGACATATTACTGTTAAATCATGTTAATAACATTGTTGGAAAAACGGCAAGTCCCTACCATGCCAAAACACTGAACAAAGCAAAATGCAAAGGCCCCCAGAATGTTTAAGCCTTAGCAACATTTTAGTTGAGAAACAGTTCGGGAAAAGGAGTAACTCTTTTTACCAATAAAGCTATATGGTCACAAAAAGTGGGGAAAAAAAAAAAAATCAAATATTAAGAATATTCTGTATCTGTGTACAGTGATGCTGCTCAGAGCCCCTTTTCAAGACCAGACTTGCCTACCATCCACGTTCTGAATTCACAAACCTGTGTTAAGAGGTTGCACCAGACCGAGATCCAAAAAGCTTTTGAGAGACAGAGCTGAAGTTTCTCGGAAGTCTTTGGAAAAGGCCTTAGCTTTCATCCATACACACACACACACTCAAAGGCAAATGCAGCTTAGGCAGGCCTGAACGTATTTTCTGCTGCAAGCAGCACAGTTCTTACATTGTGCTGTTCCTAAATCCAAGTCAAAAAAATACACAAATTTCACACTGCTTTTCAACAGAACGAGAAACAGTCTCCGTTCAATGAAATTGCATTAACACAATGATTAATAAGTCCAAATCTCTTTTTACAGTTTTAATTACACAATTGTCTTGTTGGCTGTCCAGATATTTTGTTAATATTGTTTCCATGCACCTAACTCTCAGGCGGATACCATGATCGTAGGCAGAAGGATTATGGCTCCTCAAGCTCATGCTCTTTCTTGGTAGTTCAGTCATAGTTTATGGATAGGAAACATTAAATCCTTGAAGAAAAGGTCAGCATCTTTGGACCCAGTATAAGAAAGGAGCTACTGGGCCATGAATGTGTGGACGGTGAAGAAATGACTCTAAGAGATTCTTACTTAGAAGTTCATTGTCACAGGACATAACCTGGCCCAACAGTGTTAAACCATGGTCAGAACTGATTTCTCCAGTCAATCTAATCAGAGCACACAGCAGTAAGCTATGTGACTCTAATGCCCTCTGAGCAAGGACCCAAGTGGGGAATGAAGAGGAGGAGCAAAAGTGTGACATTTTCATAAACATTAGATTGGAAGAAATGGTAAATATTAATCTGGATCCATACAAAGGAAGTAAATTAGTCATTTAAGAGATTTGTGGTTCAGTTAAGAACTCTGCAGATTACTCCATTAATGTTAAATTGGGGTGAAAATAGATCTCATACATAGTAATGAAGCTGAAGTTTAGCCTGGAGAGTTAAATGGGGAGGCCTGTCATTTCGCTTTAGTGCGGGTGGAAATCAGGAGGGACAAAGGACAAGCAGACAAAATGATAGTGTTGGCAGACAAAAGCTGTAGCAAGCTGTTCACTAGAAATCCAATTTCTGCTGAGCAAACTCATCACCCAATCACTCTGGAAAAACTCACAAATTCCCTGCCTTTCATCTTATGGATGGAATGAAAGACATGATGGCTAGCTGCCAGGGTTTGATTCATTTTATGTAGGAGTGCAGTAGTGATTCAGGCAGGGAGAGGCAAGGAGTTTGTGTGGACCCAGAAGAAACTTTACATTATCCTGGAGATTTTTTGTTTGACTCTAACTAATCTCTTCTTACTGGATTTGTATCCCTGAAAACCTTTATTTGAAGAAAGTTTGCTCACCAGGGGAAACTGTCTGGACCATCACAGACTTCAGAAACATTCACTAAAGGGGAAAAAGGTCTTTACTGACCAATGTAAAATCATGAAAGCATTTCTAAAGCCCTATAACAACATGTCTTTTTAGCGTAGCAATGAATACAACATATGGTTCCAAATCTAGCTAATATCTCTTAGAGCTCTCTTGAGAAAGTGAAGGTTTTTCTGGGGAAAAGAATGCAAATACAGCCTGCTGCTGGCACCTGAGGATGAGGGGATGGAGAGATCCTTAGGCTCTCTGAGGATGCTAGGAGGAACCTGGGATTATGTTGTTGGTGCTTGAAAGTGCTTCATTTCACTCCGTGTTTTTAATCCTGGGGTGGGGGAATTGCACTCCCTGACTTCTGGTTCCACTTTTTTCAAACCTTGTGTGACCTGAAGATACTGAAGCTCAGATGGTTTCACATGAATAGAAAGAAACCACTCATTTTTACACATTTTCTACACAAGGCCATTGACTGAATTTCTATGAAGCTGGATCCAGTATCTCTACACGTTTCCTAATTCCCACAAATCATCAATTGAGTAAAATCCAGTGAGCACTGTGTTTCAAAGGCACTATTTTCCAGTGCTTCACTGACTGTAAATAACCATCTGCAGTGGGCTGACTGCAAGTTTTTTTTAATTTTTTTTATTTTTCTGGAACATTCAGAAAAAAGGAATTCCTTTGGAAATAGCCACCATTTCTTCACATCACGTGCTTCAATTTGTCTTGGAGCCAGCTCCTTCCTAACTAACCTTCATTTAGTGTAGGTAGATACTTCTGCACAAGGAGTATTTAATCATCCACTGATTAGATTTATCAGAAATTTGTATCTCTTGCACATGGCTGAAAATGTTTTCCCAGTGATGGATCAGTATTCACATCTCTTGGAAGAAAATTCCATCTTTACTCTTCCCCCAGCTGCCTCTATTCAATTGCCTGCACTGCAAATCTATATGAAATCATAAAGCAGTATATAAAAATAAATCTACTATTCAAGTAGCAAAACAGCCAGACTTGGGTTTTGAGTTCATGTAGAGCACTTCTGGTAAGTACTTAATTTGCCTATTCTTTTCTTACTATTCTGATCCAGGTATCTGAAGAGGTTGTATGAGTTGATTAAATGTTATTTTCCTTCCAAAATTCATGCCTCGATTTCACATTCATACTGATGTGCTGTATTTTCCTGACCTTGTATTTAGAAGTGACAAAATATGAATATTAAATTTATGTGACCTTTACCATCCCTAAATAAAAATTAGTATCATGCTCTTTGTGCTGGCATTCGAGGTGAGTTATTTGGTCTGCACCAACAACTGTGTTAAGGAATGGTAAGTCAACAGTGCCATACTGATGTAAAAATAAGCATAATAATCTTAAAAACTGTTTCGGATAAAAAGAGAAGATAGCAACTCACTTTCCTTGTGATGATGGTTTAAATTCCTCCCTGAAGTGGTAGCTGGGTACAATGATCTTGTGTGTTTTTCAGTCCAAGAGGGAAAAACAGGGAAGCAGAGGTCAGCATACAGAAAGGCAGTACCCATAAGCTTCTAAATTCATGTACTTATCTGCATGTTTTGGATTCGTTTTAAATTCCCCTATGCAAACCGGTGGAGGGAATGTGTGTATGGTGTGTATTTAGCATCCTCAACACTGCCACTAAATAAGGAAGTTTCATTGCAACCTATTGCAACTATAATGTTGCAACTTTCAAATTAGTTGTTTCTTGCAGGTGTCCATGGTTGTCCAGCGGCTCACTGACATTTCATTAACTAACCTGAGATTTTAAGTCTTACATTAAATACAATAGGTAAAATATCACAGTGTTTTTTTAAAGAGAAATTCTTCTGATTATATGATCTTTATACTGATAGTTTTACGAGAGCTACAGGCTGTAACAGCACTTGGAGCCAGTACAAACTTATTTTATGTTCAAAGGTAGGCTTCTGAGTGTATCATTCTTTTTAGTATGATTTCCTAATAAAATCTGTACATTTTCCTTAGTTACACGTGACTACAGCTTTTCTTTTATTCCATTAACCCATTTCAACCAAATTTTACAGGGACAGATTGTTGTCTCAGACATGATAATTACCTGCAAGACTGATCAAGATCAGGGGAAGCTTAAAGGAGAGACATATGTTATTTCTTTGACTGAGGGAAAGACTGGGAGCTCAGCTAGCCCTGCAGCAACACTGACTCAATGTATTTAAATGCTTGGGCTATCACAGCACAGAACATCCCAAAGCTGGTGGGCAAGAGTTAGCCAAGGGATGTGGAAGACATCTAGGGCAGAAGAGTGGAAGGTGTAGGAGATATTGTGGGATATTTTGAAGGGAAATACAGCAAGGTATTTGGGAGGGGTGTGCAAGACACAGACAGTGGGAGGAAAGATTGCTACCAAGTGCTGGGTGAGGGTATGGAGAACAAGAGGGAGAAACACACAGTGGAACTACTCTCTCTGAGCTTTGGTTTTTACTAAATAATGTTTTTTTCCCCCGTTCTTCTCACTACCCTTCCTCTTCCAGAACAGCTTTCCTACAGCTACTTTGGTGGCTGATCACCTAAGATCTCTGACTGATCTCTTGCCTTAACAGAATCCTGTCACTTCTTACCTGATTTTTTAAGGAAAGGACGCTTTTGCTCTCACACTGTGAAAGCACATTTGTGTTTTCCTTCATCTCCTTTGCTACTGCTGAACTTCACGGATGATTTCAGTCAAAGGTTGTAGGAAGAAAAGAATTTTCAGACACTTTAAATTTTTACAACTTTCGTGAAATTTAGCTTCAGGGAAGAGGACATATGCCTTTGAGATGCCCTGACCAAGGAAAGGGACTAGATGACACATCCTCAGACAATGGAAAATCTCTAAGATAGCAGACCCAACTGTGTGACTGTCTTTGCTATGGAAAATTTTCCATCAGAAGCTGGACTCCAGCCTGAGACACAAACTGGAATGACAAGAGGCTTCTGTGGATTCAGTGCTCAGATGACAAAGTGTTATCTAAGAAAAAAACAAGGCTGAGGAGATACAGACAAGAACACACAATGCGTTTTTGCAGCACTTTTTTTTCAGAACACTTTTTGTTTCCCTTGACTTGAAATGAATCATTCAATCTATGTCACTTGTCCACGTTAGATTGCACTAGTTTGATTTTGTTTGATGTGGTGAAGAGGGGAAGAGACAATGGGATGTGACATGCACTTTATTTTGAGGGTTGTTTGTGTCCATGAGGGTGCAGGAAGATGAAACCTCGGTAAGGCCCAGTGTAAGGGACTGCCAATACTTCCTAAGCGCTTACGCAAGTGTATTGAAAGATTACATTTGAGAAAAAATGGCTTTTTAGGCTCCACTCACGTTTTCTGTTTGAGAGCTGAGTTAGAGCACACTGACAGATGGGCGGGAAGATGCATATTTGCACATTAGACGCTTGATGTCTGATTGACTGAAAGATGTGAGAACAGTTTCCCAAAATTTTCCATACTTTGGTTAGGGATGAGAGTTTAATTGCAGACTATTTAATGGCAAGTCCTCCTGTAGCATATTTTCATTCAGTGCTATATATTTTATCAAATGAAACAGAAAGTACTGCTTATATTCAGAGAGTACAGATTTATGCATTTGAGAAGAGAGAAGGAAAGAACTGCCTTTTATTTTGGAAAGTGTTAAAACCACAGTAGCCCACAGAAGGTAAAATGGGCTTATACCTATGAAAGCACAAAAAAACCCAAACACCATACAAACCAGTGCTCTGCACTTAATTGGAAATCTGTAGCAAAACCAAGTGGGGTAGAAGGAGAGGAATCTGCAGGAGTTGAGCAAGGATGTCTGTGTTCCAAGAGCTGTTCAAAAAGCACTTGTAGTGCTTTTACAATGTGTTACATCATTTACAATGATTTCTCTGAGTTATCACCATTATTTTCTAGAGAGCAACATCAGAGCTTCCTTCAGACATTGACTCAAAATTATTGACAACCTTTTATCAAATTTTACACATGACAGCCTTGAGTCTTAATGCTGCATAATTACTAGAAGTCCTCAAATTTAGGAAGGCTGGACAGTGTTTTAGCAAAAGGATATACTGAGGCATAAATAAAAACAGTTAATTGCAGCAGTGAGCTGTTGTCTCTACTTTACATCATGCCTCCACTTTGTGACTTCGGGCATTAAAATTTCCTGGTAAGTCTCTATAAAATATTTATTTTTCTCCTTGGAAAACTTTCAGCACTCCAGTATTTATTTATACTTTTGGCACGTCTCCACTTTGTAAAGGTGGTTCTTTTAATCAAGCAATAAAAAATTATACTGTATGAGAGAGCTGACATGATCCAACCAGAGAACTCAAAACAGCAAGCACTCGAAGGAGTGCTCTTTACAGGAGGACTTGGATGTGTTTGGAAAAAGCTATTCATCAGCCAAATAATAAAAAACGCGATCAGTTCACAGATAATTCTCCAACAGAAAAAAAAGTCAGATTGGACAAATGAGTTGCTCATGATTGCCATTTTGATGAGCTGTAATTATGTGAGTGAAATCCCTTTGTCCTTTGTCTACTGATTGCATGATAGCCACATAAAAAGAAGAGAGCAGAAGGGAGATTAAGTTCTCGCAGTCAGTAAGAGATGTCGTATTGATTCTAAGTTGTTGCTAGGTAAATAATTAAACTATGACTTCACTGTTGGTTTTATTTGTCTGCTGTGTGTAAAGGCTTCTTAGATGTATGAGTGAAAAAATAATTAATACAATTCGACTACTGTCCAGATAATGGAAACTTCTAATCCATAAAGATAGAATTACTGTAGTGGTTTGAAACCACTCATTAATGATCCATCTCAGCTTCAAAAAGTGTCTCCGAAGTCTAATGGTCCTGATGGATCAGACTATCCATTTTATTTTTTTTTTCTTGAAAGACTTCATTAAGGTTTGTGCAATAAATAGATCTCTGCAAATGGAAGATGTAGCTTAATCGTCCAGATTTAATGTGCCACATTTCACTGGGACTACATCCTCACCTGATCTGTTCATCATCCCCTCCCACCCAGATGGAGCTGTTGCCTTTGAAGATCAAAAGCATTAGCTGGCCACTACACTCAAGTCCAGGAAGGGCAATGCTGGACAAGCTAAGGACAGCACACAGTTATCTATGAGATTCATGTACCACATATTTTTTTCCACAATAAAACTTAGCTGCAGTACATGTACCTACAAACTGAAAGAAAAAGACAAACGGCAGGGAAGGTCTGAGTAACGAACCTTCTGAGCAATTAGCATGGTAATACCTGAGGCATATTTGTACGCACCACATCCATGCTAATTGCCCATTTACCAGGCTAATTTAACATCAGTTATTTCTGGGTTCATTCCATCGTCAGTATATTTCTCTTGTTACTAAGCTACTGTAATTTCAGCTTCAACTGTGTTTTGACTTACACACACTCAGTAACCCTTCAATATCCACTGGGGAAGCACAGTTTTCTCTAAGCTTTTCAGTTTAAACATCTTATATTTAAAAGCTTGTGAATTCACATTTCAGACCCTAATATGCTCCTTTCAGACCTACACCTTTCAAAGGTTCCTGACATAAAAACTCCTGATTACTGCTTGGTAACTAGCCCTAAGCTGTTTGGGCAGGTTTTTTTCTGTTTTCTGTAGATTTAATCCTGAAGTTCAAGCATTCACAAAGGTATTTCAGTCATTAAAGAGATTAGTTTGTTCTATACATATGAATAATCGTGGCATATAAGCAACAGAAAGCATAAATTATATTGTACAGCAGGGAATACCACTTCATTTGCAAGGAGATTTACTAATTGATTTGGAATGTCCTTTCCATTCTTAATGTGTGTGTTCTTCTGTGATATTTATAGACTGGATTTTTTCTTTATCTACCAATAGGGCAAAGGGATTACAGAGAGTTGTTTCCTTTTTTTTTTTTTTTTTTCTTCTGAAAGACAGAAGGAGTTGAGAAGCTAAATGGTTCTCTGAAAACGTATGGAAATAAGTGAGAGATTTGTATTGATTTTGATGAAAAAAAATATCACATTTATTTCAGACTTTGAATGGAAATTTTAACCATCCAAAAAAAAAAAACCAGAAACAAGAGACTGTTGGATTTATTTTTAATTCTCTGGAAAAAAAACAAAAAAACAAAAAAAGAAAAACAAAAAAATAAACAAAACAAATTGGGTGGACTCATTAACCATCACACCTATTCTGTAGATTCTGGGGCATAAGCAAACATACAGCATTACAGTGTGGTGTAACCTTTCAGTGTTGGATTCCTGCTTGATCATAGAACTTTTTGTTGTGAACAGTGGGAAATAGTTCACATATGTACTTAATATTCATTATTTACTCTTGGTTTATGTAGTTCTTACTTAGATGTCCAAAATTGCGGAGGAGATGACTAGCTCAGGTTGAATAGAAGAAAACAGATTACAATTGCTTATTTAGAAATCAGGCCAAGTTCAAACACAGAACTTAGATCACACTGCTCAGCTGCTGCGTGTTCCTGAAGAACCTCACGGTGTTTGAGGTTCTGCTATCGGGAATCTACACTTCTGTAAACATCAGCTGATGTAGAGGCCCCAAGTTGCCTGCTTCAGCAGAAGGAGGTGAGCTCCCTTGTCCACCTTAAATAAATTTTTTAGCCACGAGGGCAGCAACTTAGGAGAGCTTGTTGTATCTCTCATGACTGATATTGTAAGATTTACTGCGAGTCCATCTAAGACATAATTCTAAAGATACTATGGTTTCCTTAGGTAACTAGGTATGAATAATGTTGTAGGGGTTTAGAGGGCGTACTTTCAGACAGGGTCATATAACATGGGTGAAGCCAAGATTAAAGCCTTCTCTCCAGAGGAGACCCCAGGCTACTATGAATGTTTCACCATATAATAACGAATGGAGCAATTTAAGAGAAAACAAAACAAACAAACAAACAACAAACAAACAACAAATGGAAGGCCGATTCAAAGGCATTCTTTACTTGGCTGCAGAGCACTCTCTTTGCAGCTGGGAGTCATTGCTTGTCAGCTACAGATTGCAAAGGCAGAGATGTGTAACCAGTCTTAGGCACAAGCAAGAGGTGTCTCAGAGTGGTGCAGGAAGTTGTCCCTGCAACATTGCCAAGCTGTGTCTGTTTTTTTAAACTTGTTTGACTCCACCTTCAAGATGAGGTGGGCTTTGTACTGTCTCTCTGCTTCCTTGTGTTTTTCTATGATTTCCAGCTATTGGCTCCTCATTCAGCATCTTTTCTTGAAATAATTCATGCTGAATCTATCAGCTGTTGGGAGAGTGGACAACTTCAGCAGAGATCAAGGCACTTTGCTGGCAATGATCTTGTTCAACATAATGATCTGTGGGCAGTAAACAATGTGAATTTTCTTAGCTTTTCAGAAAACAGCAGACAGTTTCAAAAAGAGTCAAAACCTGGATTATTCCCATGTGCCATTTTCTCAAATGTTTAAAATAAGAAAGTAGAGTATGGCAGCAATGAATGCTGCAGATGGACATTTTTTGAACCACTATCTTACCTGATCACTGAAATTCCTGGTGCAAGTTTTTCATTGTTTTATTAATAGCAGCTCCATTTAAGAAAACAGTTGCGCAGCTGCAAAAGTAAAACCTGAATTAAAACAAGCTTCAAACAAACAAACCTGGAAGGACCACTTAGTGATTATGCTATGAAAAGAGCAGAAAAGTAGAAACTAGGAAAGTTACAACCTTTTCCCATCTTAACATTATCATCAATATAACAGAAAAATGAGAAAAGTAAAGCAATTACTGTGGCAGAAAAAAAAGGCACGAAGAGAACAATGGAGAGCCCTGATATCTCTGCATTTGCATACAGCTACCAGAAGAATCTTGAAATTTGTTTGAAGCATATGGAGGAGTTGATCAAAAACAGACTGTATATTTTACACAACAAGGGGCTTTATACAGATGCACTAAAATTTACAAAGGCAACTGAAGGTCGGTTCAGACAGACTTGACAGATTACATGCTGCTGTTGTTACTGTCACAGTCTCTGTGCCAAATCTGTTTAACAACAAAGAACTGACACCACACAAGGACAGAAACTGAAAAACAGTTAAGAGGTACAGTAGAACCTTTCCCACTACGAATACCAAGGTAGCCAGATACAAAGGTCCTTAAACACAAGGGTCAATATTTGAGTCCAAAATAGGGGAAAAAAAAGACACATCAAATTTTACCTCATGCATCCGAGTGATGGATACATGAAAACATAAGGCGCCTATGATTTTTCTACCCATTTGAAAGGATTCATTTGTCAGTTCAAAATCGCTTGAGTGATTTCAGATATTTTGACTGGAATTTTGTAGTGGTTAAAAGCATAACCAATATCAGAAAAGTGACAAGAATATGAGGGTAAATTGGGCAGGAGCTTAAATATTCTATTCTTGTCATTGACTTGGTTTGAAGTGTGAAAGCAAATTCAAAAGATATTACAGTAGTAGTTACTGGAGGATTTCATTTGTCAGACTGCATGAAGGCACTCAGATTTTCTAAGATCTTTAAAAGCAAAAAGCTACAGTCCTTCTCCTCCTAGTGAGCTGTGCTTGCGCAGCTTTATTTTGTCCATTTCTGGAAAGCAGCATCATGAGTCCTGTGCCGTTGATTTTATTCTAGGCTGAAGCCACCGCTTCCGAAGTCTTGGAATTTCTTCTGCCTTCAAATATCAGCTGTTTCCTTGCGAATCTCAGTGCCTTCTGCAGGTGATCATCTTTTAAGGCACAGCTTCTTCAGTGCTGTTTGGCACTCTCTGCCTGCCACAGCCACATGGCACTGACCAGATGATGTGAGATGATTACCACTAAAGATCTTCATACATTCCTCAGGTGGAGAAGGAGATTGGCAGTATCATTGTGAATAATATTGCAGCAACCAGAGAAGCAGACTTATGTGCGTGGGTCATTTGAGGTATCAGTAATGCAACGGTTGGTGGTGGCTGGGAAGAAGCTGATGGCTGAACTGTGACCTGCAGATAACCAAGGCTTCAGAAAAACAGATTAAATTAACTTTTAAAAACCCTGTATAGTTTCTCCATCTGTGGCAAGTCCAGTGACTCCCCATTGGGTTAATTTCCCAGGACATTCTTCTGTCTTGTCTCTACTGCACACAAAGTACCACAGGTTGCTGGGAAGCATTGATCCTGCTGCCTGTTGGACCAGTTGCTTAGATGACAACAGCGTGACTTCTCTGCCTTCGGAAGATGTGGTAATGTTTATGGCATGGCTCCTATTTATAACAGCTAGAGATCAACTAATGATTTACAAATGTTGCTTTAATGGTCTAAGGAAACCTAAAGAGTTTATTTTCACTTTTTCCCTTACTCTACTTCTTCTGTATGCTTTACAAAACACTTGTACTCAGGCACATACTCTGTGTGTGCAGAATAAGTGAAGGCTTTTCCATTTACTTATTTGTTCTGTGATATTCATTTTACATTCATTATCGGAAAACTAATCTGGAGTTAATCTGAAAACCACAGGTCATTTACACAACAAAAGTCCCCATTCCTTACAATCTCAATCCTCTGCATCAGGCAATTCTTATATTTATGGCATTTTACACTTTCAGTATGGCTAAAATAACTAAGATTAAATGAAAGTTATTAAGACGTATCAACACATTTCCAGACGGAGTAGCAATAAAAATATGTGGAAAAAATAATTTGTATACATCGTTGTCTCTTGCTTCTCCAAGAAGAAAAGCTTACCAAAGACCTCAAAGTCTACTCTGAGGTATTTCATTAGAACAACTTTGTGTCATGCTGTTGTTACTCAGCCACACACTAATATACGATACAGAAGTGTTTAGCAAGTATTTTCTACAGCCAGGTTTTCATCTTCCAACAGCTATTTTTAAGTGAGAAAATATGAAAATGTTCTGAAGGGAGGCTATGAACCTCTCCTGACAGTTACCACTTCAGAATATTATACGTTTCAGTTTCCCATAAGGTGTGCATAACATTAATGTTGACATCTTTCTGCCTTTCAGTATTGTTTCTGTTACAAAGTATTGAGTCCAAAATTAACTTTTTTTTTAAAGTAAGCTCTACTCCCTAAATTTGGGGCAGTTTAAGTGTAACATAAATGCTTCAGTTCCACATTGCACACAGTCTTGTTAGCCAAGTAATCACTCTACCAACTGGTGAGATCTAGGATAACAGTGATGTTGGGTTGCACTGATGCTAAAAGGTATAAAAAATTTAAAAAAGAATCAAACAGATCTGCTCTTAGTTCTACTGAGGTAAGCCAGAAAATACTTTTGCACATTAAACCACAGCAAAAACCAAGCTTATTTACCACAGTATTTCTGTGCCGCACAGATCCAGCAGCTCTATTCTGTGGTAACTCTCATCATAGCAGTTCTTTGCACAGGGTAGGTACTCTCCATGTGATCCATAATTCCAGTCACTTTCTTCACCTTTCCCCAGAGTCCCACTTTATTCCATCTGTGAAGAAATTTCCCTATTACACACCTTTTCCCCAGTTCATATTCCATATTCTCTACTTTCTCGTCCCTCTTAGCTCTTTTTAATGTTCTGTCATTCAGCTGCGAGCTAGATCATAGAATCATAAAATCATAGAATGGCCTGGGTTGAAAAGGACCACAATGATCATCTGGTTTCAACCCCCTGCTATGTGCAGGGTCGCCAACCACCAGACCAGGCTGCCCAGAGCCACATCCAGCCTGGCCTTGAATGCCTCCAGGGATGGGGCATCCACAACCTCCTTGGGCAACCTGTTCCAGTGCGTCACCGCCCTCTGTGTGAAAAACTTCCTCCTAACATCTAACCTAAACCTCCCCTGTCTCAGTTTAAAACCATTCCCCTTGTCCTATCACTATGCACCTTAGGAAGGCAAACAAGTTCTCAGTGTTAGTAATTAACTTTCTTTGATCTAACTGAAAGTAACAGGAATGCTAAAGCCTACTTGGGAGCCGGGCAATAATCTGTTGTTCCACACATGGCATAAAGTGACTGAATCAGTCACATGCATGGAAACTATAATAATGTGGAAACCTTTCCAGCGTTATTAGTCATTACAAGCCAGGTTTTCATTTGGTCTAAATTTTGGATTTAAATCAATGCATTTTTTTAAGTATTTCTGGTGACTGCAGGTTTTGGCCAGTAATATAAGGTTTCTATACTTCCTTTCTCGCAAACTGTGAAGAGTATATATTTTTGGTAACTGTTGTTAATGATTGATGAGATCAGGTTCACAAACACAGCTCTTTTAATTATTTCTGCAATAGTTCAGTCTGCACACCAATTACCAGACTCCAAAGTGAAGAAGAGCTTATGTGCTTGAAAGCTTCTCTGCTTTTTTTTTTTCTTTTCCAATGATCTCACTGGTCCAGTAAAAGCTATTACCTCTCCCCGTAAACCTATCTTGGCTTATATACTTAAACTGTCACTGTTATAACAACATTATTACAATGCTTTATTTATATCAGGCACTTACATTAATGTGAATCATTTTATTCTACCATAAATTTCCTCCCCAACTCCCATTTTCCTGTTCCATATACACAAAGGATCACTCCTAATGCTACCAACATAAATTGGAAAAAGATTCACCAGAGTTAGCATTGCTGTCCAATCATTACAACAGTGTAACTGAGTTATCAGTCTTTAAGGCCACCTAGCAAAAATCTTATTAACACACTGCTCTTTGACTGTCCCGACATCTCAAAGCATGTAACAGGGGAAATTATAGGATGATCAGATGATTGACTGAAGCACTGAGAGCTGAGAACAGATGTCTAACCTTGTGCCTGTCAGAGGAGCGTGAGGACTTGCCCCGCTTCAGGATGCCTCCTCACATCAGAGCCCGTGTGGCGCAGGACTCAATTTCCAATTTAATTGTACAATCATTTATCAGTACTTGCCTGTAACAAGCAGATAAATTCCTTCATCTCTATTTAGCAGAGGATAACTCACTCACGTCTGTTAGCACTGATACTGTCTTTACACATCCAGAAGGTCTTCACTTAAGTTCCCATTTAACTCCCCCAATGACTAATTCCCTTTGAAAATAAAGAAGGCTAAGGGTGAGTTAGAGCAGGTAGAAGCTGCTGCTGTTGTCCTGAACCACAATTAACTTTTTTTTGCTCAGACACTTTCTTCTTTAACATCTGGTTTAAATGCTGTGGTCTTCAAGCAGTCCAGTCCCCGTCCCCACCACCCCACACACATATATTTCATGGCCATCATTTAGTCAGTTTATTCTTTTTAAGGTACAGTGCCTGGTCTGGTGCTTTCCAAATGGGCTTCTCTTTTTGTCAGGACACTGTATTGACTCCAGCTAATGGGGCTGAAACATCCAAGTACTTTTAAACTCACGTAATATTGAATTAATCCTACATGTTTCATCTCTTAATCTAGGACATATCAATACTGTCACTGGAGGGCTCTTGGTATCATGTTCAAGTGTATCTGAGTTAGCTGTAAGTTAATTAGCTGGCAAATCAGTATATGCTTATGCTTCAGTTTTGTAATAGCACTGCCCTGGCAGTTTCTCATGGAGGCTATGCACAGTCTTTCAGGAGGGTAGCAAAATACAGGTTTTTCAATTTCTTAGGCCTGAAAAATGTCACTGAGTTGGTAATGTTCATTTGTTTGTAAGGAATGCTGTTTACTTATTCCTCTTATTGGAAGTTCTCTATTTTTTTTCAGTGGACTGAAAAATGCGGAATATTTTTTAGTGATTATTTTCCATTTATCATCACCTTCTATTTTTGTTTTGCTTAGAAAAAGAAAACCATCTTAGATTGAACGGCGCTTTTGTCACAGTTTGATAAAGAATTCTATCTCACATGCCAGAGGGAAAAAATACACTGGAGGTCTGCAAAGCCAGCAGTGCTGTCATCTTAACTTTCTTTGGATCAGTATAGTAAGAAGAGCATTTAAAGCTCTAATCTTTTGAAGAGAGCTCTTTTCATCTTATTCTAACAATCTTACGAAAATCGCAAGATGACAAATATTTAACTTAATATTAACATATAAAATTATGTTATTGCTATGTTATTTTACTGCGATTCATAAAGTCCTCCCAGTTAATTTTCTTAAGCTATTACTAAACAGTACAGTGTATTTGATGGCATTGAGAACTGAAAGAAATTTTCCTTCTTTTTTCATTTTTCCCTACAATCTGTTTAAAGTCTGAAAGGTATTAACAGCATAATGGAAGTTATACAGATGGATTTTTGAGGACTTGAACAAAAAAGGACTAACTCATCCATGATTGATCAAAGGGATAAGTGGATTTCCCCCATTAAATCTGAAAAGACAAAACCGTGATAACCAGTATCTTACTGAAGCATCAAATCTAAAGGAATAATTTTCCTACTGTTACACTAATAAAATACTATTAAACTCTAAATCAATGAGTCTACATTTTTATATGATATTAGCCTTTCTATAACATGTAGCTCATATCAAAATGAGATAAATGCTGTGCTTTCATATTAAATGATACATTTTTCAGTTTATTCCAAGATTTCTAGTTTGCCTGCTGCAGTCAGGCAGATTTCATGGGTCATCACTGAGCAGAAAAGTGCATACTTATATATTATAAGGTCTTTTTGCTGTGTAAAAATTTCTCTAGTTGTGGGTAGTTATCTTGCTAATTTAAAACATGATCTTCTCACTATGAATATTTGTCTAGTGATGAAGTTTTCAGAACTGTAGGAGATACTGCACAAAGACTACTAGAGGATAAAAGTTCCACCTTTGTTCTCTAAGGTGAAATTTCTGAGTGGAGCCTTGGATCATAGTCTTTTTTTGTCTCTGTATTGTATTGCAAGCACAGTGGCTCTACTGTATGCTTTCTCTTCAGCCTGGAATATACAGTTGTTTGGCTAATTTTAAAAAATATGGCTAGATGACACCAATTTTGTTGGCTTATAAAAAGCTTCTAATCTTATGTAGGAGAAGCTTTGTTTATTGGAGCAGTCAATTAACTTGCCATTTGATTGAACAGAAGTTTCTTCTTTGTGAAAAAAAAAAAAAAAAAAGATCTGTGATGATTATAAGTGAAATGTTTTCAGCCTGAAGAGACTTAAAGAATAGGATGCTCATTCTATCTCAGACAAATTAAAGGCTGTACTACACACTAGTGAGCTTTAAAAAAAATGCATGACAGCACCTGTAAACAGAACAGTAACTGTTTTCTTATCAGTTAGGAGAATCATGTGTGAGAAGTGAAATTAGTTTGTTACTTGGATTAGGAAATGTTAAGGTAGACAGAGAGTGCAGGTAGAATGAAGCAGCAATGAAGGAAATTGCAAATATGGCACAGGACATGGAGATGGCTGGGAGTAGGATTAGTGGGATAGACATAATTTTATTTCCTAAAACAAATGCTGGAGGAGACATTTCAGGTTCTAGAAATGTAAATGAAAACAACAATAGACTTCAAATAGAGTAGTAGGGGTATAGAAGAAAGCTGAAATTATTTGCTGGTACATGACTTAGGAGAGGATTGAAGAAGGAGCACATGTATAGAAGAAAGGGCACCATAGGAGTTATGTGACTCAGAAAAATATCTATGCAATAAAGCTACCCAGGAATAGGTTTGTACCATTAAGAAAAAAGGCCAGCAAAATGATGTAGTTGGAAATCAGGAAAACACAACTATTCTGAAATGAAGGGACATCAAGACAATGAAAGTCTTTAGAGATAGCACCCAGGAGAAACAGAATATTCCTGAGATATTTGAAGGCAGGGTGAAGTACAGGAACAAAAATGAGCTGAAGAAAGAATACCAGAGAGAAATAGACATCTCTTCATCACTAGAGCCCTAGTACTGAGAAAACTAAGCATGCACATTATGAAACAGAATCAAAAAGGAGCTGTCTCCTGAAAGCGAAGGGCACATTAAGTATACTCAGGACTGAAGAGGAAGCTGACATACAAAAGAAAAGAGGCCACTGGTGATATTCAGCTTAGAGAAGACAGCCAGGTTTTTGCCATTGGTAACAAAATGTTTGATTTGCTTGGGAAACAGTTAAAAAATGGATGTCTCAGGGATTATTTTCATCCTGACAAAAGGGCAAAAAAAATCCAAATTTTGCAGAACAATAGATAATTTCCTGGTGACTATAGCACATTCAACTACTGCTTGAAGAAGAGAAGACTGGGTGGGAAACTCATCAATGTTTATAAATATCTAATGGGTGGGAATCAAGTAGAAAGATAGGGCCAGAATCTTTTCAACAGTGCTGAAGGGGGGCAATAAGCACTGGAACACAGGAAGCTCCATATGAGCATGAGGAAAAACTACTTTCAAGGTGACAGAATAGGCTGCCCAGAGAGACTGGGAGTCTCCTTCCCCGGAGGTATTCAAAGCCCACCTGGATGCTTTCCTGTGTAACCTACTGTAGAGAACTTGCTTTAGCATGAGTTGGATTAGATGACCTTAGAAGTCCCTTCCAATCCCGACAGTTCTGTAATTCTGCGAAAGTTTTGCCAGTAGTCCAAAGGGACAATGTTCACTTGAATGGTTGACAAAATATTTTTCTGATATCATTCTTCCAAATGGGTATAAACCAGGCAGTTACTGGACAAAGTTGAAAGAGATATAGATAATCTCTATTCCCTATGAAAAGTTGAAATGATTTATATGCTGTGATTGTGTGATTCTATATCAAGTCTGAACTTTGAGTAAAGAAACATATATTACTGTATCTACTCCAGTTGTGAGCTCAGGTCTGGGTTGGTGGAAGCCAGTGTAAGGTTTTATGCTTCCAGAGAGACTGAGCCATAAAACTCTTGGTGAAGGTCAATAAAGTAGATACTGCAGGAAAAAATTAGAAGATGGTGGAAGGGTAGACCTGACTGGAATAAAGCATCAACACATTCAGCAAAGAGAAATGAAGAAGGATGTTGTACTGCGTATTAGCTAAGTAGCTGGTGAAATAAGTTATGTTGTGGTAGAAAGGATAAAATGAAATCTTTTTGGTTAAAGATTACAAGTAAGGAAGATGCTAAAAACAGTATTACAGACTTTTCAGAGCTGGATATGTATCTAGCTGATACTGTGAAAAATTCATTCAAAGAAATTATATTATTACAGGAAATTTCAGCTTCTCGAATTTATGTATGGGATGGGGAAAAAAAAAGAAAGAAAAAAAAAAAGCATATTAACCATAAAAAAAAACCAAAGGTGATAAGACCCAAACACGAGAATGACACTTTTGCAATGTTTTTTTGACAAATAACCACTGAAACAATCATATTTTAGATACTGATTTCATGAACACCAGTGGCCTCATAGAAATGCTTAGAAAACAATCCTGGATTGAGAGAATGCAACAGATTTTTTTTTAATTTTTAAACTGAAAAAGAATAATTAGGACAAAATAGTATATGATTTTCTAATTGTAAACATGAAGGAGCAGAGGAATTTAATTTGTAAGATTAATGGGAGTTAAACAAAAGGATTTCAGTGGGAAGGTAGTAGAGCGTCCTTAGACTTGTAGTGCAATACTTTGAATTTTTACAGAGAGGAAAAAATGGTAAAGAAAAGCCACATTTTCCCTGGGAAAACTATTTTTGTACTTGAATGTACAGAAAAGGAAGATGCAAAGAAACTGAGATAGGACTTGCAGTGAAAATTAAAATAAATTGCTAGAACTAGGGGAGTATGGAATACTCTGCACACATTTCCGAATGAAATATCTTTTGCACAGTTATTTTGGAGGCCAGATGGTCCTTTCAAACTCTCGCTCTCCTTTCCACTCAATTTCTACACTTTCCGTCGAGCAACATGGTGAGGAAAATAGTGGAAAATTAATTCTAGCATTAGCTAGCTTTTGTCTCCTTGTCTGGCCCCATTAAGTCAGACTGCAGACATGAATGTACCAACAGCTTAGAATAATGTTGCTAGCAGCATTGCCAACAAATACTCTCCTGCTCTCCTGTTAGCGCACAAAAGCTTCATTCTGATGCTAATTAATCCACTAACCATTCAGCAGAGTTGCCTGTATGATACCAGCATCACAGGTATACAGCATAGGAGCTGTATAACATTATCTCCCTTTCATCCTTTCAGAAAGATCCCAAAGGACCAGGATGGTCAAAAGAGTCATTTTCAGCTGTGTCGTCACATGCAGAAGCTTCACAAAGCTGAGTCCCAGGTCCATTCCTGTTCAGTACTTGCAGCAGCCCCTGACAGTGAAATGGACGTGATATGTTTATGTGTTCGCCAGGTATCATCCATCCTCTCAGATCATTGGTAAAGCTTTGGTAAAGAGATCATAGAATCACAGAATATTCAGGGTTGGAAGGGACCCACGAGAATCATCGAGTCCAACTTCTGTCGCTGTCACACAGAGCAGAGCTCAGCGCTGCCCCTCTGCTCCCTGTGAGGAGCTGCAGCCGCCGTCAGGCCTCCCCTCAGCTCCTCTGCTCTGCGCTGAGCACAACCTCAGCTGCTCCTCGCACACCTTGCCCTACAGACCCTTCTCCATCCTTTCCACACTCTAATAGTTTTATGTCTTTCTTCTACTGCAACGCTCAACCTGCTTACATTGCTCAAGGTGAGGCCGCAGCAGCACAGAGCAGAACGGGACAACCCCTTCCCCCACCAGATAATTTCTTACTTGCACAGTTCAACCAAATCTTAGCCCCCAAACACAGTAGGAAAACTTTATGAAAAATATCAATGCTTACTAAAGAAAAGTCTCATTTTGCACTGGCATGTTTAAGAAGAGACACTCTTCTATCATCATCATCATCATTATTATTATTATTATTATTATTAATATTATAAATCAGCTGTATTTCTGCAGGCTCAGTAGTACCTAACTGTACTTACAAATCTGCATTTTAATTAGTATGCATATTAAAATAATGGCTGGATAAGTAGGACTTTTAAAATTATAGTTCAAAATGACATCTGCTATTTTGTTGTGATTTATCCTCAGCACAAACTCTAGACCTGAAACTACTGTTTTGGGTTGTAATGCAACCAGACAGCTTAAATAAGAAAAGATCACCTTAATTAGTGCCTGTATCCTTGATTATTCTCTTCAGTGAAAGAATGTTCATGATTGACATTTAGAAGTGAATAAAACCATTAGCTTGGTAGCAGAACAAATGAGATAAAGACATTTGTCTTAGAGCCTAAACAGATAACAAATACATTTGAGATAAAAAGTCATAAACATTTAAAATTTGATTGATTTGCTTTAAGGAAATAGATGTAATGTCCATCATTCCAGAGAAAGAATGAAATCCCAGCTGGAATCAACTGCCTCTATTCATATTTGATAAGCAGTGAGACTATATTTGGCATAAAGTACTCCCAGTAAGTGGAAATATTTCAACTGCCCCTTGACCCTTATGTTTGCCATGAATAAATCAAACTCATTAGCTTTGTAAAAGTGCATTTTGTGCACAATATTTACCACTACGTTATATACCTTTGTAAATATATTTGGATGCATTATCGTTATCAGAGTTGTCATTTCTAGACCATCTCAGAGGAGCTGAATAATGATGGACGATCATGGCAAAATTCGTGTTGATAGTTGATATTTCCAATATCTTGTTTCCCAGAACATTTATACAGTTACTTAAATTCCTCTATTAACGTTTACACTGTTAGTATATGTCTATTCTAAATTCAGGAAAAAAAAAATTGAATTTGACATTATAGTCCTGCAATTACAAGGATGAAGCTAAATGCAGAGTGTACCTCATCCATTTCAGAAAGTTATCCTCCACTTACAGTGGAATTTATTAATATTTTCCCAGGAATTCTGTGTGTTTCCTTTTTTTACTCAACTGCAAATACTTGAAGTAGAAATGGTTGAAAAAAAAAACCACACCAAAAACCAACAAAAACTCTTGATGATTTCCCTTCATCTTTCTGACAGCAGTTGAATAAGATAGTGATTTCCCATATTTATAAATTTTGGACAGCATAATTTTAACTGCAACAACATTTTTTTTCTTCCTTTCATTCTCTACATGATATGATGGAAAACCTTCAGGAAGAAAACTTAGTACATTTCATATGTACACCCATTTGTGAGCATTTAATAATGTCTAAAATAAAGTGCATTTAATCATTTGATTCTGTCCTACTTTTGAGCAGTGGGAGGTTCTATTTTTTTTTTCTCTTACTACTGAATAGTGCTTATTAATACCAAAAACCAACACGGAATTTTAAATTGCATGCATTCTGTGCATGTTAATTATTTACCATCAAATCCAGGCTTCCTATGTCAATAGGTTTGGTACTATTCACATCTGAGATTCTGTATTGGAAAATCTATTGCATATTAAAGATAAATTTCTGAATGGATCTTGGATCTTTTTCTGCAAACCTCTTGCTGATATATTTCTAATGTTCACTAAAAGCCAGCGGAATTAATCTGAAGCACAGCAGAACATTCTGTAATGCCACATGAAGAATTTGTCACAGTGACATTGTTGATTCTTTCCGACAGTTGAATGACATACAGCACTGCTAATTCACAGAGTAATGTTGGGCACCTTTATGCAATGTGACTTTTCATCTTTCCCACAACTGTTCGTGTTTTGTTCCATATTAAATTGCTTGTATGCTTAACTGATATAATCTCCTTCCTGTACTCATGTGTCTACGAGATTTTGTTATTACCCTGTCTGGAATGAAATCGGGACTTCTCTCTTACAATTAAACAATTATTCTGGCATTTTACATTTCCTTTCATTATGTACAAAGGAATACATTATAAAATTGCTCTAACATACCTTAAGGGAGTTTTCCTAGTTTCCATTCCATTACTCTTACCCTGGGTGAAAATGAGATGTCCTGGGCTATGTCCGAATGAAGCAGATGCGGCAATTACTGGCAGGTGTACATATATGATGGAGTCAATACACTTTATTAAGGTCTTCCCTAGGCTTGATTTCCTGAAGGTAAAATGTTGGCCATTTTTTAGTACATGATGCAAGATCTGGTTTTTGTTCCTTACTCAGAATAGGGGTTTGGACCTCCCTGGTGACTAATCTCTAAATCTCCACTCACAGCACTGCTGATGTGGCTTACTTGATAGCAGAGCAGGCATATGATGTGTGCAGCACTATGAAGAAAACTGAGCCCTGAAGAGCATGTTTGTAGCCACATCCGAAGGAAAATTTGAGGCACAGTTACTGTGAAAACCTGCTTTGCTTTCAAGGCATATTCACTTCCATTATTTTTTGCAGACTGTAAGTGTTTGTATCTCTCAAATACTGCAGTGATTTATGTTAATGACAGGAATGAGTCCAGAAATGCCATGTTCTAAATGAGAACAGTCTATTAAAGAAAAAGGGCCTTTTAATTCATATTAATAAGGTCTGGCACTAGAAAAGAATTCAAATATCCCTGCCTGTACAAACAAGGGCAAGAAAAAATCAAGCCACAGATAGATTCACCTATATTCACCTATATATGAAATCAAAATGGTTTAGATTTAGAATATTCACTATGAACTACTCACAAATCAGCCACAGATGCAGAGCTTTCACTCGGATTACTTAGCTAGCTTTGAGTGACAGCATACTGAAGAAAATTACAGCTTGATCTTTCAGCATTCTCTAGCCCGTAGAGGTAGTATCTGCTAGATACTTTCAAAGTAGGAATATGCGACAAACTGTCCATTACAAATTCCTTGCTCGTCAAGGAGGAGTCTGGCATGTTAGAAATCATGGTCTCCCCAGTTGCAGTGCAGAGTGCTTGGTTCTGAGAGGGCCTTGTTCATATGAATTCAGTTCATGGAGGATGGAGGTTCTCTACAGCAGTGGAATAAGGGCTCTCCAGGTATCATTAAAGTCTGGGATCATTCCATATCTCACATCTGCAACAGCTAATAAGGCCCAGTGACATGTCAAGGGAAACTATACAGGTGCACTGCTCCTCTTTTTCCATTCTTCCTGTGTCTCACCTTATTTTGGAAGGGGATATTGGAGAAGGGACAATTCACTCAGTCCCCTGATCTGTTCCTGCGCCAGTGAGCACAAAGTGAGATGGCACAAGAGCTTTGGTAATCAGTTTGTGTTCTACAAAGTACACTAATGTAATCTGTTTGTGAGTCTCTAACACATTTATACTTTTGTCTTCTTTTAGTTCATCAACCTCATCTAACCATTTATGCAGAGGAGAAAAGTCAACAAGAATTAACTCGCTCAAATGTCCACTGGTGGTGGGGAAGAAAGGAAGCCAGATTCTACATCTAATGTGCCTGGGTGCTAGGAATCACAGCAGAGCGCATTCCAGCTGCACCACATTAACCCACCATTCACATACTAAAGTTCCTGCCTCTTTTCCATATTGGTTGCCTTAGCACTTGTACTTGACGTAGATTTCTGACTGACTGAAAATCAACTATTGCAAAACACATGGCTCTCACAGATGGTCTAGTAAAGCCAAAGTATTTTCTTTCTCTTAGAGTTTCCACCAATCCCACCGAAGCTGAGTGACAGATGCAGTTACAGCTGGGGTCCTTTTTAGTGGTTACTATATTTTCACTGTCGGCACCAGTTCCTACTGTGCTTCCACATGTAACTTTTCACTGGCTCCTTTGTGCAGTGTGGCGTTCATCAAAGGGAAAGCCATGTCGTCATGAATGAATAATGTCCTCATGGCACATGGTACTCTGCATTTTATTTTGGTTCTCAACGAGAAACTCCTGTAAAGGGATTTTTCTAATATATGATGTTTGTATAATAGCCTTCTCATGGCAGTTTTGAACACATGTAGACGATTTAATTGATTATGCTCCTATTAAAAATAGTCATACACCAGCAACAGTTTTGACAGTCCATCTGTAAACAACAGAAGCTATTTAAATCCAGCACCATAAAGTTAATTGCTAAAACACTACTTGTGGCTACACACAAATCTCTTGAGTGAAATCCTTACACATTCAGCATACAGGATGTATTAGGGGAAAGGACATGAAGTTCCCCTTCAGAAATCTTCCAGGCATGAGGAGCACCTTTGCAAGGCAGCGATCAGTGATAAACAGGGGTGTTTTGGCTTGGCTTTGCTGGCTCGTAGCCTTCCACTGACAGAAGCACAGGCCGGTGATTGCTGCAGCATATGCAGCATATGCCCAGTACAAGCATTGCTCTTTCCCTTTGGTTATTTCCTATCCCACATGCCAGCAGTGAGCAGAAGGGCAGTCATGCAGGCACTTCCAGGTCTATTCAACTGCCACAGTTTCCCCTTAGATTATGGTGATGGTTTGGGGCCAAATAAACAGACTGTATAAGGCAATCTGACTAGGATCTAACTCAAAGTAGGCATAACATAAAAGAAAAACCCAAGCATCACAACTGCAGCTTTCTCAGGCACTGTCTCATTCCTTTAAGGAAGCACAGACACTGCAAAAAGAATGGACTGGACTCTGAACAGCCGTAACTTTGCAACTCCCATGACACTACTAGTCAAGAGTGATTGAGGCTAGCTGATGTTATAGACACTCTGAATTCTCTCTCGCATAACTAACAAAAAGGTTTCCTCTTAATCTACTTCAGTCTTTGGTTTTCAGCTTTTACTTTGAGATGATTTTCAGATTTACTGTAAATAAAATGCAAACGCATGGACTTCATGGAAACAAGAATGTTTGGCATCAAGTACACAGCAAAAACTCATTGAAAGCTGCCTCTCTGACTCCTGAACATCAGCTATGTAACCAGCCATGCTTTATGCCTGCCTCAGAGGTGTTCAGTGTCTGTGAAACCCATCAAAAAAAGATGAGTTATCAGTAACTCCCAAGATCTAGCTTCTAATTGCAAAATGGCTGTTTGAGGGGACATCTTCATTTATGTCCAAGGCACTTCTTAGTGTAGAAGAAAACCATAGTTCAGTGGCATTCTCTAAATTTCCATTATTTTTTTTTCATCTGAATTTCATTCTTTGAAAATATGTTTAACAGAAGAACTGTGCATGATTTTCCTGAACTAAGTAGCAGGAAATGTACCTCACACTTAAATGAAATCCTTCAAAATCTGTTAGGAAGTAACTGACTAATGTTATAATATGGATCAATAGTTCTATTACTACTGTAGTACGAAGTGATAAGACATTTCATGGGATTTCTGTACATTCCCGTTTTTGACTACAATGGATCTGTCCCTTTAGTGTAAAGTCACTAATTACAACAAAAGTTTTTATAGATTCATTTGTGTTTTTATATTGCTTACACACTTCTGTGAAAATAACCCAAGCAAGATTATAATTTTTTAAGAAATCAGAGTACATATTGCTTTATTTTGTTTTATTGATTTAAATGCACTAGAGAATTCACCACAAATCACCACTGTAACATATCATTATGCTTAAATCCACTTTAGTCATCATAGGAACTTACTCATCATTTGATGGTTGGCTGCAGTGCATGCGTATCCGGTACTTACAATTTCTGCTCACTGCTCTCTTTCAGTAATAACTTCATTCTGAACCTTTTCACAGTGTATTATTCAGACTCAACAAACTTTCCAATATTTTTCCAGCAGTTGCTGCATTCTATCATCACAACATATGCAAACTATTATGTTTTAAAACCTTTATAGTCACAAGTGATCTAAATCTGTATTTCCCAAGTAGTTTACAAACAATAATGAGCCTCTGTATCTTAAAATCTGTGTACTTGCAGTACATATCTAAAATTCAGTGTTTATGTGGAATTATGCCTATTGATTTAATCATTTTGCTGAGATATGCCAATAACTCACATGGTTCTGCTTATTTCCTTTTATTTTTAATTATATTAAAACCTTTTTATGTAAGATAAAACATCATGTTTCTCAAGATAAACCTGAACATTTTCCAACTTCTTTTTTTTTGTGTGTGTGTATGTGTTCTTTTGTTTTGATTTGTGATAGTTTAACTCCTACAGAGCAAGTGGTATATGCTGATCAGGTAGGAATTTTTTTCTTAATGTCCAGTTAAAAGCGTTACTCAAAGCAGCATTCATTAAAACTCATGTCACCTATGCTTTGCCATTCAGACTTTTATTTACTTTTGGCACTTAGCCCCCACCTTCCACTTTAGACCCCTGTCACCTTTAATTATTTACCTCATTTGTCAAAAGGCTATGCTTTCTATTTTTTTAGCCATAATCTTGCCCACAGTTTTTCCCTGAAAGCACACTTCTTGAAAATTAAGCCAGCATTCTGTACAAACTCCCCTGGCAAAGTGTTCCTTGAAGGTTCCTGTACATATACAGCAGATCAGCTAGCTAGCTGGGCTGGCTACTAGGAGGTGAGGGTTTTCAAAGGTGCCCTACAGCTGGACATTTAGATCCCAATTAAAAAGAACATTTTGGAGCGTGTATCTGCTTTTTATTTTATTTTATTTTATTTATTTTATTTTATTTTATTTTATTTTGTTTTGTTTTGTTTTGTTTTATTTCTTCTTTGAAAGCCCAGCCTAATAAAAATGTTTAACACAAGTTAATTTTCAATGCCTGTGTACACACACAAAATACCAGTATGTTTAAATGGACACTTTTAATTGAGTTTTTATGTACTTAGGTGACTTTAGTAAGGTTGTCAAGAAAGTGTTTGCTTTTCCACACCCAGCCCAACCACTGGATATGGTTACTTCCTGCCTGTGCTGCTCATTAATTCTGCATATTTGACATGGAAACTGTCACAGCTGAAATTTCATTCCCCCATGCCAGTAGGATTCTTCTTCTCCTCTTCTGTTTCTTGTTCGTTCTCTCCTTGTACTTCCATCATCACTGTGTCCCCTTCTTGTCTGCGGCTTCCTGATTACCTTCTTTCCTTCTGACTCAATAAGTTATTGTCTACCACAACAAATTTTGTTGCTGTGAAGGAATATTTTCTGGCATTTTCATCACCACCTAGAGAGACCTTAACAGACTGGAACAACAGATTAACAAGAACATCTTGAAGATCAACAAAGAGAAATATTAAATTCTGCACATGTGAAAGAACAGAACCCTGCACCAGTACATGCTCTGCACTGACTGCTTTGAAAGCAGCTTGGTACTCCTGGCAGATAAGTTGGCTGCAAGCTGGCATTGTACCTTCATGGCAAAGAAGGACAGCAGTAATCTGGACCTCATTAGGAGGATTATCACCAACAAGCTGAGGGTGGTGATCCTACAGATGACATTTCTGGAGCAGCTCTGGACTCTGCAGTGCAAGAAAGGCATAGACAAATTACAGCAAATGAGGCAAAGATTGTGAAAGGGGTGGTGAAGCTCCATAAAAGGGTCTTGAGGGAGCTGGCTGCCTGGAGAAGAGGATGCTCATGGGGATATTATCAGTGTTCATTCTGAAGTCCTGCTGGGAGGGCGTAAATAAGATGAAGGCAGGCTCTTCTCACTGGAGCCCAGTGACAAAACAAGAGGCAATCAGCATAGGTTAAAATTCAGATAATTCCCTCCAGCCGTGAAAGAAAAAAATTACAGTGAGGGAGATCAAATCCTGGAATAGATATAACCAGAGAGGATGTACGGTCTTGAAGATATTCAAAATCTGACTGACGACGGTCCTGGGAAACCTGCAGTGGCTTGACCCTACCTAGATCAGTGGCTTGGACAAGGCAATCTCCAAAAATGCCTTCAAATTTCAATAATTTTTCGGTCTCATGCTATCTCTTCCTTGGTTTGGACAAGTCAGTCACAATCTTCCTGTCTTTCTTGGTTCAAATTTCTAATTTTACACAGATCACCAGAGCATAAGAAAAGGATTACATCCCTCAAATCCAGTGTTCATGATGTGGGGTGTCTTTCAGGTTTTGTTTTGTTTTGTTTTGTTTTCATTTGTATATTTGTTTCCTGAGGGAAGGGAAAGATTTCCTTTACTTAACTCCAGGGCTCAATTTTAGGGACAATTCTCTTTAATATTTTCATAAATGACTCGGATCTAGTACTCAAAGGTAAACTAAGTAAATTTGTGAACAACACCAAATTTGGAGCAGCTGTTGACTACCTTGAGGGCAGAGAGGCCTTGCAGAGAGACCTTGACAAATCTGAGGGCTGGGAAGTCACTAAATGCATGAATTTCAACAAGAGCAAGGGCTAGATTCTGCACCTGGGATGAAAAAGCCTTGGATCCAGGTACAGACTGGGAGATGAGAGGCTGGACAGCAGCCCTATGGAAAGGGACCTGCAAGTTCTGGCTGATGGCAAGTTGTATGGCATCCAAAAGAACCAATCGTGCCCTAGGGGTGCACCAGGCTCAGGGGAGCAGCTGTCCTGCTCTGTGGCATCACAGAAAGAAAAAAAGATTCATGGCAACCCTCAAGAGCCTGACACATAACTACCTTTCTCATGCAGAATGACTAAGGGTATGGCTTGATGCCTTTGTTCATGCAAAAAAAACCCAAAAACCAAAAACCAAAAAAACAAAAAACAAAAAGAACTGTGCAATGCCCTGCTGCTTCTTTCAGATGACAAGTTCAGTAGAAAGCTGCTCTGAATCCCAGAATTGGTGCGTAGGTCACTTGGTGAGGAAGAGCAGGGAAAAGAGGAACTGGAAGACACGGATGTCTGGGTACAAGTTGCAGACATTAAGAACAACACATTTCTCTATCACATTTAAAAGCTTATTTATTGGACTACCAAGCCATCACTTTTCCATCTCCTGAATGGAACAGAACTGTATTTAATACTTACCTCTGAACAAGTGAGATCTCTATAGCAAGCTGATTCCTGCAGGCACTGTTCCACTGGGACAGCTACTCGTTTCGGCAGGTGGTCTCAGGAGAAGCTTACAATCCTGCCTTGGCTTGTAGGTTTGAGGCATATACTATGCGCATGCTATTGTATCCTGGCATTATTCATACAATATAGTAATCCTCCTCATAGTATAATTATGCACACTCTGCTGAATTCCCAAAATGCAATTACCTCCACATGGGGCTGGGTTATGCTCACAAGCTGAGCCTGGGCATGGCTTTCCCTTTTAGGGCGTGGGTCTCAGCCAAGATTAATTTTTCTGTCCTTTCTTGGCAGGTAAATGAGGGAAGGGAAAAGTTAAAAAATTCCTGATTCTGACATCAGCTGTCCCAAGAAGACTGAAGTATTACATCTGAACAATGTGATCTTCTGGCCCTTAGAGGCTTGAGTAGCTGAAAAATAAACGCACCATGGTTTGAAATGCAAATCTAGACTCCCACACAGCTTTCAATGGCCTGACTGGATTGAGATATAGGGCTTAAGTAAGCTTTTCCAGGGAAAAACAGACAACTTCCGCTGTCCAGGTTATAGGGTATAAAGCACTGGCTACAGAGGCAGTATCATAAAAGTCTACAGTTAAATCTCATAGGAACAATCTATAAGGTTTCTAAAAAAGAACAAGGATTTTCACTTGATCTTTCCTTGTAATTCTTTTTCTCTTACTGCTTATCTTTGCTCCTGTATTCTGTCTGTGCCACTTAGCTTAGGAAGGAAGGACATCTGCCAAGTTTATAAACAGACACAGGTAATTCAGAAGTTTTTTCAACATCTCCTAACACTTTCTCCCCTCACACACACAACATACTTGGCTGAGGGCCAGGAAAATCCGGAGTGTTTCCAGGGAGATTTGAGCTCTGCAGAATGCTGTATAGTAGAGTAGGCTTGGAAAAAAAAGAAAAAAAAAGAAAAAAAAAAAAGAATTCAACATTTTTATGTAACATTTTAGGTGCAAGAGCAGGCAAATTGCCACAATAACACATTCTGTGTCTCCAAAGGAGACAAGTAAAATGTTCATTTGGCTTTTAATGAGCTTCCTATCCTTCATCATCAGCCCTCCAGTCAAGGAAATCTGCATGGTGCTAGGTGTAAGCTGTTCGCCTCTACTGCTGCTGAGCAGGCTGAGCTGGGTGCAGCTAGGGCTGCTTGAGGCAGACAGCCTAACCAGTTGATTGCTTTGGAGGTACAGACCCATGATACTGTGTTGCTCCACAAAGGAGAAAAGGGGAAACCTGAGTAGGGCTGAACTGAGAAAGGAAGCTGCTTCTTGTTACTAAGATTGGTTACTTGAGATGATAGAAAGAACCTCACTTACTTTAGGAAGCCAACTACATAGGTGGAAATTAGGGTGTGAATTTTTGCTTCTCTAGGAGACTGTTATAAACAGACATCTTGATATCATGAAGTTGGACTTTATGTTGTCTTTATGGTTAACAGTTAAAGGAATAGCTAATTCCATATTAAAAATAAAACAAAACAGAGAAGCAGCAACAATAAACAAAAGACATATATTTGATCCTCAGGGAGTTGCATTCAGCTGGTAACCACACAATGTCTTATTATAAAAAGCATAAACTCCTTCCTGTTATTTTTAGCAAAGCCAATAAGGCTTTGATATACTGTTGCATGCCTGAACCACAAGGTAAGTTTTGCCATCACATATTTTTTTTATAGCTGGAGCTGAAATGGGGCAGAAGGAGGGTTCCATATTTTCTCCATGCTGCTCCATGGTTTTCTGTGCCTCCACCAAAGTGACAGACTGATGTCCTGCTGCAATCCATGAGATTGACACTTGCTTGAAAAAGTTTCCCCTTCCGAGAACATGGAAGGTAGCTGCGTTCTGTTTTGCAAGCCCTAATAAACCAATTAAATATTGGTTTGAGCTTAATCTGGTTTTTTTAAATTATGATTTCATTTTTAAGGAGTATCAGATTCTGTGTGTGTAGGCAAAACTCACAGTCTTCCCTCTATCTCTGAAAGATTCTTCAGAGGGTGATAACCTCAGCAAAGGATGAATGCTGAGGCTGCCTGCTCGTCTGATGGAGGACTTCTACCACATTATGCACCTGTAGATTTCCATTTGCACAACAGAGAAATCTGTTCTTCAAGTACTCCACAGAAGTCAAGATGGACACAGTCTGCTGCACGGTTCTCCTGCAACCAGCATTTTTCCAACCTCTTCTCTTTCAGTGGGCAATCAAGACCAAATTCTATGCAAGGCAATTTTCTACCTCTATATTCTGTGTCAGGCTGAGTATAAAAGCTGTGGTTAAAATGAAACAGTACTTGAAATGGAAAAAAATCAGGTCTTGTTTTCTTAAAGTTTATAAAGCTAACCTTAAAAAAAATTTCTCTTTTGGTTATTGCTCCAGAAATATCTTTTTAGCAGTCCTGACAGCTTTCAGAAACAAAAGAGCCTTCCAAGAGAATTTTAAAGACATTTTCAAAAAACACTTTTGCCTTTGTATTTGAGAGAGGCTTTGGCAGCACTGCAAAACAGCAGCGCTTCTCTTTACTCCCTCTTCTCTTTGTCAATCATTTGAATTTACACTGCATTTAGAGTTTGTCACATAAAGTGCTGGAGACTTTAAAGTCATTCCTTCCAAACTGGTAATTTTGTACAAAAAATCCTACTGCGAGGCCTTGTAAAACTGAATCAAACAAATGAATAACTTGGAAAATGATAAAATACTGAACGTAAAGATATTAAAGAGCAAGATCTCTGGCTGCTCTCCTTTCTAACTAGATATTTTTGTTCCCTTACTGAAGGGTATGCAACTGGAAGGCTCTGCAGAAAGAAACTAGTGACAAGGAAACTGCACACAGTTTTTCCAAAATGGAGTTTTGCTGTAAAGAAAGTGATTAAAGCTCTCATACAAGAGTAAGAACAAAATTCCTGAATGACTTATATTAGGAGACAATGGACTAGAGAAGCAACTCCATGAATTCAATAGGAATACATAAGGGACACGTAAGATAAGGCCAAAAGAGGCAATACACTCAATTGCACTTAGTGATTCGAATGGTGAATTTGTAGCTTACTGGAAATTCATCTTACAGCCTGGTAAGGAAAATGTATCACTTATAAGTCAGTCCTTCCTTCATTGCTTCCCTCCATCCAAGCATGGAACACTAGTGTCAAACGTACAGAAAATAGAAGTGTGGTTCAGCTAGTCATGCACATATCTAATGTGGCTTAATATCAATTATAAAGCAAAGCTAAACTTCCTGCTTTTGTTCATCTGTACTGTCTTCATTAAATATAAACTTAGAAGAGCTTTAAAGCTGTTTACCACAAAATAGTTCATGGAATCTCTGCAGCTTCTGACAGTGTAAACAGTAGGTGAACCGAGTCTGTAAAATACAGGCATTAAAGTGATTGCATGGGAAATGTAGTGACGATGAATGCACATCCTGACAACAGTAAACACATTAATATTTATGTTTTAGCATTTGCATGCATCTCACAATTTTTAACAGTTTTTTTTGTTAATGTTCTTTACTGAATGTACATCTTTTATGCCTAATTAATAAACCACATTAGAATATTTTTCATATTCTGTGTATGACTAATAAGATGAAATTAGAATGTCACACCAAAAGATTTGTGTAGCTAAACATTTAAAAATGTGAAGATTGTTTTAACCAAAATTTCCCTTTCTGCACACTCAGAGTACAGAAACTGGAAATGTATTCAGACAGACATGCTGAAGTGGCATTTGTCTGATTAAATGTAGATACTTGTATCTGTGCTAGGAGTTTTATATTCCATTTACTGTAAATGGAAAGAAATTGGCATTTCTAGGATGTGATTGAGCCTTTTTAAAGATAGACATCTTAAAAAACCAGACATCTAATATAGGTCAGAAAAATTTTATCCTAGAAATGCTTATTATTTATGGCTTAACAGCAGAAAGAATTTAACTCAAACATAGATACTGGTTAGAGAAGACAACTATCACTCTTCAAAATCTTGCCTGTTCCTCAGGAATAGAAAGAATGAAGTTCCACGCCTCTTGAAGTCCTTGACAAAACTTCCTTTCATTTTGCTAAAGTCAATATTTCAGCCACAATTTATGAAAACTAATAAAAAACTCTTAATAACTACGATTTAGTCCTACTTTAATTGAATAATATTATTTGCATGGTCTTTCCTGTCATTTTTCGTTCTCTTTCTGACTGGACTCTCAGCTGCAAAATTCTGTATTTGGAGCATTTCAGGAGATGCCCAAAGGTTTCTACTGCCATACTTAAAAAGTCACCAAAGCAAGTGATGAGCGAGCTCATGCCAGCTTTCCTAGGGGGAAAAAGAAGATCTCCAAACCCAATAATGTAATTCTAGCATCTTCGGAAATGCTAAAGCCTGGACTGTTGTCTGAAGAAAAAAAAAAAGTGTTGCAATGCGGGCATAAATTCAGCCTTTCTGAGACATTACACAGAAAGAAGACTCCAGAAGAGTAGATGGCCTGTGCCTTCACTTCTCTAGAGAAAGTTGATTTCAGTGCACAGCATCCAATCCTGCGTCTCTGCCAAGACCTTTATTGCCCTTAGATATAATTATTACTCTTGGGAATTTTTTCAACTACACTGTGAGGAATGCATCACAGCCCAACAGAAAAGTCATTTTTGGCATGAACTTGAATTGCATAGCCGAACACATCTAAGATAGAAAAATGCAGAGCAGTCTCAGTCCTCATATCTGGCAGGATCTATTCTCGTTCTGAGCTGTTCCAAAGCTCTATGTATCAGTGTTTGTTTTGGAAAGCAATTCAAAAAAGGACCTTGAAAGGAACTAACTTGCTTAGACTCCGAGCAGTTAAAGGACTATATAATCCAGAACTAAACTGTGAGATAAGGCTTTTTGGTAGAGTAGAATCAGTGTTTGGTTGAGAACTCCAAGTATGCTAAATTTTGGTGAGTTTATTAACTTGAATAATATGGAATAGGTTGCCCAAGGAGGCTGTGGATGCCCCATCCCTGGAGGCATTCAAGGCCAGGCTGGATGTGGCTCTGGGCAGCCTGGTCTGGTGGTTGGCTACCCTGCACATAGCAGGGGGTTGAAACTAGATGATCATTGTGGTCCTTTTCAACCCAGGCCATTTTATGATTCTATGGTTCTGTGATTCCGTGATTCTATGGTCTTTCAGAATGTCAAGCCTTCTTAGGTGCTGATTAGTGGCTGTGGTGGTATGAAAATTTCTGTTGTAGGACCTGAAAGAAAATGCAGGGATCTTTGTGTGTGGACCCCAAATTCTATGACCAGGTTTCTGTCAGCTAAGATGAAACACAGCAAATATGATTTATTTTACTGTGTGTAGAAGCTACTGGTAGAAGCTTCTCTGAGATGAATTTTCATGCTGTGCACAGCATTTAGATAATAAGATGGGGAAAAAAGATGTTCTTAATTTCTCTTTTTAATTATTAATAATATGAGTGTTGTAGAGTTGCATACTTTTCCCCACTGGCTGTAAAAGGTGTCTACAAAGATAAGTTAATAGGGAGATGTCTGTGTTGTGGCATTTTTATTTAATCAAATTACTCCAACACACTTTTTCACTTCCTAGTTCTTGCTTAAAATCTGTATACCTTTTGATATTCTGCAAATACAAGGCTATCTCTTAATAGCATATGGTGTTAATTGGTTGATGGATGGACACAGCTCTCTCTGGGTACTGTGAGAATGTGAAACTGCACAATGGGTATAGTGGAGATCAGACGTGAAGTGTGTAGACTGGCTGAAGAAATCAAATGTAGGGCAAAGCATGGAGAAAGATTTTTTATTCTCACAGAATCACAGAATGGCCCGGGTTGGAAGGGACCTCAAGGATCATCAAGATCCAACCCCTCTGCTGCAGACAGGGCCAGCAACCACCCCATTTAATACTAGACCAGGCTGCCCAGGGCCCCATCCAACCTGGCCTTGAACACCTCCAGAGACGGGGCATCCACAACCTCTCTGGGCAGCCTGTTCCAGCACCTCACCACTCTCTCTGTAAAGAACTTCCCCCTGACATCCAACCTAAATCTTCCCTCCTTCAATTTAAACCATTTCCCCTTGTCCTGCTGTTATCAACCCTTTCAAAGAGTTGATTCCCCTCCTGTTTGTAGGCTCCCTTTAGGTACTGAAAGGCTGCAATGAGGTCACCCCGCAGCCTTCTTTTCTCCAGGCTGAACAAGCCCAGCTCCCTCAGCCTGTCTTTGTAGGGGAGGTGCTCCAGTCCCCGATCATCTTTGTGGCTCTCCTCTGGACCCTCTCCAACAGCTCCTTGTCTTTCTTGTGCTGGGGCTCCAGACCTGGACCAGCACTCCAGGTGGGGCCTCACAAGAGCAGAGTAGAGAGGGACAATCACCTGCCTGTCCCTGCTGGCCACTCCTTTTCTGATGGAGCCCAGGATACCATTTGCTTTCCTAGCTGCAAGGGCACACTGCTGGATCATGTTAAGCTTTTCATATCAAGACCTCCAGGTCCTTCTCTGCAGGACTGCTCTCAAGGACCGCTCCTTCCAGCCAACTTTATAACTTCTTGTGGTATTTCTTTTCATGGTATTCCTGAAGTTCCATAATAAATAAATGCATTTTAAGCTAAGGGTTTTGTTTTGTTTAATTTTCCAATCAAAATGTGTGAAGAAAACGAAGCCTTTGATTTGCTAGAATGATGTTATAAAGATCCTATTAAATACTTTGCTTTGTAAGAAAACCAGGCAGCTCCAATAAAACACATAGAGCCATACCAATGTGACTACTCATGTCTCTAGTATTCCACTGTGTACATACTAAATTTTCAGGTGGCCTTCTGAGCTATCTGGGCAGTTCTGTCACATTGGAATATGCAGCAGTTGTCACTGGTGATTAGCTAGAATGTCTCAGAAGGAGGTGAGCTCAATCATGTGTCTCTACAGTTTGTGTGTTTGTTTGGTTCTTGCAGAGCCTGACTAAGCACAAAGTGACACAGTGTCTATAGGGAGATACGTTACCTTGGAAACTTTAATGTGTGTCTCAGTTTTGTCTGGACTTAAGGCCCAACACTCCTGCTGTAAATGCCTAATTTCAGTATATTCCTTATTCCAGGAATAATTTTCTCCAAACAAACCCACTTCAATATATGATTTTGGACTACTACTGATCAGTAGCAATCAAGTATCTTTTATCAAGAGTGCTTTTTCAAACTACCTTTGAGTTGGTATTACCAATGCTACCTGCCCAAGTAGAGGAAAACCTAAAACTGTGTGGAAAAAACAGGTTGAGTACCAGTAGCAGGCAGCTGGTTACTTGTTCTCCTGCCTGCAGTGCAGTTAGGCTGAGACAAAAACCATTATTCAAGAAGCAGACTGAACAATTCACCAGAAGACTGAGACACAAGAGGCATCACCATCTCAAAATAATTTGAGAGCATCCCAGTATGCAGAATTACTCTCACCATTAATTGCTATTGCTCATTGCTAATAATAATCACTGAGCTTAAAATAAATCCCTGAACAATGTCCCATCAAATGATTTTTCTTGATTAAGCACATCCCGATTAAGTAGAGTGCACTATGCAGTACTTGAAAAACTGCCCCATTTATGTACAAATGGAATACAAATAGAATACTTATCAGATCCCCATTTAGGAACCATTTGCTGACATCAGAATATTCTCTTACTGGCACTCTGTAGTGATTATAAAGGGAAAAAAAAATGAATGATCTGATTAGGGTAATAAAGTTGAGGCAAAACTAAGTGTGGTTTTATGTCTCCTGTCACCTGCCATAGAACAGGGTAATTTGCAAGGAGTCAGTATTCAGGGAGCCCCCGGTGGCTGTTTCAGCTGATAAAGCTAACAATGAAACCAGGAGGTAATCACTCGGAGATGAGCTTATGGTGCAGAACACTGGAATTTTTACTTCCAATTCTTCAGTTTTAGGTATTTACTGGCACTTTATCAGAACTTTGCAAATAGGTTGAAGACACTTTTTAAAATGTTATAGCTTTGCTCTATTTTTCTAGCAGATGCTTTTAAATGCATGTAACAGCTAACTTGCTGTCATTTTCGTAGTGTATCAGTATTGGTTATAACAAGAAGTGATAGGCTTTTCTTCTAAAGGATTGAATTGATGCATAGTATAAGTCTCTGAATGCACAGGGAACTATAAACACAAGACAAATTCTTGGTGATGTCATCTGAATTTTATGAGACCTTTACTAGAACTTAAAAGCCTTATGTAATGTTTGTGGGTTGGTTTTTTTTTGTTTGTTTGTTTTTTGGTTTTTTTTTTTGAGTACAGGTTCAACTGGGCAGTTTGTTGTTTGGTTGTTTATCAAAAGTAGTCCCGAAGATACTATTGTGTACTTAATTATGTCAGCTACAAATAACTAGAATGCAAATTGCCCAATTTCTTTGATCCATACATGTACTTTGTACCCATCACATTCAAACAATATTTTATTCTTCAAGCCTTTTTTCCTTCCCAAGGGGGAATGGTTTTAAACTAAGACAGGAGGTTTAGGTTAGATGTTAGGAGAAAGTTTTTCAAACAGAGAGTGCTGAGACACTGGAACAGGTTGCCCGAGGAGGCTGTGGATGCCCCATCCCTGGAGGCATTCAAGGCCAGGCTGGATGTGGCTCTGGGCAGCCTGGTCTGGTGGTTGGCGACCCTGCATGCAGCAGGGGGTTGAAACCAGATGATCACTGTGGTCCTTTTCAACCCAGGCCACTCTACAATTCTATGATTCTTTTGTATTCCTGGGTAACCTCTAATATTAATGTTTCCATGTTCTTTTTTCTTCTCTGAAGGATGACACAAAACAGATTTTAAGGTAATTTCAGCTGTGGTCCACAGCTGTGGAAAGATGGCAGTGCCACAGTTCTATGCATTGCTGTCTCTGGAAGCTTTTGACACAGAATGTGACAAAACCAACACGTGATCCATTGTGTGAAATCAGATATGCAGGTTTTCCTCTGAAAGGTGCTGCTTTGGGGTTTGTCTGAGAGAAAAAATGTGCTTTTTAATCTGTTTTATGTGTTTCAGAACTGAAGGTATTGATGGAGCAGAAATGCAGCATGTGGCTGGCCTTTGGCATTTTTTCTAGAGTGGAGAATATCTCTCTAGATATATCTGGAGGGGAGAAGAGCTTAGCCTTGAACGGACTAGAGCTGCTTCCACCAGAATATTTTAAATTCTAAAATAAAAATAAATTATAATTAAAAAAAAAAAAAAAAAATCACTGCAACTTTCAACTGTAGATCAAGCCTGCGTCTCAGATTCACCGCTTGCTTATACCTTATGGGTAAGGAAATATGAGCACAATTTGTAATAAGCAACAGTAACAACCCAAACTTAATGAAATAACTTGTACTTATTTTCCAATCCAGTTTTGTAGGCTTGAGAGATTCAAATGGTTCAAGAAATTACTGGGATGTTTACCCAAACCTTACCAGTCTATCAAAGCTTTGGAGGTTTAATCACCAATTCCTGCAAACATCCTATTGGAACTTTAAAAACATAGGCCCTAACCTACTCTTGTAGTGTGAAATACATGGAGAAGATAAGGAATTTGGCACAGTGTAACACTAGAGAAATTTAAGACACTGACACAGTGCCAACATAACATACTTGAAGTCATAAGTAACGTATTTCTAATTTGACTTAGAGTTGCTATAGTGATGTATATTACATGCTTGACTCGGGTGAAGTGGCATGAAATGCTAAAGAGTACAATGCAGACTGATGTTATATCAGTGCACAGAAATTTGGAAATGGTTTTAAATGTGGAAATTATGCAAAGAATTGTCAAGTCATGGTAATATCTATGTGCAGAACTTTCTTGGACTGCTCTGCCCACAGTATCTCAGTACTCACAAGCATTGCTGTAAATCAATCGATTTTATTGGATTTTTTTAAACAAATGATTTATTTATTTTACTTAATAGCATTAATATAAGAACTCAAAATGCATTCACAATTTTTTGCCTATTCTTTCACTCCAGACAGCCAAAATCAGAAGTATGGAAAGTTCAAGAGGAGCTCATGGAGTTCAGGTATCACTTAAATCCATGCTTTGCCTGTGCAAGAACTACTCAATAGCAGTTATTATGATGCTTGATTGATGTGAAACAGAGCTAATAACCATGGTCTAGATTTGATCTAAGTATCTTTGAAATTTGCTGTGGCTTCTGAAAAGGACAGTTTAAGACCAGCTGAAATACAATAGGAGATCTCCAAAATAGAAGGAAACCAGTCTAACTGAGCAATTATGTCAGCCTTATTCTAACACAGTGATTTTAAAAACAGCAAAAACCCAAACCTATTTTTTTCTCCCTAGAAGCTATCATTATTTATCAGACATGCTTTGTGAACTATTTCCAAAATCAGACTAGTAAGCAATAAAAAAGTTTTCATTCTGAGGGAACAGAGAGTAGAACAACAGATGCTCAACATTCTGGCAAAAAAAAGAAAAACAAAAACAAAAAAATCTTTTCTGTTTCATAAGTTTTCATTACCTATTTATTTAGCTTGTATTTTTCTTTGCTGCTGTAACGCAAAATGCAGAGAAACATAAAAGCCTGGAAATTGTAAAACTCTCACACCAGTACATTGCCACAGATACATATTCTGAGTTTTCTGCTGATTATTTTATAAAATCAACAAATCGTGCATGATGTACTATTCTGTCTTGCACTTGCTTCTGTTCTAAGTGATAACAGCTGTTGTTTCTCTTACAGTAACTTGCTATTCTCTGTGGTCTGCCTTAGAAAACAAAATCTGTACGTATATATTGGTGTCATAGAAAAAAAGTGGAGAAAAGCAGTGGTAGAAAAAGCGTGCAGCTCTGTAGAAAAAGTGGGAAGCAGCCCTTAGTTATTGGATACAAAAATAGATCTCACAAAAAGTATGCTTTTAATAACACTGCACTTGTAACAAAGCAGATCTTAGGTTTCCCAGCAAGGCTGCAGACCACCCATGATTGTGTTCAATTCCCACTCACATAGGCAAAAAGAAATCCTGACACTTCACAGGTTAGTGTCTGGTGGTACATCTTCTTATGTATCTGCTTTGATACCATAGAATCATGGAACTGCTGAGGCTGGAAGGCACCTTTAGAAATCCAGCCCATCCACCTGCTCAAGCAGAATCAACTACAGCAGGTTACCCAGAGCCATAGCCAGCTGGGCTTTGAAAGTGTGCAGGTATAGGCAGTCCAAAGCCTGTATGGGTAACAGTGCTCCAGTGCTTGCTTGCTCTCGAGTAAAACAGCTTTTTCTTATGTTTAAGATCAGTTATCTGCATTTAATATGTAACTAAAGCCTAGACCTGCTGCTAATATTTATTATTAGGTACAGCCACAGAACAGTAACAAGTGATATAAAAACACATAACAGAGGATATTTACTTCTTGATTATAAGCTATTATACCTAAAGCAGAGATTTAAAATGATCTCTTGAACAGTGAATTTAAAGAGAGCTGCATGGTTTTTGCTGTTTGTTTTTTTGGGATTTTTTTTTTTTTTTCTTTCTTTCCATCAAGTAGATTGCCTGTATTTTTCATTCCTATTCACCACTCCTGAAGGATTGAAAATACTAATAAATCTCCTGGAAACCACTGAGAGATCTCCATGGTGATACTGGTTGTGTATATGCTGCAGGGAAACTGTTCTGTACACTTGGTCTGCAGGTCGAGGCTGCAAACCTTGGCCCTGCCTGACACTGACTCAAGGGGACTTCAGAAAACATAATCTCTGTGTTCTTCAAGAGGAAAAATAGGCTTGCCAAGTGTCGATGTACTCCATTAACTCACTTTATCAGATGATGACTGAGGAATTCAGGTAGGTCTCTCTTTGTCTGAAGAGCTTTTTGCCCCATGGTTTAACCACTGTTAAGATTGGTGGTAAGGCAGCAAGCTTCCCAGCTAATGGCTCTGATTAACTGTAATTACAAGCAATTTAAGTGCCACTCCTGCTGGGACAAGAGTCTGAATGATGATATCCCTTTCTCCATTCACATCAGAAAAACAAGGATCTTCATTACTCAGACCCTGTTTGCAGAGGTGATGACTCCTTAAGACTGCAATGACTGATGTGCTGAGACAACACAGGCTGAAAGGTATCTAGTAAACCATTCAACCAATAGTAAACCATATCAATGGATCATCAAGACAAGACCTAAAATTGCACAGAGTCAAAAGACTTGCAGCTTAATCTACAAGTACATAATACAGAATCATAGAATTATAGACCCATAGAATCATAGAATCATAGAATCATAGAATGGCCTGGGTTGAAAAGGACCACAATGATCATCTGGTTTCAACCCCCTGCTATGTGCAGGGTCGCCAACCACCAGACCAGGCTGCCCAGAGCCACATCCAGCCTGGCCTTTAATGCCTCCAGGAATGGGGCATCCACAGCCTCCTTGGGCAACCTGTTCCAGTGTGTCACCACCCTCTGTGTGAAAAACTTCCTCCTAATATCTAACCTAAACCTCCCTTGTCTTGGTTTAAAACCATTCCCCCTTGTCCTAGCACTATCCACTCTCATAAGCAGCTGTTCCCCCTCCTGTTTATACGCTCCTTTCAAGTACTGGAAGGCCACAATTAGGTCACCCCAGAGCCTTCTCTTCTCCTAGCTAAAGAATCTCAGTTCCCTCAATCGTTCTTCATAGGAGAGGTGCTCCAGCCTTCTGATCATCTTAGTGGCCCTCCTCTGGTGGATCAGTTGTATTTTGAAAATTGATTCAGCTGTGTATTCCATACACCCAAGGAGAAATCAGGAGGAAACTAAGCCAGAAATACTCCAGAATGTCATTTTAGAAAGTTATAAAAGGCTGCAACTGTTACTAATGAAGGAAGTTAGATTTTCTCTCCTTCCCTCCTCCCCAGGAATTTATTGGGACAATAGTAAAACTTTAATAATCTTTAGTATCACTTTCCCCAGTCACGTATCTGCAGAAAAGGAGGTATTCCATCAAAATCAGTAGTATCTCTCTGGAATAAAACTAGCATTGATTAGAGATTATGTAGCCCACTTCTTGCCTTGGTTTATCCTGAAAGTATTTTAAACTTACCAGTTATACTTCGGTAGTGATTGTTTTGTCATAGCAGTGCTAAATGAGAAATGCTCTTCTGGGTAGTGACAGCGCTTGTTTTAAGGCACAGGTACATGAACATGGACTAGAAGGAGTCACTTTAATGCCAGTCTTTGGATCACAGTTGGCCATGCAATAAATAATGACTTCATAAAATAATTCTTCAGCTCTGTCCTAAGAAAGTACTTGACTCACTTATTCCTTCGACTCCACCTGGAAGCTTATTCTAGAATATCACTGCTCTAATGGTAGGAAACTTATGATTTCTAGTCTAAATATATCCAGGGGAAATTTCCCCTTGGGAAGAAGAAAAGCTATTCAAGCACAATAACTGATGTATATTGATATATATTCCCTTATTTACTCAGGTCTTATCCACAGAAGAAGACTGTAATTCCTAAAAACCTTCTTCCTTCTTTTATCAATCTCACTACAAATTACTGAAACTATGAGGCATAAATATTAACAGGTTTTTTTTTTGTGGTTTCTTTAAAGAAAAATTTGGACAAGTGTGACAGGGGCTGGAACTATTGGAGGAAGGTCATACTCAAAGTGATTTTCTATAAAAGATGAAGAGAGTTCATGGATGATTTTTGATGAATCCTATACTTTAAAAAAAACCAACAAATTGTTAACAGCATTTAGCTTGACCTGCCTGCTTCAGTTTAGGTAAATGCATTATTGTCTCAGGGATGAGAAGAAGGAAACCTCTCAGAAGATGAAACTATCTGCCATAGCACGTAGTCAAAAAATAGCCAAGTTTTCATTTAAAGGAAGGAGTCGTGTGTATCTGCCAAAAGTAAGGGGCCCGTGCTGAAGGATTACCGAGGGGAAAAGTCTGTAAGAAGGCAGGTCAGTAACCATGGGATCACCTAATTAAAAAAAATAATAAAAAAAATACACACACACACACACACACATATATATATATATATATATATATATATATAACTTACGTACTCCCATTCCACAAACCACCACTGCTTGGCTTTATGTTGTAAGGTTTTTCTTCCTATGCCAGACTTTAAATAAGACCTTAGTTTCTACCTAAAGAGAGGTTTCTTTAAAGGAATGCAAAATGGGAAACTCAGACTTATTGCATTTTAAATTGGGCTTGTGAGGTTTTTTGTTGTTTTTTTGTTTTGTTTTGTTTTTGTTTTTTGTTTTGCTTCTCCGAACTCTTTACAGCATCTCACCCCTACGAAGGAAAGTCTGAAGTGCTTCATGCCAATGCTCAGTTTTCCAGTGTCCATCACAAAGACGAGGTCCTCCCTGGAGAGTGTCAAACCTCTCTGCACTCACACAACATCCATGGGAACTGGCGAGTGCCAGCAAAGATTGTGCAGAGGTATTTCATACTTTACCCTGCTTGTGAGATTCTGGGCTGTTTTGTTTTGTTCTGTTTTCCTTTTATGTTCTTTTAATAAATCCCTAGGCCTTTCATCACTAATGCAGCACTAGACAAAACAAGTGAGAAGGATTATATGAAATTTGATCAACAGCAACAAAAGGCCAATGTAACTGGGGGGTTACTGCTCTGCTTGTGATGTTTTAACTTTTGTGACTGGCAGAGACTTAATTTACACTGGGATTTCCTGCATGATTTACAAAGTAGGAGTGAAACCCCTTATATCCATTCTGATAGATCTCCCCCTTCATCAATCAGTGGTGACAGTGCTAATCTGTGAAGAATTAGTGACCTAGAAGTTCAAGTCAGCTATTCCCTTCATCTGGCTATAACACTATTCATGGCAACTGTGTATTAGAGGTACCAATAAATGTCAGTGTGCAGTGTGAAGAAAAATGACCGACTGCACATTTTTGCATGAGAAAGTGGTTTAGAACAAAAAGCCTGATTATCAGATCATCAGCATGAAAATGGAATGCAGATGACAGAGTAGTCTGTAAAGAACTTGATTTTTGTTAACTAAATTGTTTCTGTTTCCCGTTCAGTTAGTTGGTGTTACTTATAGCGCGCCAAAGCTGGTGTCTATCCACAGATCAGCTTGCAGCTTCATGTGAGGCATCCAGTTTCTTGAAGGAGGAAAAGCATAGCTAGTATGGAGCTTTAAGGATTAGCTATGTCCAGCTCATAACTGAATTGGCTTAGCAGCACAGCATGGACTGAAAAGGTCACAGTGATTTTGGATACGCAAAGTGCCTCCACCTGGCTCTTTTCTGATTGAGTTTGGGAATATCTGCTGCCATCAGGTGACCATTTCAAAGGGTACTTACCAATGAAGCTATGGAAGGCATGTGCAGAATACAAAGAAAAGAAATAAATCTTCAGTCCTTCCTTGAAGAACAGCAGCACATTTTCTCAGCAGGCAAATACATGAGGTATGTTTACTGTAATACTCCACTGAGATCAGAAACATAGGTTTTATGACTTCTCCCATCCATGCCTGCAAAATATGCAGAATGAAGAAATGCTTCGAACAAAAGGAAGGTCAATAGTTACTAGGGATTTTTTTTTTTCTTTTTTTGGTCCTTTCATAGTCTGAGTTAGAGTGAAAGGAGTTTAGCAGGTCAGCAACAATGAGATTGCTAATTATACCTAATAGTCATTCAACTTTTTTTCCCAAAATTATGTACGTTATTGCAAAAGTAGTTCTTCCTATTTATTTCCATGGAAACTACAACAGCCACAAAAAATACAACAACATTATTTGATAGAGCACATTCTCAGCACAAAGCACTACTTTAAACGCAGTCACCACCAGCAGCTATACATTTATGCCATTAATGAGCAAGAGCCTCCATGTCACACTAGATCAGATTTTTCTGCATCAGTGGAGGTGACCCACCATTTCACAGCTGCTGCGATGGCATCGTTGCCTCACTGTGCTGACATCCACTGTTTCATCTCCATCAATGTTCATCAAGCATCAAGGAATGTGAATGGGTGCCATTTTTTTGCAGGCGAAGGAATTCAGTGTCACAACTTTGCTTCATACACACTTCCCTGTCAGACACTGTTTTGTCAGATTACCCTTCTGCTGCTGTCATACAACAACAAAATGTAGTGGAATATTGGTGGGAATGTTCAACCTCTACTTCTATACCACCAGTATTCACCTCTCATGTTGTGGGCCAACATCATGAAACAGGAGGCATTACTTTCAGAACAGCCCTTGTAGTTGTCTCGTTGAGATAAGATACAAGAATTGAAATAATTTCAGGTAGCAGTAACTAGGGGATACAGTATGCCAGTACATGCTCATTTTTAAATATCCTTTTGGGCTCATTATGACATTTATTACCATTTGTACCCTACTACCTATTGGAGGGAAGCCAGGAGGACCCTAAATGGGGGAAAATAGCATGTTTGTTCTGGAGCACTGCATTTTACAGGAGGAAATCTCTTGGCTGCTGTTTTTCTGAAAGCTTCTGCTTCCCACACTTGGACCATATTTCTCTCTCCTTTTTGTCAAGAATTTTACCTTTCAGAATGGGCTTGACTTTTAAAGGTCAGTGCAGGCCTGTCCAACGTCTTCAAAACTCTGGACTGGAGTCAGGTGAAGCTGTTCCCGAATGCCATTTAAATGTCAGTTTAAAGAGTTCATAACTTGACAAGGAGAAATACTTCACAATGGCACCCAGCTCCTGTGATGATGTGCAGCCAATTTTTTGGAGGAAGCTATAGAAACATACTGGAATATCTTTCATACTGAGATATGGTTTCCTCTTTACAGAGGCCTGCAAGAATCTGGCCACACCTTGCGACAGTGCTTGCTAGTCACCCATAGCCTTTGGCAAACATGGATTTCTTCAGGCAGTGGAGGAAAAGTCACTCCATACTTCTGCTGTGAACTCCTCCCTTCTCATTGTACCTCTAGTACTGCCTTCATATGATGTATTGAGTTACCATACAATTTAGACTGCCGGGAGCATCGTTACACTTGTATGCTCACTTGCACCAGTCTCACACACCAGTCTCCTGCCGATGAGAAAACATGATGCAATGAGAAGACAGCAGAAAAGTAAGTGTCAAAAAAATGCTGAAAATGAGCTTGAGAAGTGCAGACACATTACACATAAAGAGAGGCTGTGCAGGCTGGGAGTCCTTAAAAGCCAGGAAGGGTTTTAAACAATATCCAGTATACATGTCCTATTTCCCATTTGATAGAAGATACCTTACAAGTCCCAGAAAACTGGGTTTAAAAGGAAAAAGGACAAGACTTTATCCACCTAAATCCTATCTCAGGACAAGGTGGAAGTTGAGAAATCATTATCTACTGAGAGAAAATGATGTGACCAGCATATCCCAAGGCAATGTTCACATTTCAAAGGAAGACAAGTTTTTAATGTGTTCACATCTTGACAGTTGCAGTAAGGAGAGGTTCTGAGCAGGCTATGTCAGAGAGCAGCACATTTCTGCTATTCTGCTATGCCTCCTGAACGTGCACCCGGGTGGCTTAGCCTGGAAGGAAAAGAGAATGGCTGTCTGTGACAATGAACAGTAGGAAAAGGCCTCTTCTCTATTAGCAATTAACTCATGGTTTGACTTTATGTCTTATTACTGCAGTAATTTGTAAAACTATTTTTAAATATGTGGTGGGAATTGGCATGAGGCAGCAGAAGGAAAGGCAAAAGAATACTTTATATTTTTAATATTTAACCCAGAATTATTCCCAAAAGAATGAATGTGCTTTCTTAGTTCAATCTAGACAGATTATTTGTAAACATAAGATTCCAAATTCAGTAATGGGTGTAGTTGCACATACATTACAGAACGGTACCCAAACCACAACTCCTGTTTCACAGCCCAGTAATCTGAGATTGGTAGCAATGATTTTATTTATCATCACTTTGAAACTGAAGCCTGAAGAATGAAATTTACATTTTCCTAATTAGGTCCCTTAAGAACAGCAAGTTTTCAGACACTCTTTCAGGAGTTGCTCCTTTAAGCTCTAATCACTAAGCTGTGGTTCATTTTATTGGATTTTAAAGCAACTACAAAAATCGATTGGATGAAAAGAATACATTGAAAACATCAAGACAAATCTAGACAGGAATGCTAGTGTGCCATATCTCCTTCAGTCATAAGTGTGATGATAACATGGGATGAAAGGACATCTTTGCTGCAATTAAAACCTTTAGGGAAAGAGGCTACTGGAAAAAAATGTCTTGGAGAAACAAACAAAGGCAACTCAAAGCAGTAACTAATGTCAGTACTCTCATTTCACTGCAACTCAAAGATGATGAATGACCAAACTAGATGACTACTTGATATAATATATCATATAAAGATCATACGATATTATGATCATATTCTTCTAGCCCAAGGACTTCACAATACTTTTCCTTGAGTGCTGCTACAATACCTGTGGCTCTAACAACACACAGAATCCCTCTACATTTACATGGTGAAATCATTCATTTTAGGTAATTGTGCCTGGAGTGGCATATGTGTTCTGTTTCATCCTGATGCCAAAATGTGAACTAATACATTTAAGAAGTAATATATGCACAAAATAAAATGGATGCTACATTTTCAGCAGAGTTGATATTCTCAAATAGTAAAAGATTGTGATAAAAACCCACAACTGGTACCTAAAGACTTTGCCCAGTGTTTAACTGAACGTATGTGGATGAATGTGGATGAACGCATCTTAATATTCTATATCATTTCCACTGGGAAATCATTCCTAGAATTTCTGTACAACATGCATTTTTTTCCTGTCATGTAAGTCCTTAAAAGTGGCATTACAAACTTCCAAGAAAAACTGCTTACGTCACCATTTGCTCAGAACAGGTTACTGGTCACTGGCAAAATTCTGTTCTCATGGGGGCAGAGGGGAGGCCTGATGGCGGCTGCAGCTCCTCACAGGGAGCGGAGGGGCAGCGCTGAGCTCTGCTCTGTGTGACAGCGACAGGGCCCGAGGGAACGGCATGGAGCTGTCAGGGGAGGGCAGCTGGGGGAAGGGAAAGGGGCTGCAGCACAGCGCGGTGGGCATGGAGCGGGATGCACAGGGCTGTGGGCACAGCCCCAACCTGGCTGAGCTCAAGAAGTGTCTGGACAGCACACCCAGTCATATGGACTGTGCTGTGTGGAGCCAGGGCTTGGACTCAGTGATCCTTATGAGTCCCTTCCAACTGGGGATATTCTACGGTTCTCTGATTCTATATACAGCAATGTGCTTGTAATTAAAAAAAAAAAGCATGCATCTTTAAACTTAATTTACTGCTTGGCACTACCTTCTGATTTATTTTTTAAAATGTTTTCTTTTCTTCTTTGAAATATTGACTTATGTAACATATAATGCAAACTAGAATAACTGCTTCCGCCAGAAATTCAGATATTCAAGTGTCATATTTATTATCTCAACTTCTAGTCATCTGAATCTCATCTCTCTACATATACACAGGTATACATGAATACGCTCAAATATATGTATACAAACTTGCTTTTGAATTCTCAACTGTCTAGTTCTTGATATATATATATAGGTATAGGAAAGTATACTGTCATAATTTCACGTATGAAATTGAGTAGGCTTGCTATAGGAAACAGGGCCTGAGATAAGTAGCCATAATTCCTTCTACCTTAAGTTCTAATTTTGAGAGAGAAAATGATCATTACAAAGAAAGTAACAAACATTTGATGTTATTTCTGATGAAGGATACTACAGTTATTAAGTATCTAAACTTAACTGATGGAATTTTTTTGCACAGGGAAATTAGGGATGCCTCATTCCTGTCGGTGTTCAAGGCAAAATAGGATGGGGTCCTTGGCAACCTGATCTAGCGCCTGATTTAGTGATGGGCAACTCTGCACTTCACAGGGGCTTGGAATCTTTAATCCCTTCCAATCCAAGCCATTCTATAATTCTATTGCAATTATTAAATTAAAAGCCATTGGAGTGTGGATTCTTTTCCTTTGTCAATTTGGAGATTTTCATGATCTTTTTATTAAATGAGTTTCTTCATAGAATCACAGAATCACAGAATCACAGACTGGCCCGAGTTGGAATGGACCTCAAGGATTATGAATCTTCAACCTCCCCACCATAGACAGGGCCATCAATTTCCAGGTTTACTACTATACCAGGCTGCCTGCCCAGTGTTCCATCCAACCTGGCCTTGAACACCTCCAGGGACGGGGCATCCACAGCCTCTCTGGGCAGCCTGTTCCTGCACCTCACCACTCTCTCTGTAAAGAACTTGCCCCTGACATCCAACCTAAATCTTCCCTCCCTCAACTTCAAACCATTTCCCCTTGTCCTGCTGTTATCTACCCTTTCAAAGAGTTGATTCCCCTCCTGTTTGTAGGCTCCCTTTAGGTACTGAAAGGCTGCAACAAGGTCACCCCTCAGCTTTCTTTTCTCCAGGCTGAACAGGCCCAAAAGATCTTGAGGCAATAAAATACACTTTTACTACAAATACTACTTTTACTACCTGAGAAGTCAACCATTTTTGAAACTTGTAAGGAACAATGTGATATGCTTGCAGACTTTCCAAGCACTGTATTGAGCTATTTTGAAATGTAGTTGAGGCAAAGATATAATTTCAGTGCCATATTGTGCATCCTCCAATGTACTGATGGACTTAATTTGAAATGAGAATCCTGAACACTGGCCTATAGATGATGACTTACAGAAAAAAATGGTGGTGCTGAGTACACTTGAAGATAGTTATGTTTTCTAAGTTAAAACGAAGAAAAAGAGAGGCTTGTAGAGAAGATAGATACTATTTGCAGTGAATAACTTGAACAATATGACTACTTCTGTTGCTTGTAAAATTTGAGTTCTGCTGTAACAGTGGGAACAGTTTCGACATACAAAAATTTCTTTTGTGAACATTGACATAGTTTTATCGGATCTACAAATTTGCAACTTCAACTTATATTACACTATAGAAGTTTTTGGAAAGTTTAACCTTGACTTCACTAGAAACAGGACAAGAGGAATTAGGAGACAGTGTAATATAAGTACTTCCCAGTCAAGTCTGAGATTTGTGGTTTACATGCAGTTAATGAGAAATCCATATAGTCATGTTATTTTGTAACAAAAATTACTTGAATTGAGGACCTGAAGAAATATCTACCTGACTCTTTTTGGACAACTGATGGAAAGATATGGAAAATCTATTTCTTCTGGGTTAGTCTTCAAAGCTAGTGAGCTAGCTACTATTTAACATTAAGAAACATATACATCAGGTGCAACTTACTTGTCATTCAAAGCAAAGGAAGTAGGAGAAAGTCTAGACACCAGGTTTCCTGACAGTTGAAGCGTTGCACTATTAGCAATGTCTAAATAAATAATAGATATTGTGGAAATGATCCTGTGAGTGACTAGCGAAAACATTTCAAATTGAGGTAGCTGGGGAAAAAAAAGAAAACATTACAGAAATAGTAAAAAAGGATAAGAAGCAACTCAAGGTAGATTGCTAAAAATAGACACAGTCACAATCTACCCAACGACAAACCTTTATATGCTCACAGCATCTTCAGGAAGGGAGTGTGCTGTACATTTAAACATTCCTTCTTTTTACCAAGTGGATTCTTAATTGAGAGGCTCTTTTTTTTTTTTTTCCTGATCTTTAACTTAAGATGTATACATATGCGTAAACTCTGTGCCCATCTCAAACTTAACAAATTGAAATACATTTTCCAGCAAGTCTTATTAACCAGTGTTATTTGCAATTAATTGCACACGGTCCTAATAAATTTAACTGCCATTCTGTAACCGCTCCACTCCTTCTAATTGGCATGGTATTTTTCTGTGAAGACTGGAAATTTTAGGGAGACTTTACTTCCTCTTGAAGTGAACACTGATTTTCATTTTTAATATTATAGATATTTGCTGCTTCAGTCCAGCCTGCAGCCAAAAGCCATACAGCAATCTCTGTGCAGACAGTGCTCAGAGTAATGTAATGAAATGAATGAGAAACATGGATGGCAGAGAAACCAAATTGCAACCTCAGTCTGAGAGCAAAAGGGGAGGTCATTGGTGGAGCAACATGATTACTTTGACATAATTACAATAGTCAGGAATAAATCAATCTATTTCATTTCAAGTGATGGCAAGACCTCAATCTTTGTATCTACAAGCAAACTGACATATAAAATAAAGTTGGGAGTAAGGGTGGAAGAAGAGATTTTGTTGTCAGAAGGCAATGCAATATATAAAAGCTTCACAGGTAGTATCTAATTAAGTGATTCAGGAAAATTGTCACAGCTTTGCAGACTCAGTCATGTTGAATAAACAGGAAATGTTCTACTTTGGATATAAGTCTGCATTCAGCAACAACAGTATGACTGGTATGAGATGTACTGCAGTAAAAACAGAATAAATTTCATAGAAGGGCATCCTCCCTAATGCAGTGTTTGGTTAGCAACTAAAAAAACTACTCCTGTCACTGAGATACCTTAAGTCAACCTTGAAAATGGGTGAAAAGTATACTAATTAAATCTTCACTAATATTTCAGTATCTGCTTGCTCAAATCAATGCTGTCTTAAAGACAGTTGTGTAAATTGACATGTCTAGGAAAAAAAAATCAATCAGAACAGAACTTGATGTAGTATTTTTTCTTTAATGATGATGGCAGGATATTGATCTTCAAGTTTAAATAGCCCAATTATTGGTTTATTACACCAGGCATCACTATGACTCCGGGAAGATGGCACGACAAGAACCAAGGCTGTAAATGAAAATGTGTCCATCAAAGTATCTTTCACTCTGGAACTAAAAGTGATCATCACTCATTATTAGTAGCCAAGAACCGGAAGAACAGCTTCCGGGCTGCCATTTACACAGAAGACATTTCTATGTTGGTGAAGCAATTGCTGTGCTGTGTGGGTAGGCTATCCCTCTGTTTCCAGCACTCATAGAGAAGCATGGAGATCTTGAAGAGCCCATTTTTTTGACTGTGTGAAGGTCTGCAATGCAATGGATGGAGACCAGAGTTCCCTCATGTTGCAGGAGCTGATGCCTGTGGATGGGAAAAGATCTAGGAGCATTCGAGTAAAAGAAAATTGGAAAAATTGGAAGAGAAAGAGAGAACAAATAAGGAAGACAGTCACCTGGGAATGAAGACAGAAGAGGTTTTAGGGCACAGGGATTTGAGAAAGGTCTGTTCAATAAAGAAGATGAAGAGAACAGCAAAGGAAGAGAAAAAAAAATCAATCTGCAGAGCAGAATGGAACTGTAGAGAAATAGTGTGAGGTGCAAACTGGAAGCAGTAATAAATGCACCAAATAGGAAAAGAACATTCTGGGGTTTAAACTACTGTAATTACGTAACTGTTCTTAATATTGTTGAATTTGCCTTGCAAAAGTTATTAAATATTAGTTTACTTCTGTTGCTAAGTGCAAAATCCAGACAAAAGCAGGCAAGCCACAAGGAAGTGAAGGAGGAGGAATAATTATTTACAACCATAAACCACATTACAATCACTGATGAGAGAAAGAAAGAAGAAGAAGCAAGAAAACCCCTGTGATTCTTCTCTTATTTTGGGAATAGGCTAGAGAGATTCCCCTATGAGAGGAACAGCTCGCTTCAGCTTCAAACGAAGTCCATACTGACAACATGCTGTAACACACTACTACTCGTAATTCAGACTAAAACAAATTTCTTGCTAGTACTTGAAGGCAGTACTACCCTCAAGACTCAACAGTGTTCTTATCCATTGACAAGGCAAGGCATGCATTGAAACCACACACATACAGCCTCCTGTATGTCAGTCATATTTCTAACCTCTGTCAGCATTTTACAGGGATGTCTTTAAAACAGAAGTCTTCCCACGTGCTGTTATACTGTGTCTTCAGAGAAGTTTGCACATTGGCAGCTGTGAAAATGAGAAGTAGGGCTTGTCCTGTGTGTATATAAGATCTGGATTAGGGGTTTTACACTCACAGTTTTTGTGTGATTTTCTTACTGTCCAAGAAAATGTCTTTTCGTTATATGGATATCAGCCCTTATTTGCTTTGTGCTGTGTAATCGTTCACTTACTTACCATGCTGGGTAGATGACATCTTGTGAATTTGGCACCACACTGATTCCAAATTGATTGATCCACTGATTTTAAATTGAGGATTGGAAATATAAAAAAGATATAATTGCTAATGTGATAGTAACAGTACTAATGTGTTAGTCTAACTCATAACAATGCAGCCAGATCCAGGTAAAACTCAAGTCACAGGAAATTTTTGTGTTGCAATTTCTGTTGCTGTTTCAGTGAGGGCACCATGAACTTTAAGTAAAAAAGATGAACAGATCCTTCACCACCTGCAGAAGTGGAGCTGCATTTCATTTGAATGCTGCTCAAGTTTAGTCTAGGCAACAACTCAACTACAGCTTTGTTGTTTCTTCACTAGAAACTGTCTTTCATTTCATTTATGTCAAATCTTATGCCTGAAATTGTATGGGAGCCCCCATTTGTGAAAACAGCTATTTGTCTGATAAGGTGATACTGATTACAGGCCTTGCTCAATAGTCAAGATGTCTTGGAAAGTGCCAATAGTTCAATGGCAGAAGTCATCTATGTTGAAAAGGACCTTCAAAACCATCAAGTCCCTGACCCTTCACTAAATCATGCCCCCTTAGTGCCATATCCACATGTTTCTTAAATACCTCTAGGGACAGGGACTCCACTACATCCTTTTGCAGCCCATTTTATTGTTTGACCACATTCTCTGTGAATAAATTCTTTCTAAAGTTGCTAGCAACAGTCTGGATTAATCCTTATTTTGCTACAGCCTGTATCTGTGAGGTGCAGGGGGCTCCTTATTACAGCGTTAGTAAAAGTTGAGGATTCTGAGCATGCCACAGTATCAGACCCATAATAATTTGATTCTAACTACACAATAGATTCTGCACTCACAGCTGTCTGATTCTTCTGATATGTCCATTCCTTTTTCTGGTCCCGGGAGAAGCCTGTGAGAAAATTAGAGATACAGATCTCTAAAAAGCAATTTAACTGAAAAGAGCAAAAGTATGACGACCTTTTCCCCACATGAGCATGACTCAAGGTAGACAGCTACTTTCTTTTATTGGCGTATGTACACACTCAACCTCACTATTCTTTTCCTCATTCACGTGAGCATGCCTCAAAGGATGAGCCAAAATTCTATGGTGTTTTTAAAAATTGCCTATTTAACCAAAATGTCAGCACCTAAATGGAATACTTCACCTGTTCTGAAAGGGACATCAGATATAGGGGTACCTGTCTATGTCAGGCAGCTCACAGACCTGGGGTTTTAATTTTTCATCCAGAAAGAGCTTGCTAAATGTCATCATACATTGGCATAGGCCTGCTGATCTCTCCAGACTGCTCACCTGAATAATGAGTTAATTTCAGAAGTCTTTAAAAAAAAAAAAAAAGCAGCAGAATTGAACTTCAGATAGTTTTCAATACTATTGTACTGGGAAAGAATAAAAACTTCTAGAATAAGCTGAACTATTTCTACTCTCGCCCTACTACTATATTCTCATTTCCTTGAGACTGGTCTCTTTAGAAATGTAGCATATTTATTGGAAAATTATAATAATAAAAAACTAAGCCTAGCTAAAGGAATAGTAATTTGTCTATGGCATTTCAGCAAATGTGGTAGTTTTCTCCTGCGTCACTAGTTTATGTTAGCTGTGGGAATACAACCAACCAATAGGTTTCTGAAGCATCAGTGAATAAGAGCCCATAAAAAAATTCATTGGTAAGCTGGGAATCAATCAGTGCTACTGTAATCAAAAACCAGACAGATTCTTCTCATGGTTAAAGATAGTAGTGTGTCAGATTGCTACAGACCCAGAAGTTAAATGTGCTGAAGGCTAAATCCAAGATTAATGTGAATATTTCTATGGGAATGTAACACATTCTATGAAGAAAGCTTTCCACAACAGTTTAATTAAAATGACTAGCTTTCAGAAGAAAAACAAACAAACAAAAACCAAAGCAACAACAACAAAACCAACAACCACAGGTGTATACATGGCACCATCATGTTAAGGAAAGCTATGAACCTTTTCCTTGTACCTAACGTTTTGCTGAAGGGTGGTGAATGTTCAGTGAGCTATCACCTCTGATACAATTAGATAATGCTAAATACTAGATACTGATACAATTACTGATACTGATACAATTAGATAATGCTAAATACTAGAACAATTCTGCTTCCTTCACCAGTCTCACGCACCTTCTGGACTCATCAATCTCTGAATGGAGACATATCAACTTGTAGCCTTAGGTGATATAGGGCTAAGGAGGGAAACCATTTCAACAGTGTTTTCCTCACTTTGTCAGGATTGCCAGTCTCTGAAATTATTTCTCTGTAGGAAGGTATTTGCCTTTCTGGGTGAACCTTTGCTTGATTCTAAAACACAGACAGTGAGATTCTGGTGCCTAAAGATAGAGTTCTGCTATCATACAAGATGCATGATCTGTGATCCTCCCTAAGTGTGGATCTATCTTCCTCCTCCTTCATATGTTTCACTTGCAGCCTTAAGAACTGCTCAAACCCTTTTTCAAAAAACACTGTACAGGTGACTTGTAAGTGGAACTAACAAATACTTAATAAAAATTCACTGGAGTCACACTAAACATCATTCTTTAGCCACAGCCATTTTGTTCTCCCATCAACATGCTGTCTGATTAATCTCTACTCTGTCCTTATTATAAACACGATGAAGATAACTATTAATAATTCTGTGCTGGCACTCATTGTGTAATAATAGCCAGAAATGCAGTGTCAGTGTCTTGAATTAGTAACAGATTCTCAGAAACGAAAGGTACTTTCTTTGCATGACTGTAGTAGAGGTGTTCAAAGCGGAAACAACTTCCCCTGACATCTCTAATCTTGTTTTAATCTTACCTTCTCTTGATGCTCTTGGAAATAAACAAAACAAAACAAAAGAAAACAAAAAAAAGGCAAATCATTGGCTTTACCAGAAAATGTCACAATTATTTTATAAGAATTTTTAAAAGTGACAAATTTATTATTTTTTTTTACCTGTCCCATAGCACAGTGCTGATTCCAAGTCTGTACATAGACAGAGCACTTGCAGTCTGTTGTAGATGTGCCTGCCTTTACATCTGGACAGTGAAGAGCATGAAGTCATAGCCTCTACCTTTGCTTCCTTGCATGGACTGAATTGACTTGGATACTACTTGAAGCAAGCTAATTATCCCACTGTTCCAGGAACCAGATATTCCTTCTGTGAAAGAATTGATCTTACTGTTTTTCTCCAATGTTTCTAAACTATACCCACAAAACAAAACAAGAAACAACCAAAAAGAACTTCAAACCAAACCAAAACAACAATAACAACAACAGAAGGGTGATTTCTAAAAATGCAGCTACCATTTATTTTTTTATGGTCATGATAAAATATCCGCAGCCAGATTCCCAGTTGTTTTTCTTCTTTGGTCACTGACATCAAGTTCAAACTTGGTTTAAATTGCTACAGAGAGCTAATACTTACATAATATTTATGTTGTCGTTAATGCTTATATAGCAGGCAGGATAACAGGGAACCAGGCACTCTCTGGTTTAGGTGAAAGACACGCAATAGTAAAACTGAAATTATTTGCTATGCCTCGAAATCAAATTATCAGTCCAAAGCTTTACTCGCAAGGATAACTGTTAGACATGTACACCATCCCATTGAAACCAATCGTATGGTTTAGCAGAGGAAAAGTTGGCAGGAACAAGGTTTTTGTTTTTTTTTTTCCTTTTAAGTGTTGATTTTCTCCTGGGATTAAAATACAGGCAGATAAAGAAACTCCATTAAAAAAGAAAAAAAACAAAAAAAAAAACCAAAAAAACCCAAACCACATTTATTCTTTCATTTTGCTTAAAATGTCTTGCATTGGCTTGGTGAACAACTTGACGCTTCTATAACAGCAGTATAATTTTACAAGTGAGTGCATCTAAAACTGGTGTTCTGCATAAATAAAGAGGCAATAATTAATAGCTGTTAGTTCTTTCTATTTTGTACTCCTTTCCTTCAGAATCTCTTTATCTACTTTCTTTTGAACTACTTTCAGCAAATCCATTGAGTAAAAAATAATGGGAGAAAAACAGTCAAGAACCATTCTGAGTCAAGAAAATTGCTCCTGAAAATACAGTGGGACTTACTAGATATAAGAAAGAAAACAAAACAAACAAACAAAAAAAAAAGCACATCATTTAGCATTAGGTTTCAATCACTTTGAACAGCAGACATTAGCAAGTAATGTGTTGTTCAGTAAATACTTCTCAATGTCTTGGAGTTAATGTTTTGATCCACAATGACCTGTCATGCAAAGTGTGAGCAGTTGGTCTCAAAGGCATCTCTCTAACTCCAAGGTATAAAGATGAAGTACAGTGAAACCTTATAGTTATTATTAATAGCAGATTATTAGTAGTAGTAGTGTGTGCCTGAAAATTCACATCAGAAAGGGCAAAGTCATACACAGTCTTGCTATGATTGCCTTTTGAAAGATGTCTCCCCTTGGGCTAGGCCAAAATTTCTCCATGCTTCAATTCAGCAAGACATCCACATACATTTGTCACAGGCTGCTGACGTTAGAGCAACATGCATGTTAGTGTGAGTGCCTCCCAGACGTCTCTATCAGCATCCAGCTCCTACTGTATTTTGGCTGATGTCTGTACAGGTAAAGCCGGAGACTTCAGAAGCCAGCTCCCCGACTTGCATGGAGATTCTCCATGCTATTGAACTTGATCCCAATCCACTCAACTTTCATTTCCCCATTACTTGTGCATGGCCTTTCATTATCTGCACTTACCAGTGCATTTCCTGGGCACAGGGTAGTTTTTGATTACTTCTTCAGAGAAGTGACATTTTGGAATGTGTGCCCCCTGACCTCAGCCAGCACAGCCTTTTTCCATTCCCATCTCATAGTTCAGTATTATCTTCAACTCATGGGTACTCTCAGTCCACTCTGAATATCTTCAGGAGCATTTAAAATCTGGAGTCAGCAACGCATACAGCCTGTAGGATGGAAAAATGAATTTGCTGATAATGGTATTTAAGCCAGTTAGTCTTCCTAGGCTCCAGTTGGCCTGCTGGCTTATCTGGCCCAAATTAAAGACAGCTACCCCTCAGTTCTCCTCAATCACTTAGCAAGCAGAGGGGTCCTACCTCCTGCAACAAATCAACCATTTCTTCACATCAGCCAGAATTCATAAACTGCATGTAGTTGGATTACCCTGATCATCACATTTCATGCTCCTTTACGCCAATATCCTTTAGGGAGATCCCAAGGATACCAACCTTTTCTGTCATGTCCTCTACAGCAGAATGCAAACTCCACAACAGGAGATGGTTGTCTTTGCCAGAGCACTCTTATGTGTCATGAAAGGCAGTGTAGGCATATACAGATCACATCTACTGCTTTTTCTACTTCCCTGTGCTGCTGCTTATCCTGAAGCAAAATCCTGCCCTGTCTTTCCTCAGTGGGCTTACTGTTTGTGAAAGAATGTTAAATGGGAGGTTTGCATTCAGGAATTTGTATTTGGCTTTCTTACATACCTTGCATTCAACCTTGCTGCACCTCTGTATGTGCTGAGCACTCAGGAGATTTAGTCATATTCTTGTTAGACCCTGCTAGCAGCTTCTTCACTACGGTGGGCTTCTGCATAGAAAAGAATGAAAGGATCAACCATAAATTATATTTAAAATGTGCAATATATTCAATTATGTTTCTGAGGATTTGTCATTGTTTTCTAAATACTTTTATTATCTTATCTTTCTATGACTTTTATTCCTCTGTGGACCCAAGTCTGACCAAAAAACAAAAAACAACCCTACACATGAATTCTTTTAGTGGAAATATAAACCCATAGTTAAGTGCATAGCAACATGGTGAATTTAAACCCAATATTTACAAAAATGCCTAGAGCTTTGACAGGCAGTGTTGGGGGACATTATCTGAAAACAAAGCAAGAAACTGATTTATCAATGTTTTGTTCCTCTGTAACTTTTTCTTTTTTTTCCAAATGCATAAATGCTTAACTGCTGCAAACCGGACTAATTCAATTTTTCCCATTTTTATCTTAAGATGCACTCCAAGTACTTTGACTGCCATTATCTTCACGTAAGCAGCCTTTCTTCTCTATTTTACCTAGGACTGAGTAAGTGATAAGGAGGACACCTCCTACAATGCCCTATTCGTGTAGTTAGGATAATCTCAAGACTTCTTAGGCTTTAAAAATCTGAAAGAGCTTTCTAGACAGAATGTAGAATGTATTTTGATTTCTACTTGTTCAGAATACAAAACCCCCTGAAGTACTAATGGCTTAATATATATTTCATAGAATAAAAAATGTTAAAAAGTAGGATATTTCAAGCTAAGTAAACCTTTATCAGCTGTTCTCATGCTTTTGGCATTATTTCTTCTCAGCCCTTTCCCTCTGGGAAACAATAAAAATAGCTAATGCTCATTTTCTTCCCCAGTTCCTGCTTTCACTGATTCTGTTCAACTTTTATCTGGCAATCCAGCTTGCATGTTAGTCAGAGTATGATTTTGATACCTATTAGCTTTGTTTCTGAAGGCTGCTAGTCCTTCTCTCTTCCTTTCTGTAGATCTCATTGCATGGCCTTGTGCCATCACTGCCTTTGTCCTGGCTAGAAATACAAAGTATGGTTCAAAGAAAAAGGCAGCTCATTACTGAAACAACTACTTGCTCAAGTATGGCAAAATAGCATTTGCACAGTGAGAGAGACTGACTTCCTTAACTATTCCTCAACTCCTCCTGGTGTTATTTCCTTTAAGCTCATTGCAGAATGCTGTAGTGTCATGAGACAGACACAACAGAGGGCTCAGTAATGGCCTAGTAAGGTTTAGCTTGCTTGAGAAGGAAGCAGCCATAGGACACTGGAATACAACAGTCTGTGATGGTGCATCCTGCACTGAAATCAGCCTGGGATGCAGAGTTAATCGTGGAAAATTTGTACTTTGTCTAAATGAAAAGAGTTGTTTGGAATGACTGTGCTCTAGCCTATATTGCTTCCGTTTTACATCCACCAGATTTTCAGCTGAATCATGTTCACTTTGACTGTGCATCTGAAGGTACAACTGAGTTCCCGAGCAGAGGTGCATTTGGAAGCTACAACCCAGCATTATACTGAGACAAGACTCTTCTTCCTACATGCCTTCCTTTGTGAATAAAGGAGAGCTGAAAACATGGACGAAAGCTGAAACAAGAGGTAAGTAACTTCTGCCTTCAACTTTTACCACTTATGAACATGCCAAATACCCTTCTTCTCCACTCATCACTTGCACTCCTCTCTCTAAAGCTGAGACTTTCTTGCTGCTCTTCACTTGGATGACCTGATGGGCCTTGCTCTGTGTTTGATCCATGTCTTTTGATCCATGTCTTTGTGCTCTTTTCATGTGAGGCTAGGCTCAAATTCAGACTGAATTCCTTTCCCAATTACCCAGCTCCACTGTGTTTGACAAGAACTGGGATAATCACTGACCCTTCACACAACGGGAACAACAGTGAAATCTTGCTTTTACCTTTCACTAGGAAACCAACAAAAACACCATCTAGATCCTGAAGGCTGTAGATTTCTTTTTCTCTAGAGCTTTCCTTTCTGATAATCCAAGGGAATACTCCTGGATATTTAAAAAGTGGGTTGTTGTAGAAATGCCCCATTTCATGTTAGGGAAGCACACTGATGAGTGAAGATTAAACTTTCTGTAAGGCAGTGTTTAACACAAGAACAATCTTAATGGCATTTGTGACTGCACAGAGTTGCAACACAGTACGCTACCCCAGAGGTATTCTCAGGGATAGATTAATGACAGGTTGAGCTTGACCTAATATTTCACTTCAGAGTTCTCACTCCCCTTCCTGTCCTTCACTCCCTCCTTTCCAGAGAAGCTGTGGATGCCCCATTCCTGGATGTGTTCAAGGCCAGGTTGGCTGGGGCCCTGAGCAGCCTTATCTAGTGCCTGATTTAGTGGTTTTCAACCTTGCATGTGACAGGGGGTTGGAACTACATGATCTTTGAGGTTCTTTCCAATCCAATCTGCCCTATGATTTTATGTTTCTATTGTCCATCTCCCAGCTGCTGGCTAGGACTCTCTGCTGTACTTGGATCAAAATCATTCTATCTCTAACTTAGAGAGCCATTGTCCACTTTATATGCTGGGCATATTTTCTGTCATTCTGTGTCATTTGATTGTCTCGGTGCACAATCAGATGCACAACTCTAGCTCAAGATGCACTGCAAAGGTTACATTAGCGGCAAAGGGGCGGAAGGGGTGACCTGGCTGTCCCTTTGGGCAGAAGCAAACTGGTAATTCACCTCATGCTGTACCATGAAACCACGCACTGTTAGGCACATCCCAGACACTTTAGAGTTGTACCAGTGTTATGGATGGCACTCGAGTCTGGAAGAGATCAGCACAATCACACATTTCAGCACTTTCAAATAAAACAATAAAAGCCGTGTCTGCAGCTTTCTTTGCCTGTCGTGCTTACATGATTTCCTCAGCAAGCACAGCAGCAAGACCCTCACATGCTTATTAGGCACCACCACATCCATCTGGAGCAAGATTTTTCCCCAGTTCCTTTTTGCCGGAAGGGTCTGTCCTTCCAAGATTGCTTCTCAATCACATCAGCATTTTGAGGAACTGTAGAAAATTTGTTAGGGTTTCCTCAGGCTCATAGACAGATTTCCTATTCACCACCACCAAGGCTTCTGTTCTCTGTTTCTCTTAGCAGTCTCCCAGTCTCTCTACTGTACTGAATCTCCTTTCTTGTGGAGCGCTGCTCTCTGCCTACTCCTTCAACTGCCCCATATTGAACTGTGACCCTTACAGGTATTTTCCTTTCTGACCAGGCTGAGGTGCCTCCCACTAGAAAAAGCTTTCCCTCCTGGAAGCCACTACCTCCCCCAGTCACTCCTTTTGAAAAAGATGAAATCAGAAACTCTTCACCTCACCCATGCAATCTAAAAGATAGAAAAATCATAGAATCACTGAATCACTGAGTTGGAAGGAATTACAGGCCATCTAGTCCAACACTCCTGCAATGAACAGGGACACCTACAGCTTGATCAGGTTCCCAGAGGCCCATTCAGCCTGACCTTAAGTGTCTCAGGGCAACTTGTGTCTGTGCCTCACCACCCTTATCATAAAAAACTTTTTCCTTATATCCATTCTAAATCTCCTGGATTACAAACTCTGATGTAATTCTAATCAGTTAAGAAACATTGTGAACTATGCTCCATTTTGGATGACAGCATTAGTGCTGATAAGCAGTTCAAAAAATTGTCATTTGTTATCAACTTCTTCCACTTATGGAGAAACAGTCTGTTCAGAATAAAGGATGCAAAATGCTAGTTGTACAGAGTATGACCTGGAAACCTTGAGAGCATACAGCTTGACCTTGAGCTTTAGACTCCGTAGTGACATGGCAGAAGTTCCATCTGGAATTTAAAAAGTCTCAAATTCAGTACTTAGAGGTACAAAAGCCCAGTGTGTCAGACAAAAGTCTGGTGTGCCAGGCAGCGCAGGTATTTTTTTACATACTATTCTAGATTTGACAGCACTGGCTTGATTAATTTTGTGTAGCAGAACACAGTCAGCACAGGTGGAAATCTGTAGTAACTAAACTTAAATTAGGTTTACCTCAAGGCAAATGAGAAGAGAATACAGCCACTGTAATAAAAATTCCCCATCTCTCTTCCATAAGCTGTCTTTAATCAATGGGATAAAATCCAGCACTTATGACTAATGTGTACACTTAGTTTTGGCAAAGTCTAACACAAAAATGACTGTCTGAGAGAAGGCTGTGTTTTTATCTTTGCACTGTAAAATAATTAGAGCTTTGTGAAAAATGACTGAATAGGGATGGTCACATCTGCAGAAATCAATTTTTTCTAAGCCATCACCACAAAGAGTGAAATGCTTTCATTATGACAGTGTGCCTGTGGTATCACTTGCAGGGCACAATTTGTTTGCATGCAGTGGTTATATATTTCCTTACTTCAGACCATTCAGAATTCTTTTCATTTTAAGAGTTATACCAATTCTGCTAGGTGATGCTGGAATAATTCTGACATCATTATGAAATGGGCACTGATGCCTACTTTCTTAATATAACCTTTCTGGCCAGTTGGTCCTGCACGGATAATGCTGGGAGGAAGATGAAGAGACAGAGGGAGAATCATCATTATGATATGGTAGAACCAATCAGTACACACCCCACATAGCTAATGTATCAGGTGCCATACTAGACATCTTGTTATTTTCTGTTGAAAAGCAAGATACCAGAATGTAAAACTCCTTGATGATAATGATGAAGAGTAGCATCTACACAAGAAATACAAAAACATACATCAACCTTATCCTCTAGTATATTAAATACACATTTCACTTTTGGAGGTGTATTTAAACAAATATTTTTTCACATTCCATGGAAAACTAGAGCTGTTTCTTTAAAACCCTGCTTCTACCAGAGGTCAATGGCTTTACCATTATGCATTAAAAGTTAAGTAGAATTATTGACAGGCAAACCACAGAAATTGGTTTATGTCAATGAAGAATGGCAAATAGATACATGTATCACGAAAAGAGCCCTAGAGGAAAAAATCTTTGCACAGTGAAATTAGATTCACAGGTCACAGATGATTTGTTAGTTCTTTCTAAGTTGTAAAGCAGTAATTTATGGGAGAGCTCTCATGTCCCTTTACCTGCATTACAAAAAAGGAATCTTTTTTATTAAAGTTTAAGTTGCGTGTCCTCACAAGTGGCAACCCATAGATCTGACGGAATTAATATAATCCCCTCAGAACTGAGCTCTCCTGTCATTCTGGAGGTAATAGCCATTTCTTTGAGCCCTTCGTTTGTATTCTTCTCTGGGAAGCCTCCCTTTAAAAGCCCATATGGAGGAGTAGCTAGGGGGCTGGAAAATTTGCTTTTATTGCAGAAAGGCTTCAAACTGTCATCTATTCAGGTTGCCTTCTTCATGTAAACAGATTTCCACTGCCTACTTGTAATTTCTAGAAATAAGCTTTCTAAAAACAAAAACAAAAATAAATTCAACTAGTGCAGCTCACAAGGCAGAGATGCTCTACCTCAGCAGATACCTCTAACTCTTTCCCAAGATGTATTCTGTTTTCTTGCAGTAGTACAAAGCCAACTATGAAGATTTATGTCTCTCGTGGTCCTGCTGTGACAGTGCTTGTGACAGAAGAGTTGGGGCTCTCCTTAAGGTACTTGTGGGAGCCCCAACTGTGGGGCTCTCTCCAGCAACACTAGTCTTGCAGCTTGCCAGTTTCCTGGTTGACCTCTGCAGAGGAGGAATAGAGAGACTGAGCTTCTTGTAAGGACAAATTGCCATAGCAAACAATGCTGACAGTGAGATGCTATGAGATACACAACTGATATTCACTCTTCAGATCAGGAAAAACAAAGACCTGGAAGTTGTGTTTGCATCTGCTTCTTTCTATGTTCTCCACTGGAGAGAAGGACGTGACTTCAGAAGCCTCATGAGCCCATCCATGCTGGGATCCTGTTAGGAATGGGAGGTGCCGTCCAGTGCTGGTTTGCAACTTAAACATGAGGTTGTAACCACTGCTGGCTGTCTCTGAGAAGGAAGGAGGCAAAAGCACTGTAGGACAGAATTTTCCATCTTTTCGAGATTTCTGCTGCTAAGTTTGAACTGCAGAAGTAGCATCAGCTTGAGCATTTTATCTTTTATGACCTCCAAATACACTTGGCAAGGCCTCAGAATCATTTGTCCTTGGTGAAGAGTAATTAGACACTAAATATATGCTTCTGAGATTAACAGCTGGACAGCTGTGTGTGAAAACATCCCTTGCAAAAAAGGTTAGCAGGCTGAACAGGAGTGTCACAGAGCATTGTGGAGCGATGAAGTGCTTTAGACAGAGCTGTCAATAATGTATATCTCTGGTATTACTGCTTTTTTAATAGGCTTAATTATTTTCTCCTCCATTCTCCCGATTTCCATCCTTATTAGAGATTTCCTTACGGCTCTGGATAGCAGTGCCAAGGGAAAGTCCCTGAAGTTATGGTCAAACTTGGGCTCCACAGAGGAGGCTGCGTAGTGCTGGTTGCTTTCATAAAATCACAGGCTCATAGAATCACTGTCTTGAAAGGAACCCTTAAAGGTCATCTAGTCCAACCACCCTGCAATGAACAGCTTGATCAGAGTTCTCCCCTTCCAGCCTGACTTTGAGTATCTTGAGGGACAAGTCATCCACTAGCTCTAAGGGCAGATTGTGCCAGTGTCTCACCAGCCTTATTGTAGAAAACTTCTTCCTTATATCTGTTCTAAATCTCTCCTCTTTTACTTTGAAACCATTTCCCCTTGTCGTATTACAACAGACACTGCTTCAGAGTCTGTCCCCTTCTTTGCTTATGGAGGAAATGTCACGTTCATATACTGTGCTTGATTTCTTCACTCTTTTCTTCACCTACCCTGTAGATGACCATGTGATTGTACTGTACCATGATGAAGAAAAAGCCACTGCTATATGGGGAATAAGACTGTTCATAAATTAAAGATAATTCATGATTGTAATTGCTGATTTTTTCCCCAGTGTTTACTTTTGCTTTTGCACTGTACATTTGTGTATGGATGATCATGATTAAGAGAGGTGGACTGATGGAGAAAAATCATAGAATCATAGAATGGCTTGGATTGGAAGGGACCTCAAGGATCATCAAGCTCCAACCCCGCTGCCCCTAATATCCAACCTAAATCTTCCCTCCTTCAATTTAAACCCATTTCCCTTTATACTGCCATTATCTTCCCTCATAAACAGTGGACTCCCTTCCCATTTGTAAGCTCCCTTCAGGTACTAGAAAGCTGCAGCAAGGTCACCCTGCAGCCTTCTCTTCTCCAGGCTGAACAAGCCCAGCTCCCTCAGTCTGTCTTCATAGGGGAGGTGCTCCAGCCCTCTGATCATCTTTATGGCCCTCCTCTGGACCCACTCCAATACTTCTTGTATTGGTGGTCCCAAGCCTGGACGCAGTATTACAGATGGGGCCTCATGAGGGCAGAGTAGAGAGGGACAATCAACACCCTGTCCCTGCTGGCTACCCCTCCTCTGATGGAGCCCATCTCCTAGAGCACTCCTCTTTTAGTTAAGAAGGAGATATATGTTATCTGATTTTGATCAAAGGTAACATCAGAAGTAATGAAAGGAGAAATAATCTTCAGAGAAAGAGGATTCTTTAATAAAGAAAGGATCTATCTTGGAGATTTCACTTTCTTAAATCTTTCAAATCCTTAAGCCAAACGCTTTAATATTCCAAAATTTTAAGACAGTATTTATTTCATGTACATTAGGAACAAGTAACCATCACCCCCCTAACTGACACACTGGACACTCTTTCAATGTGAAACTGGCACACTGGAGCCCTAAACATACATTTTCTGTAAAATATTTCCAAGTTCCAGACTTCCATTATAAATCTTTCTATTTGCTGACACTCATGGTATTGTTTTGCCCTTAATGGTTTATGTACATATAAAAAGGCACTGGGTTGTATTTACCACCTTCCCAGCTACTGAATTGCTTAGCACAGATACATTCTTTCATGAGTACTGTCATTAAATGCATGAAATTATTGATTTAAACTGCTTTCCTGAGAGGCTGTTCCTTAAAAAGAGCAGAATCGGGTCTTCTTTTGTCTGCAAACTAGGCTGAATTTCATAATAAAACTTTCATCAATCAAAACTCTGAACAACAATAACCTCCCTATGATACATCAATGACTAAATCTCCAAGAGAGCAGGCTTTATTTTTTCTTAGGGAAAAAAAAAATATGAAAAAGAGAGAGAGAAAGACTAGTAAGGATGCAGTTTTCCTTGTAAGGAACTCCTTTTGAAGAGATCATGCTAAAAAGGCTCCTAAAGGCATCACTTGCTGCTGTAATTTGTAGACGGGAGCTCTCTTAATTACAGCCGGAGTTTATTGCATCTCCCTTTCTCTCTCTCCCCCCATGTGCGTGCACACAGAGAGCTCGAGAAAGCTGGCAGCACTACCTGAATAGCTATTGAAAGAGTGTGTGACTTCTCAGTGCCTGCTTCATTACTGGGTGCAGCTCTTCCCAGGCGTGAGAGCGCCTAACTGCATTCTCCCATCGCAAAGACCTCGGTAAGTCCCCTCCGCCGGCAGAGCTGCGGGTTAACCCAGGGATGGGGAGGAGGGAGAGGCAGGGGAGGTGGGGGCACTCGGCACAGCTTCACATCTGTTCCATTTCTGTGATAAACGGGTGGGATCTTCTCTGCTTTGCTGGGATGCAAAGGCAGTCGCGTGGAATGTTTTGCGTGCTCAGGAGTGGTGCTAAGTGCCTTCAGGAGTGCTGGAAACTGAGTGGAATTTTTCTATGGGAGATGAGATTGGTGAATGCTTTTCAGAACTGCAAGAAGAGTGTTTGTGTCTCGGTTTGGTTTCCCCTGTAATTACCCTCTTGTTTTCCTCTCCCTCCTTTTATTTATTTTGTGTGTGTGTGTGTTTAATATGCTATTAGGGTCAAAAAGAAGAAACTGTGTCTTCCTGCTGATTGATGGCTTTTGAAATGTAGAACTTTTATCAGGAGAGGGATGAGAGCTGCAGTTCTAGAGGAGATCTGACTGCTTTTTATTTGCATGTGCCTTCTTGTCCACGTTTCTGGTGCTGATTGTATGGGTTTTACCATGCTCAGAAGTCCAAAAAGCTAGTATATGCACATTTACTTCTGCAGACGCTGATGTTTATGCTTGTTAAATGTGCTCGTGTCACATGTTTTATTAGTCACAGCCTGACAAGTGGCACTCTCCAGGTAGCTCCTTTCAGTAGATGCAGCAGAAAGTACTCCCAGACTCCCTGGCTCTTATTTACCCTGATCCTGTAAGTCAAGCTCATTAGACTCAAAAGAAAATGATAGAGGCCATTGAAGAAGTCAGCCTGTAACTCTCCTGGCCCCAGCTGAGCAATGGCATTAGAAATGAGAGCTGTGAATGATGCAGCTGTTGGAGGATCCCAATGCTCCAGAGCTGGCTGCCTTTCGATTTGAAAAGTGTGAACGAGTTACTCCAGGGATGGGCTGGAGGTTATTGGCTAGCAGTACAAAGTATTAACAGAATGACTGTCTCCTAACTGAACTCACATGCATTTACCCCATATGGAAGTAAATCCAATCTAGAAGAACTGCTTTTTAGTAGCACGATATGTAACCATTGGCTCTTATCTTATTGCTAGTCCAGTCCAGATGTCTTTTGGCAACAGCTGTCCATTGGATATACAGATGACACAGACATATTTATGAGGGGGAAAGCTGCTTTTTCTATTTAGAAAACATACACTAGTTGTTTGAAACTGTTGCTTGGTGTCCCCAGACATCACTATCTCTTCTACTGAGCGAACATGATAGCTCAAAGGATTAAGTTTTAAGGTCAGCAATGCTTGCTTTTCAGTTAAAGTGGGTAAATATGTCTCTTCTACAGTCAAAAGGACCAGACTGACTTTTTGTTTTGTTTTGTTTTCTTTCTGAAAGGCTTCAGTGCATAATACAACTTTTATAAACTAATATTAAAACAAAGCTCAGATCTGTAGCCAAGAACAAAACAGGTGCGGCTTCTTGAGATCCAGTTATTTTACATTATAGTGATAGGGGAAGGTGTGCAGATGACTACAGAATTGAGACAAGGGAGCTCATATAGCTTCATACAGTGGAGGCAGTAAGTAGGAATATCCTACATGTTCCAGGTTTTCAGAGGCAACATTACTTCATCGATAAACTAAACTGTTGTCAAAATCACATTGTTACCTGGGACACTTACTGCATCAGGTATAACAGTGGGATGCAATACAGAGATGAATAAATCCAGGTAGATGTATGTGTGTGTGGCGGAGGAGAACTTGTAAGAAAATAACAATTTTTTGTTGCTGTTTTGCTTTATTTTGTATTTGTGCGCAACAGCTCTCTAAGTTTGTTGCTAGAATACTTTCAGTACAACAGTGCATTGCCCTTTCTCTGTTTTGCTTTAATTATCTGCCTGGACATACAAAAAAAGTAGAAAAAAATCAATAAGAAGAATCTCAGTGTGTAGAGGGTAGGAACGTGTACTTCTGCTGAGCTCTGTGCCACAGCCTTCTGTCAAATTCAGCCTTGATCACATTCATTTTAGTAAGGAGGTCTGCTATCGGCATGGCAGGATGTTCACAGAGCAACCTGATAGCAGGTCAGGATGGCAGAAAAATGCTGAGGGCTGTTTGCCAGAAGCCAGATGCCATGACCCTTCTGCCTACTGGAAGTGAGTATTCTGAGTATGTTACAACCAAGCACACGATGAAGAGACAAGGTATCTTGGCTGTACAGGTAAAATTTTTGTTTATGTTGTCAGTGTCTGCTCTGTAATGCCTCACCCATGGCACATGGGATCTGGCTTCTCTGTTTGTCTATCCCACCAGGAATTGGATGAGGCTGGAGCCATTTGTCTCTTCCCACACAAGGAACTATGGGCACCTGTCAGACAAGGCTGCCCTACACTTCAGTATGCACCCACACATCCATTTAGTAGGAAACATAGTAAGTGGACATACTGACTATGTTTGGACTGCTCTAACACAGTTGAAGTCAGACAGCACATGGAAATACAACTTACATTCCCTCTCATCCAGTTGCAACTACTCTGGAGAAGAGGCCAACACCCTCTCTACCATAATCTCCTTTCAGGTGGTTGTAGAGAGTGACAAGGTCTTCCTGGAACCTCCTCTTTTCCATACTACACAATCATACTTCCCACAACTGCTCCCCATAAGACTCATGCTCCAGACCCTTTGCAGCTTCCTTATCTTTCTTTGGACACATCCCAGGAGGGTTGTGTTTGTAAGAAGGCTGGACTCACTGATAGAAAAAGTCTTCACACTTTGCCAGCAAGAGCTGCTGAGATCTGAATGTACCTTTAAGACAACCTGGGTTTTCATCAGAAATTCTTTCTGTTGCTCTCTGACTTGAAATGAGCTTGTCTCCCTGTATCCCTGTCCCCCATCAAAGATTACAATTCATGAAGCAGAAAATGCCTGACGCTCAAACACTGGCAGAGTTCTTTTAAATTATGTTTCTAGTTTATCATCCTTTTGTATGTCAAAGTTTCCTATTTCCCCTATTTTTATATACAGCAAAATGTTTCAATCCAGGCATTTCAATACCCATCAGTAAAGTGTATGCGGCAGTATATCCTAATCTACTGAACAAACAGGGACTTTCAAAGGGCATTCCCTGCACTGGCTGTAGGTTTGGGCTTTTTTGTTTGCTTTTTTGTTTTGTTTTTTTTGTTTAACTTCAATTACTCTACAATTAGTAAAGCCAAACTGAAAGGAGCAGAGACTGGTGTAATTAATTGTTCATTGACCTAAAAACCTTCTCTGTTGCCCTCAGACACTTTCCTTCTTCTCTCCCTCTTTCGTGTGGTATCCCTCCGAGTTTAACTTCAACTGAAGCTCTTCGGAACAGCTATCACGTATCCACTCACTGCACACTTTCTTGTCCACCATACTTCATGGAAATATGAAATATTAACCATAGCTGGAGTGTTTGGAGTGGATAAAAACTAATGCAATCTTCTGATCTTAGCTGCATTTTTTTTTTTTCTATGATTCCTTGCACCTTAGTGTGGTAAAAAGGAAAGAAACATCTTCAAACCTTCTGTGAACTTTTTGTTACTACCCCTGGAGAAGGAACTCAAAATCCAACATCTGCTGTCTTTGACCACTGCATGATCTTGGCAAGGGTGGAAGGACCTTGAAAAACCATGCTCACGCAGTGGAAGAACAGTAAGGATGTTTTTCAGCATGGCATTCTTTTGATTAGAATGACTTACAAATTGGTTTTTGTCATTGCTAGGGCAAGAGTGGAATTGACATTTAGTAGCATATGAATTCCCCAGAAATTTGTACCCTATAATATAAATTAGGATAAAGGCAATTAACCAAACCTCGAGACAGCAAGTTTTCATTTTATTATTCTCTGAAAGGAAGAAAATCTACAATGTAAATTCTAGGAAGACAACAGTGGCACAAGAAACATACAACTCTAAATGAAAATAAACTGATGAATTCAATAGGACACTGTAGTCAAAATTCCTCACTAAGCTGAAAAAGAATATCTAGATACAGAAGCCACACAGTCTCAGTTTTCCACTTACTCTGTTTTTGTGTTAGCTGTACAAAACAATTTAAGAAGGGGAAGGAGAGCAGAGCAGATAACTGGATAATAGCAGGAATGATCACAACTAGTCTGTACATTTCATTGAACTTCTACCCAAGTTTTACTTGAAATTGATTTTTTTTTTCACTGAAAAACGATGACAGAATATGTTCCAGCACTACAACAGATGCTATTAAAGCAGCTTCTTTCCATTATGAAAATAAAGCTGAAGCACTATAGCATATGTTGTGCTGATTCATGTCTTAGGAAATACCATCCCATGGAGATATATTTGATAAATGCAATAAGAAAGCAGCTGATTCCTTGGAAAAATGCATTTGTCTGCAGCATTAGCCACTTGCATATTGTACTTGACAAACACTCAGATGTGATATGTTCTAATACATTGCCACAAGACCTAAAAAGTTTCATTCAGATGCAACAGTATTCCTTTGTACTCCTGAATGTCTTACAAGATGCTACCTGCAAGATGAAAAGATTGGTAAACAATTCCTTTTATGGTCATCTGGCCCTGATGTTCTGTTGCTAGCACTCAGATAGTACAGTTCCTCATCTGCAAATTCAGATTAGTTTTTCTGCCTCCACCTTCTCCACACATCCTTCATCTGTCTCCTTTGCTTGGACTGCATACTGAGAGCAAAGACCCTGCCTTGCTATATGCACATGGTTCTTGGCTGTAGGTGCTTCTGCAAAAGAACTTCCTCCCCCAGGCTAGTAACTAATGTTGTTGGTATCAGCCTCAGCCAATGCCACTGATGCTGGGAGCACATACCCCTACCTAGAGTTCTGAGCTTGGAAGCACCTGCGGGCTATAGACCCCTTCTGGGTGTGATTGCCCTGTGCTGTGGCCACCAAGGGCTTCAGTTCCCCCTTCTACTACATCAACATTTCTTAGAAATAACAAAATCCATACTCTTGTGTTTGAAGAAGAGGTCGTGTGTATCAATTCTAGAATCAGCATCTGGGAATGGACGTAGCAATTATATCAGTGACACTGAGAAATACCAAATTCTCTGACAGTTCTGTTAGCTCCACAGAGCTGCCTACTGTAAGTAAGCGTTTGCTTTTGACAGTTAACTAGATAAGGTGACTCTATGGGGAGCTGATAGGTGCCCTAACAAGTTATGTTGTTGCAGCACTTTCTTTCTGACCAGGATTTCACTCACATAACTGACAGCTGGCACCTTTGGTAAAATTCAGCATAAATCAATCAGAACAACAGCCCATCTTCCTGATGCAGATCTGTCCTGAGTCTAACCCTGTGTGTTTGGATGCAACAGGCTCTGTGAAACAGGAGCAGGTTTTGGAGCCTGCTCTTAACTTTGTATTTAGTATATTTTATGTTAAAATATAATCTAACAATACTGAAAGAGTGTTCTGTTCTATCTTTAAAGAGCAAAAAACTATCTCTCTATTGAAGTAAGAGCATTCAGTGAATTGATCCTTGATGAATTTCTTTCAATTCAAGGAGGTCTACAGGTGTACAGACAAAGCACGGATCCTGTACAGTGCAGCTGTGCTACATGCTTCCTTGTCTTATTGCTCCATTGTGATCACTAGGAGAAGATAAAAATTAGAGTAGCCCAGCACAGGATAGGGAAAATAATTAAAATATTGCTTCAAAAAGTCCTGCAAAACTCTTATAGGGAATTACTTTTATGTTGCTTTTCTTGAGATAGTATAAAGGTGACCACTACTCTAGACCAACTAAAAGCCTAGTTTCTTACAGAGTCTTAAAAAGAAAACTCAGGTAGTTAAATGTAAAAGATCTCTTTCACTGTATTCCAATTGAAATAGTTGGAAAATGGCTCCAAATAAAGCTAGATCTGCCCATCTCATAAACTCTCTTGTCTTTTAGCTGCATTCAACCAAAAGTCAAGTCACAAGGTGTCTCAAGACTAGTGTCTAAGTTTCAGCTGGGATGGAATTGTTTTCTTCAGTGTCCGGTATGACACTGTGTTTTCGTTCTAGAAGAAAAGAAATACTGATAACACACCACTGTTCATGGTTGTTGTTTAGTAGTGCTGTGCAGAGCCAAGGCCATTCCAGTTTCTCAGTGAAGAGCTGGGAGGAAACAGAATCAGGACAGCTGACTTAAACTGTCCAAAGGGATATTCCAGAGCACATGGCATCATGCAGAAAGAGAGTCTTGAAGGGTGTGGTAGTGCATCTCGCACTTTGGCTTGCTTGGGGGTTAGCTGGGCATTGGTCGGTGCATGAACAATTGTTTGCACATCATTTGTTCTATACATTCATATATACATATACACAGTCATAACTATTTTCCTTTTCCTTTTCTCTATCTTAATAAATAGTTTTATCTCAATTCAGTAATTCTACTTTTTTTTTTTTTTCTTTTTTTTCAAGTCTCTCCTCCATCCCACCAGGAAGGGAGGGAGGGAGTGAATGGCTGTGTGGTGCTGAGCCACCTGCTGGGTTAAACCGCAACACATAGATTCACTACAGAATAGGAAAATCCCTAAAGCTTTTTCTCCAAGAAACTGTCTACCTCCTAGAGCTGTAATCAGCTCCCTGGAGCTTATTGTCAGAACAAGCACCCTGAATTTGGCTCAGAAAAAGACAGTTATGCCTTTTCTGTACAGCTGGGAGTTCCTGCAGCTCTACATGTTGACATCACATATCTGAGCCTCCTTTGGGCACTGCTGGAGCTCTAGGGAAATAACGGTGGTGTGTGGTTCTTCACTCTCCAGACTTAAAGAGTCCAGGTTTCTTCTTCTGAGTGACACAGGACGGCCGGCCACTTTCACAGAGTTAAACAAAGTCATTTGGTGGTGAAATCATTCAGCAATGAAGGAGAGAGAACTTATGTATTGATTGAACTCCCCACAGATGTTACGTGACATTGCTGAAGTACAGTTTACAGGATCACTTATTTGTGCCAGCAAACTGTAATACCAAAGCTGTAGAAATTGTAAGTAGGTGTAGTGTTATATTTAAAAAATGAAAAATTGATTTCTTCATGAGAATGCTGTGCTATGCAGGCAAGAATTCATTCTGCATTGCTTATTGGGAAGCACCGCTGGATTTTACTTTCCAAGGCATTACAGAGAGCAGTACAGATGTGAGCCTTAATCTCACTACAGATCCCCCTTTGAATTCTCAGAGCATATTTTTTAGCTCAATATCCTACTACCAGGTGTGTCTGAGGTCAGAGCTCAGCACCTCTGCTATTCGGCTAGCTGCCACGGTTTTAGCTTGGCCTCCCAGCAGAAGTGGCTAGTAATAAAAGCAAACTAAAAGGCAAAGCATAAGGGTACTTCCATGTCCTTCCTCCCTAGGATTTGATTTTCTTGGCATGGAGCTGGGACAAAAGCTGATATTTTTTCTGGCCAGCAGTGGGAAGGAGCGGAGCTGGTAACAGGATCGTGGAAGGAGGAGAGGACATGCATCATTGTAGTGTAGCATTCTGCGTCACTTCTATCGTGCTCCAGATAAAATATCTGAAAAGTCATCAGGCTTTTGCCATCTGTTCAATTTTTGGAATGCTTCCAGAAAAGGACAGTGCTTATAAAGAGCGTGTCCATTTTAACTAACAGATTCTTCCTTCTCAAATGCAAACAATATACATTTCATTAGTGATTATGGACACAGGTGTATGTGCTTCAGCTCACATGGACACAACAATAACGAGGCTCCTAATTTGCAACTAATCCACCCGGCGACACGCAGACTTCTAAGCAAGCAACTCTACATCCCAGTAATGAGTATGTTACTTATTAGAGTTGGCTAAGCTTGCCTGGTTTAAATCTGGATTTAATCTTATCTTAAGGTATTCAGTTCTGGGAGTTTGCTTCAGCAAAGTGTCAGCATAGACATACATATTGCGATGTCTGGAAGTACCTACTGGACAGCCGTGCTCCAAAGCTGTTCCCCAAGAAACATGCAACACCTCTATGTCAGTGTGTATCTCCTCTTTCATTTTTAACAAGTAGCAACTGAGAGTAAACCATTGTGATCACCTTCTGATTATGCACTGCATGAACTACCAGCCCTGTGCACTGCTGAAACTAGTGACACCCAAAGGAAAAAAATAAGGACCAGCACATTTCCACATAATACATATTAACACCTGACCTCAGGATGAAGTCAGGCAAAATCAAAACATGATTTACAGGAGTGATTTTTCTTCTCAGCTCTGCAGTTATTGAAGGCATTTAGTATACATTAATTAAAATTAAAAAAAAAAAAAGAAGAAATCTTCTCATGGCTAGCTTAAGGAGCAACATGTGGCACATAATTTGGATTTCTGGGTGATTTAGACAGTAAGCTGCATTACTCATCCCTCTCATTTAAGATATGTTGATTCCATAATCTTCCATTTGGATTTTCATCCAAACTTTGTTTTAGTGTCTGCCAGAGAAGGAGGTACATCGTAGAGTGAGCAGTGCAGGGTGAAAATTGTCCAGTTGAAAATAGTGAATATGACAGAAAGTGACCCTGAGCAACAGCAGTGTATGGGAGCTTCTAATTTCCTTTTAGTGACAGAACAATTATTTTACTTTTTCTCCAGCAGCAAACAATCCTTCTGTATTTAGTGCAGGATACATTTATAATCAAGTGGCGATTTAGCGTATGACCTTCTCTCCTTGTTTGAGCTGAAAATCATCTCATGGAATCATGAGAGATCAGACTGAGAGAGATCCATGGGCAAACAAATCAAAAGCTTCCACTATCAGGAGGAAAAAATAAAAACAAAATATTTTTTAAAAAGAGGATTATAGATAGAAAATGCACCATTTTCATCAACAGCCCTGCGATTCAAACATCATTTGTTTGAACATGCAGTAAAAAAATATGCAGCTGCTTGCATGACTGTTGTAGCAGTCCAAATCCATGTGTTCCTTTTCATTAACTAGTGTACTGGGGCTATCCCCAGACACTACCTATCCATGATTCAGCAGAGACAAACCAATCTGTCAAGCAACCAAGCTAGTGTTAGGTGTGATAAAAAATAATCCTATGATAGGCCTGCAGCTAATACAATCTGATCAATTGTGAAATTAAATCATGAAGTTTGAAATAGAAGAGATAAGAACAGAAGAAAGGAAAGGAAGAGGGAGAGGCAGAGGAAGAGGCGAGGAGAGGAGAGGAGAGGAGAGGAGAGGAGAGGAGAGAAAAACTAATGCTCTCCAGAAAGATATGAACTGTGGTGGCAAATCTGGCAAAGATAATTAAGTCATGTCCGTATGAAGGTTGAAATTAATCAGAAGAGGAAGATCTAAAGTTTATATAATTTCCTGAGCTTGTAAAAAATTCATTGCGAAGATCACCAGCAGGAACAGATGCTCCACGGAGATAGAGAAGTGCATACAAGCACTGTTTCCCCTGCTCTGTCTCAAATGAAAGAGCAGTAAATAGGAGTGGCAGATTTTCTGAGCACATTTTTTCCTTGGCAGAAGCCCAACCAGGTTCACTGAAGCATCCTGATAGACCGTGTAGGAACTATGGGAATACCTGTTACTTGAAAATGGATCTTGATCTGCAACTTTGTTTTTGGATGGACTAGGGAGGATGCTGGAAAGAGAAAACTGATGACTTCATGGTGGGTACAGTTCAGTAGAGCTGACTTCCTAGACAATTGTTTTATAATTCAAAGGATAAAAGGGATAAGCCTGAGCATGGGAAAAAAAAAAAAAAAAAAGTAACAAAAATCAGTTTGATGGCCAAGGAATGCGAGGTAATTTTGGCCTCATTTGTTCATTTAGCCCACTGGCACACTGCAACGTGAGATCAGCTTTGCGCAGCTGAAATGTTGGTCTAACATGCTGCCAAATCCCTGGCCACCCTGAAGCTGCTCAAGCCAAAATCTCGAAAAGCTGTGTGTGAGTGACAACACACAAACATTGAGAGCCAAGAGCAGATACGTGCTGAGAGTTGAGGTGGGCTGCAGGACTTTACAGTGGAAGAGGCTTTACCGAACTAGGAGTGATACTAATACAGCCCTCCCGGTGATCTCAGAAGGTTTTCTGTCATCAAGAAAAGATGCTATGGGAAAGAAGAATGCAGCAGTGTTGGCTGGTGGCTCTGTGGGGCCAAGATCACCTTGTAAAGGAGAGCAGATGAAAGTGGTTCTTCTCCATCTCTCTCTCCTACCTCACTGCAGAGAGATCAGCAATGTAGACAAAACCTGTTGGGGATTTGCATTAAGTACAGGAAGACTATTAGCTTACATGGTAGGCATTCCTCCTGAGCTGCAGCGAGCATCACTTCACCAGCAAGATTGCCAGAAGTTCCAAGATACACATCATGTTTATATCCTAGGTTCTGAAGGAAAAAATGTGGAGGATGAAGGTCATTTGTCCCATCGTGACAGCCCACAGAAGACAGCAGACAAAGACAAGCAGTAGTGTGGGCCAGAATAGAGGGTAACTTGACCTACCTACAGGAAACAAAACTTCTGTAGAAAGCATTAGAAACAGATCTGTGAAAAAGCAGCATGACCACATTAGAGCTATTATAGTTTAACTAAGAATGGACAAGAAGAATATAAGCTGTTATTCCCTTGGTGTGCCTGTTAATTTGGTGAGCAGAGTTTGGGAGTCAAGGTGGTAGCGAAGCAGGACCAGCAGCAGGAAAACAGGGGCTTCACTCAGAGCACAGCTTCTCAGGCCAAGTCGTTTAGAAATTGGCAGCCTCACACATGCAGCAAACACCAACATCAGAATGAATTCAAAGCTGTTATCCCACAGATCCAGAACAACAACAACAACAAAAATATAGAAAGGTGTTACCAGTGTGAGCCCTGCAGAATTTGTGTTTGGCTTGGCATCAAAAGCATGTTGTGAGATTTTTGACCTGACGGCGTCAGCTGTGGTCTTTTATTGAGAAAATTTATGCAGCCCTGAAAGTGAGGAGTTGGCAATTAACAAGAGCAAGTTTGTCAACTGTGCTGCCTTATTTGGACACTGTAGAAAATTCTGTGCACACCACGTGAAAGAACATGTATCCTATCAGATATTTTCATTGTCAAGAAGGTATAAGCTTTGGATAATCATAGAATAAGGAAGTGCACTGGCAAAAGTGTGAAATATCTCAGTGTTAAAAAATCTAGACAACATTTCACCCTCACTTTATTACAATTTCTTCATGGTTTTGTTTTGTTTTGTTTTTAGAACAGGATTCCCTTTTAAATAGAACACAATCTGTTTGGAAACATTAGGCTGCATGGTGTCTTGCATATTTACAGGGCTAAACTTGCTTTGGCATATTTAAATAGGCTATTTTGAGCGGTGTTAGGTTTTTAGTGCATAAGAACTACCATGGGCAAGGTTCTCAAAAACAGACCTCTGAGAGGAATCTCTATCAACCTTTATATAGAAAACTACTAAATTTTAAATATGGCTTTCTGAACTTATCAACGGGGTGCAGAATTGAGTTCCTGGAATTAGGATAGCTCTGCTAGGAGGGCATGTCCACCCGCTGTAGATCTAAACTGCAACATGCAGCTTCAAGAGCATATGCTAGCCTGGATACCTTCATATAGCCCGGTGTTATGCCAGGTAAACATGCCCCACTTGAAAATGTGACATCCAAGTTATCAGCTAATATTTGCTTTTATCATGTCTGTTTGAGGACAGTCATATCCTCAATCTTATTGGCACTATAGTGGAAATTTAGGAAGTGCAAATGATTTTCCTTCCAGGCTTTGTTCATGTGACTACTTTTTGACAAGTTACAGTACTACAGTACTGTTTCTGCCAATGAAGGTGCCTACTCTATGAATAAAAACATAGGAATACTATGGATAATCTTTAAATTCATAAACAGTACACCCATTATTTAATTATTTTATTATTACAAATGACTTCTGCTGTTTGTTGTCATTATTGGGTTATATGGAGTCTTCCTTTATTCTCTTTCCAACAGACAGAGTAAACCAGTCCTGACATCTGAAGGAATGTATCTATGGCAGCACATAATGTGTTGCTCTGTAGAATGGCTCACCAGCTTTTTTATTTTTCGCG
>NW_024884364.1:59218299-59441740 GCF_019232065.1 Centrocercus urophasianus | reverse complement strand
TCCTTCCTTCCTTCCTTCCTTCCTTCCTTCCTTCCTTCCTTCCTTCCTTCCTTCCTTCTCTTTCTCATTTTCTCTCTCTCTCCCTTTTTTAAAAGATTTTGAAATGGAACATTAAATATGCTGCTTTGCTTTCACATTGAAAAACAATATCACATACTTGTATGAGGTAACTGAATGTAGCATCCACACTGGATGGATTTTGTCCTTGTCTCCTGTCTTCCCAGTAAGAGAGGAAGCATCAATTGTCACTGCTTTGTAAATTGTTCAATTTTTCCCCTTGGTAAAGAAGCGAGTTTTAAATGCCAACTGGCACAGTTTGCAAGGGCATATAATTTATGAGGAGTGTATGAGAAACTGAAAAGAAAGCTACAATCAATATGAACATAAGCAAAACACTCAGCCTTCAGTCTCTGCCACAGAATGTAGCTGCCCATGCCTAGTTATCACTCCAAACACATTTCTTACTTTCCTGAACTGTAATTCTCAAGTCACTGTTTTTTTCAGTTGTGTTTTATTTTATTTTATTTTATTTTATTTTATTTATTTATTTATTGGAAAGAAAATTGTCTTTTTTTTTTTTTTTTAAGCTGGAAAGCTTCTCAAGGGAAAGAGGGACAGTCTGGAAAAAAGAAACAAACAAAAAAGAATGAAAAAGTATAAAAATACATATATCTTGCCACAGACAGATCAACATTGATGAAAACTGTAGAGGATGGAGGGGATGTGAAGGCAAAGTCAGGATTCTTACAAAGACAGGTTCTTACTGGAAATGGTAGGAACAAAGATGGGCAGGCAGCCTTTCACAAACAAGAGGGGAAAGGAAATGCAAGCAGAATTGTACAACAATCTTGAATACACAGAGCTCCTGCTATTAGTTTTTAACTTTTCTAACCAAGCTATCTGCAGTTCTGGCACTATCTATCTCCAGAACAAAAGCCAGGTGTCTGCAGATTTGCATAGATCTACATATGTTTTGTGATATCTGAGCAGTTTTGCAAAAGCATATCTGATCGTATACAAAAAAGAAAATGGAAATACAGATATACTTCAGGATTTACATTCAGGTTTTTTTGCATATATATTCACCTTCTTCCCCCATAGCAGGAGAATTTCACTCTAGTATCACAGCATACTGCAAAAGATTCACTTGATGATGATCCCCACAGCCCTATCTCCTCCCTTAAGTTAACTACGCTGCCCAGCTCCCACAGAAAACTACAGTTTATTCTCAAAGTAAACCAGCCTTAAGCTCCATACATCTCAGCCAGGTGTGAACACAGATAATGTTTCTTGGTGTAGTACATATCCAATCACTTTATTAAATAACAGTCCTCTGGCTTACATAACACAAAGAACTGATGCCAGCACTGCTGGGAGGGGTTTGGCAAGGACTATGGTGTCTGTGTTTGGAGGTGCACAAGATGCAGACAAGGATTTATGTTGTCATGTGAAGAGCTCTGGCTCAGCAAACAGACTGTGCAAATCTCCATTACATACCTTTCTTCATGCAAAATTACTTTTATGCAGGGGCAAAGAATGGAGGAAAAGATGGAGAAGGCTTCAGCTTAGCATCATGTTCCTGGTGTGCATGAATGTGCACATGCATGAGAGACAATGCCTCAGTCTACACAGAATTGTGGAATCACAGAATGGTTTGGGTTGGAAGGGATCTTACAGCTCACCCAGCCCAAACCCCTGCCATGGGCAGGGCTGCCCCCTAGCAGCTCAGGCTGCCCAGGGCCCCATCCAACCTGGCCTTGAGCACCTGCAGGGATGGGGCACCACAGCTTCTCTGGGCAACTGCGCCAGCACCTCATTGCCTCTGTGCATAGAACTTCTTCTTAACATCTATTCTAAATTGTCCCTCTTTTATCTTAAAGCCATTTCCCCTTGTCCTATCACTATCAGACTGTGTAAAAAGTCAGCCTCCCCCCTCCTGTTTATAAGCTCCCCTCAATTACCAGAAGGCCACAATGAGGTGTTTCCAGAGACCTCTTTTCTTCAAGTTGAACAATCCCAGCTCCCCTAACCAACCTTCATAGAAGAGATGATCCAGCCCTCTGAGAATTTGCATAGTCCTCCTCTGGACTTTTCCAACAGCTCCACATCCCTCCTGTGCTGGGGGCCCCAGGCTTCAACACAATACTCCAGATGGGGCCTCATGAGGACAGAGCAGAGGGGAATAATAACCTCCCTCTCCCTGCTGGCCATCCCTCTGTCGATGCAGCCCAGGATACTGTTGGCATTCCAGGCTGGAAGAGCACGTTGCTGGCTCTTGCCCAGCTTTCTGTCCATCAGGACCCCAGTATTCTTCACCACACAGCTGCTCTCAATGAGTTCTTCTTCCAGTCTTTACTCATATCTGGGATTGCCTTGTCCCAAGCGAAAAGCCATGCACTCTAGTAAGTGCACACATCTGTGTGTCCTCAGAGGTAATTTAAACTGTGTGCTTCCCCTTGGTGATCCCCTGAACAGAAGAACACAGGCTAACCGGGAGAAAAAGCTAGTGAAGGGTGGGTAGCATCAGTGCTTAGGTAGATCTCACTAATGGTTAACAGAAGCTGAAGCATTCTCACAGACAATGACAACTGTTTGATTCTGTCTCCACTACCTTTGGTGGAATAATTGCAAAATCAATTTATCTTGGCTTAATACATGTTTCATGTGTATCTGAATTTCACTCTTAAGTGAAAATAATGTTCAGGAGTCTTTTGTATTAAAATCATATACATATCTTCAGAACAAAAAATACTCAGTCTTGAAGATAGATTTGTTGGTCTATCTGTCTTGCTGGAACTATTTCTAACTGGGGCAGCAGACTTAGACTTCCAGATTGCAGTCCACAGATTATTTCACTATCTCTTACAGCAGTAGCAGGCAGGATGATAGCACACAGAATTATTTATCAGAGTGAATATGATTATGTCTTGAAGTGAAAAATGCAAGAAAGAAAGAAAGAAATCAGTAGACCAATATGGGCCAGTTATTTACTGAAAAGATATGAGAAAGCACAAAAGGAAATGCGCAGAAGAAAAAAATGATTATCTTCTCTCCAGTACAAGTAATTGTTTTAGCAGATCTCCTGTCAGAAAATGTTTTCCCAACTAGTTTTATTTAAAGATTCTGTGAAAGGGCAAATTGTCTAGTAATCAAGCCATTTCATGACTTAATTTACCTTGATTAGCATGGCACTTCTCAAAAAGTGCTAATCAATTTTAGCTTCTAGTAAACTGGGAACACTGCGCAAATTGCTGTTGCAGCCTCAAACTACTAATCAATTTTGAAAATCTAAATCAGCATGTATCTCATACTATTATTTTTCAGTCACTGGCTGAAATGCCTTCCTTGACCTTGAAGTGAGAAATGCATTTTCATGAAAAATAATTAAAGTATTGCAGTTTCTAGTTAAAATACTGAGTGTGTAAGAAATATGAAGGGCAAGAATTTTTTTTTTTTTTTTTTGTAAATAAGATCATCATAAGGTTATTTCACTTTTATTTTTTCATCTGATGAAGATCATTCTTACATATTTGGACCCTACACTCTTTAAGCATGCAGTGCATATTTACACTGCATAATGCAGTGTAAATGCTGGGCATGTTATAGTAACAGGTTTTTTAAAAAGCTTCAGCCAAAAAAATGTTTATGTTACATGAGTTTTCTGTTTTGCAAGCATAAATGTATCCCAAAGAATACCATGAGGTAATTGATAGCACAATCACATAACAGTTTTCTATATTGTTATGCATCTCTTTCATGTTCTGTGTTACTACAAATAAACCTATCACAAGTTTTTGGGCAGTTTAACTGTGTCTGAAAATTGTGAATTTTCAGATGTTAAAGGTTGAGACAATTTTTAACAACAAAATCTAATCATCCACCATCTGGAGCTTCTTTCACTTGTGTGTTTATCAGAAGAACACGGGGACCTGCTGTCTTTTGGCAAGAAAAAAAATCTCCATTTTAATTCTAAAGACACAGAGATATAGCCTATTGCAGTATGCCTATGTTTTGGTTTTTTTTCGCTCTGCGTGTTTCTGAAACAGACACATAAAAAATTGCCAGCAAAAGGCAGGACATCACAAATGACCATCTGATACAAAGGAACTGGCTGGTTCAGGGTGTCATTCCTTGAACTGGAAGGAAAATTGCATAGGATGGGCTAAATGTTGGGAGAAAGAACAGAAGAAAGAAAACAGCTCTCTGTAATACGGAACAGCAGCAGAATGGAGCTGACTTCCTTCAGAAGACACTGGTATAGATACAGGACTGTGTTTTCTGACTTAAGAATTAGCAAGTAAGTCATGGTGTCCAGAGGCCAAATGACTGTGCCCTGTGTTCCTCCAGATGTCACCTGATCAGGAATCTTAAAACTACCTGTAGTTGTATGAATGCCTATATTTAGAAGTAATTCTCTCTGCTGCTAGAGAGACCAAGAAAATTTCAGATAAGTTTTTTGAGCTGTATTGCCTTTTGCCTCCCTTCGACTGCATGTAGAGTCTCCTAGGCTCGTACCTGCACCTCGGGTAGGAGTTTGTAGTGGCATGATGCAAAGACTTCTCAGTGCCTGCTCAGGCTGTGCCTTGCACTTCTTTATTGTTTCCTACCACTGTCATGTCCCTTCACTTGCGATAGGTGTTGAATGACTCCACACGGAGTGGAAGTCAACTGTTTTTTGTCTCCTTTGAGCAAAAGACTGTCACTAAAGTGTCACTAAAACATATTAGGTAACTCAGGATGTTGGCTATTGAAGGTGATAACAATAAGTAGTTAATACTTTGAAGATCTGCCATCATGCTCCTATCAGACAACTAGAAGGTCAAAGAGACACTTACGTCCTGAAGGCCAGTAAGTGCAGGCTCTGTCAGAAAATGAATGGGTGGAGAATACATATTTGGGTAAAGCACTAACACATGAAATGCTCTGCTTCAGATGTCTGTAGACAGAGATTATGAGTCTAAGTGCATTCACTTCTCTCAGCAACATGAGAATGCCAATGAAGATCACATCAAAAGAATCTGCTGGAGCCAAATTAATGATCATTAGACTACCATTCATAGTAGCAAAAATATAAACCTTGTTTATATATGAAGGATGAGACAGAGATAATGAAAGAGAGAAAAGAAATTGAAAAGGAAGGAGGTTAAAAGAGGAGAGGAATTACGAAAGAGTGGATAAGAGCAGAGAAGGTAGGAATTCAAGGGAACAGGCAATATGAAAGTGAGAGAGCAGATGCCAGTATAAGAATTGTCATACCACATCTGAGCCACTACCCTTGATGCTCAGCATCTTGTTTCTTTTAGAAACTAGGACTAAAAAATGCTTCAAAGCATGGTGCAATAAAACTGTCCAGTGAAAATCTATAGTGTTGAGACCATCAAGGAAGTTTTCCTCCTACTGAGATTATTTGAAGCCCTGATCCTCTGAGTTCCACCACTAAGCCATGTTTCTTAGTACCATGTCCACACCTCTCTTAAATGCTTCCAGAGATTGCCACCCCACCATCTCTCTGGGCATCCCCTTCCAGTACCAGACCTCCCTCTCCATGAGAAATTCCTCCTGATATCCAATCTAAACCCCCTCTCATAAAATTTGAGACTATTGAAACATAGGAAGCTACCAAGCAACTCCACTAAAACTTCTCTCCAGCAAAGGGGCAAAGAGTGGTAATTGTCCCAGGACAGCACTACACCTCTTCTGACAGTAAAACAGATACTGCTCTCCATGCTTGCACAGTCAGCATTCCCTGTGGTATCTGAAGTAGGATGAACAAAGCTAAGAGGGAATGTAGGAATGCCATTATTCAATAATTTTACTTCAGTAATTCAAGACAATGCAAAACCCATAGCCCCTTTTGTTCCTCCAGGGGAGCTCTTATGATGGCTCTAGTACCCAGATGTTAAGTAGAAGTGACAGCTAGACCAGGTCCTGTGCACCTCTGCATGACAGATATTTCTTTAGGAGGAGGGGAACCAGAGGCAAGAAGCTGCTGCCCAGCATTCACCATGAGCACAGAGGAGGGATCATATGTGAATGTTTTAGGTCTTTTCAGGACAGTGAATCATTATATCAGAGGTGTCTGATGTGTCAGTTTTGTCAATCATGGTTGTTCCTTCTGTTGAGACTAAACACAAGATCTACTAATTTTGTGGTATTGTCATCCTTACTGTGGGCATAGGCTTTTATACATGGCTTGGACAGAAAAAAATATAAGAAAATGCTTCCTATACACCACCCATATGTCCCAGAGTGCTTCAGGTTGTGCACCTTCACTTTGTAATAGAAACATCACTTTCTGGAGAGTAAATGGAATTCCATCTTAGCAGGAAATCCTACTCCAGAAAACATGCAAATTTTTTCATCTTCAGAGAAATAAAACACTTTAAAGATATGACAAGGTGAAAAAGAGAGTATCTGGCAAGAATTCCCATGCTGCCATAGCAGAGAGACCCTTTACATTGCTGATTTAAATGGCATGCCTCTTTTCATACTGCATTAGTGTTTCAACTTCTGCCTCTCCTTGAGTTTAGCTTCTGAGATTTTGCAATTTATAGTCCAATGTTCTGCTTTTTTTGCTTCTAGTCTCGTGTTGCTGGCTTTGCTCAAGCCTGTAAAACCAGATGACCATCTTGCTCTGATAAATTTTCTCAGGGTCAGCAGGGTAAAAAGTCTGACAGGGGAGTTATAAAAAAAGAAATGCACAAAGACATGGGCAGAATTTCTCCTCAAGCACAGCTAAGTCAGCTCCAGACTCACTCTTTATTTATGGCATAGATGCCACTGTTTGCGCTCTGGGGAGGGAGAGGGAAGAGAAGCAGTGCTGGAGGAATTTGAATATGCAGTACAGAGAGCACACTTGTTTGCCGTGGCACCTGATAGACCCCCTCATCACCCAAATGTCGGAGCGTAACAGATTGCTTTTTCTCTGAGATTCAGATTGGAAATGCTTGGCAGACAAAATAAAGGAATGAATGTTTTCTAAAAATAGTCGATCTGCTTTTCCTATGACAAACAAAGATTTATGTGAACCCAAATTAATAACAACATGTTTCACATTTCCTGGTCTGACTGCTATCTGTATCTCATCAATTGATATCTTTATTCATAGGATACAAAAAATAAAACTTGCAAGAGTAGCATTTTTCAGAGGATGAAAGGAAGAGGCTGGTGTTTCCAGAAAATAAGGCTGTGCTTTGTGCAAGAGAGTGGGAGCACTGGGCAATAGGAAGAGAGACAGTGTGTACCAACTGTCCATCCCCTAAAGTGAGAGGTGAACATTTATTTCTGCTTTAGGGCAAAGATTCACAACATATTAGCCCCTTGTAAACTGGGGAAGAAAGAATTAGGTGACAGACCAGCACTCCTGTGAAGATTTCCTATGTGATACTAAGCATGTCATTTAGGGACTCAGCTGCCTTTAGCCGTGTACAAGTCAGAGAGCTTTTTAAAACTACTTGAAGTGGAGAGATGAATGTATCCAAGAAGAAATAAGCTCATAATATCAGGGTGATCTGCCTTGCAGACAACCCAGCAACTGCAGCTCAGTGCCTGGTTAAGCCCCACTGTGGTCTGGCTGCAGTGAGGGGTAAATGCCTGGTGCTCAAGACTGGCAGTGTGCTCATATAGAGCTGAGTGTGTCCAAGCCCTGGATCTCCTGTGGGACTGCTAGGCCATTCTGCAGGAATAAGTGAATCATAGCAGCAGTTTCTTGCCTTGGGCATGGAAAACATGGAGCTTTATGGCAGGAGGTATCTTGATCTAGAGAACTGCAGTGTGAACAGGCTTCCTAACTGAGCATCCTATATAGTTTTGTGTTTCAGCTTCTGTAATTTATGAATCCACTGACAATAAAACCAGGAAAGCTGGCTCCACTAAGTGAAATATGCAGTACCCTGCGTCTTTACTTACCACTCATGGATGGAAATCTGGTGTGATCTCTTTAACACAGTAACACTTTTGCAGCTTGTTATATCAATTTCTCTACTGATTCCATCAGCATTCATGAAATCCCACTGTTCCTACAGTATGCCTGGGCATATCCAAAGTTTAATTCTCCTGCTCCACACTGTCATACAGCTGAGCCTGTGAGTATGTAAGCTATAAGTACAATGGTCTGAGTTCCTATGCACGCCTTGCAGCTGTGCTCTGATGCCCTTAGCCCCATGCACAGCTTCTTACAAAAGCATATGGAAACATTTTCAAAGTGAACTACTTCAAAAAGTTCCTGTCTCCAGTACGGATGGGTTTGGAAGACATGTACTTCTCTCAGATTTGACACAAGTTGGCAGAGTTTGCCTCACTCCTCCTGAGCTCTCCTCTCACGAAGTCCATGGCACTGTGCATTTTGGTTTTGACTCCAAGAAAGAACTTCTTTACTGTCAAGGTGTTGGAGAACTGGGACAAGCTGTTGACAGGATAGGTAGTAGAGTCTCTTTCTATGGAGATATTCAAAACCAACCTGGACACTTTCCTGTGCAACCTACTTTAGAGAGTCTGCTTTATCAGGGGATTGGACTCAATGGTCTCCAGAGGTCCAACCTCTACAATTCTGTCATTCTGTAATATGGAAAATGTAAGGGAGGGAACAGCAGTAGATGTTCGGATAGGGCCACTCTAGCAGAATACAAAGGGGAAATTTGTTGTGTTTATCTGAACTCCTATATGCTCAATTCTTGTCAGTGGGGTCTGCTCTTCATACTAAAAAACAGGGCATGTGACTTGACCTGAGAAGTACTTGTCCCTGTCATGGAGGAAGATTTCTGATCCTACTCTTTCTCCTGAGCTGGCCTTGAAATTCTCAATCCCTTCTCATGTAAGTTGACATTTACCCTATTTTCCTTCTGCCTCCATTCTTTGAGAAATTAAATTTTACAGAAATAAAATAAGCACATTGAAAATGGACACACGTTTCATTTACTCTAATTATGCAGAGCCAAAAGTTTCCATTTTAACAAACCTCATTGATATTCTACTGTGAACATGACTAGGAGAAGGAAAAAAAGCACACAAAAGGAGATTTTACCAGCCAATCAACTTTACCTTAAGAAAAAAAAAAAAAAAAAGCTTTTGTGGATTAAAAAAAAAATTCATTTTTCACTTAATTTCCTTCCTCTCTCTTTAAGATTGCTGCAGTGACAAGACACCTCTCAGAATCACCCTAAGATTCTGAAAGGGCTGTGGTACCCTAATATCCTGGTACAGGAGCTAGTGTTATTTTGTGGCTTAATTCCAAGCAGCAGGATGTAAAGTGTCAATATTGCACAGGGCTTTGTGCTGGATGTGAACATGCCAGCTCTTAGGCCTCTGGGAGAAATATTTATTTATCTCACAGATGTGGTTAAATCTCTCAATATTTCATGACCCCTGTCACTAATGCACTTAGACTCTACATGATCTTTACAAACAGCGTTCATAAAACTTACATATACAGGGATTTAATAGATCTGAGAGCAAGCTCAAGAATCACGATGTGAGGCATTGAATAATTTATTAGAAAATGTAGAAAACTCCAAGACAAAAAAGAAAGAAGAGCATTTTTCCTTACAAACCCCATGAACATTATTTTAGTAGAGGTGGAACGTATTACATTTTGCTGATCTTGGGAGATTTTCTTTATCATTATCAGTAATAAGTAACTTTAAAATAATAGAATTATGATTTCATAAGAGTCAGTATTCTTCCTTCCTTCTCGAGCTAAAACATTGAAATCTGAGCTGAACCTACTGCAGTAACTGTCTGTACCTTGAAAAATATTGGTGTTGTCATGAAAAATACCACACCAAATCACTTCCTGCATTCTTGGATGTGAAAGCCCCTTGTTATGCTTGAATAAAAGTCTTTAATATGCATCAGTGACTTTAGAGAATAAACAATAATAACATCTTATTGCTTAATAGTCTAAACATCAGGAATACAAGATGATACCAAAAAATGAAAAAAACTATCAGCTGTACTACGAAAATACAGACAGAGAAAATAGCACAATGGTTTGAACCTGGTCCTTGTATATATAGGGATTTTGCTGTTGTTGTTTTTTAAACTCCCAATTTTGTCTGCTTAAGAAATTGGGCAGAATTTCTCTCAAAACATATATGCAGCAAAAAATCTGAGATGAGTTTGTGAATGTTGTCTACAATATCAGTAGGTTTCCATCTTTGCCCTTCTGAGAGGCACTATGCCATAAACCTCCTACAGGGTGACCTGGCTTGATAGTGGGTTCATACTATCCCCACAACCACTGCTCTGCTGTGTATTCTCCTCCATCATATCTGAATATTTCATTTGTCTCCCCTATCAAGTCTGGGACACTGCTGTGATAGATGCCAGCACATGTGGCCCATGCCTTAGTTCTCAAGATGGTCACCTTCACGCCAACTGCATGAAGAAATAACAGTCTTTCTTCCTTTTTTTCTTGCTCCCTTCTTTTTATTCCCCTTGTATTTTGGCAACAGAATAGCATCCCCTCAAGGCCAGTATTCCAATATTAGATAAGATGTGCTGATACATGAACCAAGGCTTCCCCTGACAACCAGCTTCATGCATAAGTTGGTTTGCTTCTAATCTTTTCATGCACAAATACAATTTTCTCCAGAATTCCCCACTGTGCAAAGCTCTTCACCCATCAGTCCCCTGACTCCACAGAAGCATCAGGGCTGATTTTGCTGCAGATTTAACAAATCCTCATTACATCATTCAAAGCACAAGCTTTGCTAACTCAGTGAAGAAACATTTATGTGTTTCCAAGGAGGCGTGGCTCTCTAGTCTTTATCTGTCTCCAGAGCTCTTTCTCAGCTCTTCCCTTCTGATAGTATTAGCGAACAGGAGCAAGTAAACTTAAATGGATTTACTAACTTAAACCTACAATAAAGGTTTAGAGGTCGATACTGTACCGTATTACAGTATTGTTACTTTTGATTTTCTTTTTCCACTGCTCCTTGTGCTGGGACATCACTGCACACTACTATAGATTGTCATAGTTACTGTTGTAGCCATAAAAATATTCCTCACTAATATATGTCTTCAGTGGGTGTTGCTGCATGTCAACCAAACGTAAGGTGAAAGCAGAAATGAAGCTTTGCGTCTGGCATACGAGACCTGGCAAATGCCAACGGTATTAATGTCTCCATTTGGCCTACTGGTTCCACAGAACACAGGAATAATTTAAAAGAGTTTTATTTAAGCATATACTGTCTAAATAAATAAATAAATAAATAATGCCATTTCAAATGTAAAAGTTGTTTTTAGTCAACTTACAGTAAAAAAAAAAAAAAACCTGGATGTTACTAGGTTATCTAAAGCCCTCTGAAATCAAGAGGTGCTCTTCCATAGGGAAAAACAGCAGGGTAGGATTTTCTCAAAGGCTTCACAGATGGGGAAAAAAAAAAAAAAAACCAACAAAAAAAAAGAAACAGGTGTGACAGAAGACACAAAAGCTGCAAAATAAGTACTTTGAGATCATTTGATGGAAAATACTGTGTAAAATAGGGAAATCCATTACTGCCAATAATAGGAAAATATATAGGACATTTAAGAATCTCTGGGCTATTTCTTTGCACTTAACAAATGAAGGAAAAAAAAAAAAAAAGAACCAGAAAAAATCTCCACCATATTCTAGGTGTCACAATAAAAGTGTATTATTTGAAAAAAGAGCAGAAATTTTAAACAGCAGAGCTGGGCACCATTTATAAGTTCAAATTTATTGAGGACCAGCAAATTAGTTCTTCCTGGAAGATTACATCAACTCATTTCATTGCATTGCTCTTTTCATGGTCAGAAAACAAAGGAAGAGAAGAAGAGATTTTCTTTTGAATTTTCCAAATGAAATGATTTGAGTTTTCAAACAAGCTTCTCGTTTTGAATTTCCTTTTCTCTCATCTCTTCTTCTGGGGAGAAAAAATGTGCCCGTGTTTCAAAATGATTGCAACTGGAAAGAGCTTCAAGTTGAATATGCTACTTTAATGGGTAAAAAAAAGAAAAAAAGAATTGTCTTTCAATGCAGCAAACTTTTTTGACACAAATTTGTTTTCAGTTTGTTCTGAGATTATTGTTACTTCTGTCTTTCTGCCAACACTACTGTCAAGAATGTTGCATATTATTAAGACATCACAAAATGCTGTTGTAAAAGATCTCCAGAGAGTTTATGTGAACTCTCTGTGACTGGTAAACAAGGACAAACAGAATCATTTACAATGACAATGACAAAAATTATACTGACTCCACATTCAGTGTAACCGGATGAATAGTTATGATGAAATAACAACAATAATAGTAATAATAAAAAAAATAATAATGAAATACAACTTTTCTGGATCTCATGAATAGCAACACAAAAACCACTTGCTGCCTTGCAACCCAGTATTTTTTGCTCAGCTTTGTATTCTTGCAAAAGGACCAAATGAGCTGTGCATACTTTCTCTTCCTCAACAGAGAAACACAATTTGATGACTGTGACCATACAGAAAACTTTACTTTGTTGTGTTCAAAGCAGAAAGCTTTCCAGCCTTGCTACATTCTGGCAGCCATCTGAGAAGCAGCTTATAGGTTGAATATGGGCAGTATTAAAGGTGTGTTTGCATTGAAGCTGACAGCCCATGGCTTGGGCAGGTATACTCTTTTCTGGCTGGACAAACACATCTAGAGAATGGTGGTGAGTGGAGTTAAATTCACTGGTGACAGGTTACTGGTGCTCATCAGGGATCAGTGTTGGGGCCTGTGCCGTTTAATGTGTTTATTGTTGATCTGGATGAGGGGATTCAGTTAACGTTCGCTTCAGTAAGTTTTCAGACACTAAGCTGGGAAGTAGTGTCGATCTGCCTGAGGGTAATAAGGTCTTTCAGAGGGATCTGGATAGGCTGGATCACCAAACTGAGTCCAGCAGCATGAGCTTTAATAAGATCATGTGTTGGGTCCTGCATTTTGTTCACAACAACCCCATGCATTGCTACAGGATTGGGGCAGAGTGGCTGGAAGGCTGAGTGGAGAGGAAGGACCTACAGTAATTGTCAGCGCTTGGCTGAACATGAGCCAGCAGTGTGCCCAGGTGGCCAAGAAGCCAGCCTTCCCTGTATCAGAAATAGTATAGCGAGCAGGACCAGGGAGGTGACTATCCTCCTGTACTCAGCTCTGGTGAGGCTACGCCTCAAGTACTGTGTTCAGTTCTGGGCCCTTGCTACAAGAAAAACATTGAGGCCCTGGAATGTGTCCAGAGAAGGGCAGTGAAGGTGTGAAGGGTCTGGAGCACAGATCTTATGAGGAGCAGCTGAGGGATCTGGAGTTGTTCAGTCTGGAGGCTCGAGGGAGACCTTATTGAGCTCTCAACTGCCTGCAGGGAGGTTGCAGCAAGGTGGGAGTTTGTTTCTTCCCCCAGGTAACAGTGATAGAAAGAGAGGGAATATCAAGTTGTGCCAGTGGAGGTTCAGGCTGTGTATTAGGAAAAATGCCTTCTCAGAAAGAGCGGTGAAGCAGTGGCACAGGCTGCTCAAGCAGGTGAGAAAGCCACCATCCCTGGAGGTGTTCAAAAACAGCGTGTACATGACGCTGGGGAACATGGTTAGTCATTGGACTAGATGATCTTAGAGGTCTCTTCGAACCTTAACGGTTCTATGATTCCTGTGTAAAATCTGTAGACCAAATCCTGATGGCATCATTCAGCAGCTGAAAGCTTTTGTCCTCATTGAAATATTTTCCTTGAAGTGTCACTTCTCAGACTGAGTAGAAGTTGAGACAGGATTTCTAAATTTAGTTTTTTGTAATTACTCTCTCTGAAATTGAATTTGGAAATTTGTTTTGGTGTCTCATAAAAAGCTGAGCATATTTCTCTTCAGCCACTCATCACTCCCAATTAGGAAAAAATATCATTTCTGTTGCAAACAAGTTGTCTTGTTCTTATGAGATGGACAGATCCGAGAGAGAAGTACTGGAGAATTTATTCTGTAATTCTTCAAAATGTAAATTATTTGTAGCACATCCTATTAGCTCCAGGGAAACATTATTTAAAACCAGACAAAACAAAAAATTGAACCAACATGAACACAGTTAAAGAAAAGAGAGGTGAGAGGAGAAGGGTAGAAAGGAGGAAAAAAAAAAAAAAAGACTTTGCAATAAAGTAATAAAAATTAAATAATAATTTTAAAAAAAGACAAGGCAAAAACATAAATGCATCTGTATTGGGTCAGATTGACCCAATAGAGCTCAGTGTCGAAGAGCCAGAAGGGGATACACTCAGTACAGGAAAAGAGCAAGTGCACATGTTGCTTTGCATAAGCACTCTTGGTTTCCAGACAATTGAAGCTGTTGGACAGCCCATGTGAGTCATGCTTCCTATTTAACTGGTGTGTTGCTTCATGGATTTCTAGATCCAGGTATTTGCCATCTCAGCACCTTTGGGGTTTACGATAAACTGTTTCAAGAAGTTTCTTAGATTAAACACCAGTGTTTAAGAACAGCCTGCTTTTGATTTGTTTATACTGATTTCCTACTAACTCCATTTGATGCTCCTAATCCCAGAGTGTGAAGTAATAACTGACTGTCTATCTCAGTTTGCTTCTTTTATGCCATCGGTAACTGTAACTCAGATGCTACATTCCAAAACTGTACGTGTTTATTCATTTAATTTTATTTCAAATTAACCACTTCTCATATATGCCATGACAGCTTTCAAAACTGACGAGGAATTGCATCATGTTTGGATTGTGAATACTCTGCACCTCTAAAAATGTAGGTTGCAATAAAATCTGGAAATGCTTCATCTGTAATGCTATGAATATTTAATAAATTCTAACCGAATTCTTCAGCAATGTAAAAACATTGCTAGGATTAACTGTTAGGTTTAAGTATGTTCATTTATGCTGATTCACAGAAATTAAATAGATTTAAGTGTTATCAATGATCATGTATTAACAGAATGCATTTTATGTAAGCTTAAGTACAATAGAAATAGTAAAGGAGAGAGATCTGAAAGGTCAGAAAAATAGCATATCCCAAACACGTAAAATAACAGCGGATTTAACTCATATCCACAGAAGCCGGAAAAAAAATCAGAGCTAAGCCTACATTTCCTTTCTTAAGTCATCCCATTTTGCTTCAGAATTTCAGAAGCCTTTCAAAATTGATAGTTGATCTTGCAATTACTGCCTCGCTCTTCAATGATGCAGGTTAACATAGCATGGGACAGAGGCTTACCTGCCTGTGGAGATCATCAGGCTCTCAATGGTGCTTTAATGTAGCCTTCCAGGGGGTGTTCTGACATACAATTAATTATCTTGTTTAGATCCATGACAATGCAGCGGTGATAATCAGCATCCCCTTGAGAATGGCAAACTTGAAGTGAAGAGTTATCTTACACAGAATCACAGAATCACAGAATCACCCGGGTTGGAAGGGACCTCAAGGATCATGTAGTTCCAACCCCCCTGCCTAGCAGGGCCACCAAACACACACATTCAGATCAGGTTGCCCAGGACCCCGTCCAACCTGGCCTTGAACACATCCAAGGACGGGGCATCCACAACCTCCCTGGGCAGCCCGTTCCAGGGCCTAACCACTCTCCTTGTATAGAACTTCCCCCTAACATCCAACCTAAATCTTCCCTCCTTCAACTTCGATCCATTTCCCCTAGTCCTGCTGTTGTCAGCCCTTTTGAAGAGTTTACTCCCCTCGTGGGTGTAGGTTCCCTTCAGGTATTGATAGGCTGCAATGAGGTCACCCTGCAGCCTTCTCTTCTCCAGGCTGAACAAGCCCAACTCCCTCAGCCTGTCCTCATAGGGGAGGTGCTCCAGCCCCCTGATCATCTTAGTCGCCCTCCTCTGGACCCTTTCCAAAATCTCAATGTCTTTCTTGTACTGAGGGCTCCACACCTGGACACAGTACTCCAGATGGGGCCTCACAAGAGCCGAGTAGAGAGGGACGATCACCTCCCTGTCCCTGCTGACCACCCCTCTCCTGATGGAGCCCAGGATCCCATTTGCCTTTCGAGCTGCCAGAGCGCACTGCTGGCTCATGTTCAGTCTCTCGTCCATCAGGACCCCCAGGTCCTTCTCTGCCGAGCTGCTCTCAAGGACCACTCCTCCCAGCCTGTACGGGTGCCTGGGGTTCTTCCGGCCCAAATGCAAAACCTTGCACTTTGCCGTGTTGAACCTCATTAGGTTCACGCGAGCCAAGCCCTCCAGCCTGTCGAGGTCCCTCTGAATGGCATCCCTTCCTTCCACCGTATCAACCGCACCACTCAGCTTGGTGCTGAGAACTCGTTCAAACTGGAACATTAATCTCTATCAAAACCTCACGACAGATGGCCCATTTCCACTAAACCCAGCCACTGTAGCCCACGTTAGCACCACATGACTACTATTAAGGCACTGAACACAGGTAAATTAGTTCTGCTGTATGCACGTGCTTCAGTTTCCATCAGACAACTTTTCAACATCTGGGCAACTTTTGTAATAAAATACTTATAAAATGCAGAGGAAAATATAATTACTGTAGAAGTAACCCACCGGTAAGAGTACCTCTGCTAACCACATACATGTTCAAGATGGGCTGGGTTGAATATTACCTGATGAAGTTTTAAATGTTTCACATGCTTTTTATGTGTTGACCCTCTTAAGAAGGCAGGTGCTTCACAGCCTTATACAAAAGAACTCTTCGAAGTCAGAACCATTTCATTTTCAAAGACCATCATTCTTTAAGCCATTTATTTCCTTAACAAGCAGAACTAAATATAACCACAAAACTACTCAAACCAATCAAAACAGCACAGAGTAATCCAATGTTCTATAGTAGTTTACTTTGATAATCTCTTTTGTTTACCCAGGTGAGATTAGTTGCTCATGACAACTCTACTCTTCATCAAAATTCATAGTCCATAAATACGTATTTATACAGCTATGCATCAAGGTTTAATGCATTTATTGGCAAATGTTTGCTCAAGCTGTTCTGATAGGTCAGATCTGTTATTTTGGCATCTCCATAGTAAAGTCATGGAATATTCAGATATCTGCTAGCATGATAACAATGGATTAATTAGCTTTTCAGCTAATTCCATGCCAGTCAACAAACAAACAACAACCCAACAACAAAGGAAAATAAAACTCAGGTGTTAGGTGTTCGATTTAGTGTGCTAGAAACTACTGACCAATTAAGGGAAGACAACAAATACTCCCCAGTTCCTTATCTGTATTTTTTTTTTTTTTTTCTGATGAATTGGGGGGAGGGGAGGGGAATGGAAGCAGCTTTAGTAGGGTAAATGTAAGCAAATTATGCCTTCTCTCTAGCTAGGAAACAGTTAAAACTTTTTATCCATCTTTTTTCCTTTAGCACTATTTTTCCTTCCTTTATTGGCATCTGTGGCAGTTTTAGTCATTGTAAGTCTTATAAAAGATGATAGACTATTCTTAACGTTCTCTTCTTTACTCAAAGAAATAAGTATTATTCTTGCACTTAGTTTATAACTTGACAATTAGAAAACCTTTAATCCCTCTTTCCCTTTTTCATAGAGAATTATGAAGAGCTGTATGGGTTTTTACATGTTGCAGCAAACACTCATTTAGAGGCTCAGGTAGGGTTTTGTGTTTTTAAAACTATTTTTATTTTTAATAGAATGATTATTTATGGAATACTGTAGTAAATGATACCATTGCTACAGTCTCTCAGGAGACTGAGAATGTGAAATCTCAAAAAGCATTTCTCAAAGTGGTTCTTGGTAAGATACCATGGATGAAGATGGACTTGCTGTTAATTGCTTTACATATGAATAGGGGTAGAAGCTAGTTCATTTTTATAAACCCACAACATAACAATGTTGTAAAACCATTTTATGGTTTGGATATTATTTTAATGAAGTTGAAGCACAAATGTAGACTCCTGGTCATCTTCACTGTCTCTATTTCTCCATGGAGTGTTGCACAAAAACACAGGGGAAGCTGAGTCTTTGGAACCCTGTCCAGAATTTTAATAATCTGAGATTCACCACTTGTTCAGCATCTTATCACAGTTTCACTCATCACACCCGCAGAGATTGTTTCTCTGTAATGACTGTTTCTTTGCTCCATCTGTCTGCTTTTCACCCTTTACTTATCAGTGTATGGGTCTGAAGTTTACATCTTGAGATCCTCCTGACTGCAGCTACTGCATTCACAATTGCCAATCCGTCCCAGCGATCACAATGTAGAATAATACAAAACAAAAGCCCTTGGAGAAGTGAGAGGTAGCATACCTTTTAAAATGATTCATATCTGACTTCAAACATACTGCTAGCTTCCATTTGGACAACTTTTTTTTTTTTTTTATCCCATTTCTTTTAAGTTTTTGGATGGGTAAATGGATGTGCTCCACTCTTGGATGAACGCAGACTACTTATACCCCTCACATGGTGCAGGTGTCTATCAGAATCATCACAGTAGAACTTTGAGACATCACATCACACAAGTGCTTTACTATTTTTTTTTTTCCTGAAGCATAGATAATTTTTCATGCAGAATTTCTTGAACTGAACTGATTGTAACACTGTCCCCAAGGAGAGAGCAAGAAATAAGATATTACATCCTAAGAAAAGAGAGTTTTGTCTGGAAAGTGTACTCATTTCTCAAGTATGTTTCCAGAATCTGAAGATCAGTCTGAGGTCTGCAGGTAACAGCCCGCACATTCATATCTGCACAGGTAGAATTGTGAACCACACTTATGAACAGGACCTTCTTTGTACTAAAATGCAATTACTAAGCCATCAGGCAGGATTTTGAAAGTACAAACACAATACACACCGCTTCATGTACAAATCTGTTGTCACGATCTGAAAATTTTATCTCTAAGTTTTCTTCAATCCTTAACAATCAGTGATCTCTATGAAGACATATAGAAACCTAATATGACTGTAAATTTTGGCAGCAAGAAGTGGAAAGAAACTATCTCTGCTGGTACTAAATTAAACAAACAAGCTCTCTTCTACATCTTGATCCTATCATCAATGAAAAGAAAAAAAACCTTAATCCCACTTGTGATACAGGTCAGATTGGCTTTGTGATGGTCAGTTTAAAATCTATTCTCACATAATTCCACTTATGTTAAGTAAATAAACAGAAGAAACAAATGCCTGTCTTAATTTCAGATCTAAGCATGTTGACTCTAGTTGATATCTCATTTTGATGCACAGAAATATGACACAGCTGAAGCATGCTCAATCTTAGACAAGAAAAGAAAGACCAATGTAGTGAAAAAGGAAGAATTTTTAAGACATGGAGGAACAGTAATAGGAAATCTATGTAGATTCTGTGTAACAAGACTAGATAAGGAAAATCGCTCAGATTTATAGATCCAGAGACTCTTTAACTTTCAGAATAGACAATGGTGTTATATCATCAGTCCCTTCAGTGCACTTACACAGGTAATATGACCTTTCTATTCTTGATTAATATCCCTCTGTTTACACGTGGAAGAACAGCATTAATTCTTTCATCTGTCCTCTTTATTGTTCAACATGTTTTACGTAAACTATATCCCCCTAGTGTTGCCTTGCTTTTGTGAAATTAGTGCATCAGTCAGGTTCAATGGCAATAGCTGCAATTCTCAGCTATCCAGGTGTTTGTCAGATTTCTGAAATTTTGTTCTTCCTGTGCTTCATCCTTGAAAACAGTTGTTCACAAATGTATGTGCTGCCAAAAGCGATGACATGAATAAGGTGCGACTGTGATGCAAGGGATATATTTCTCTTATAAAAGTCTGCTAAGACACACGATAAGATCTGAGTCAAATACCTGGTTGAAACTATAAATTCCATTTGAAAAATGCATTGAATGAATGAAAATGGAGTTGCAAATATACAAAAAAAAAAAAAAACCCCAAACCTGCCAACAAAAAAAATCGATCTTGAGACCTATTCTCAATTTCTTTTATCACAATGGAAAGTGCAACTGCATATTTTTCTCTGCTCACAGGACTGTATGTAGCCAATGTATCAAAACACATAATGTTATTTGCTATCACTTGAGTCAGCACCGCATTGCACCCTTCCCTGCCCCGGTTTCAGCGGAGACAATGCTAACAGCACACTGATGTGTGGTTGTTGCTTAGCAATGGATGTGTGCAGGGATAGGCAGGGCAGCACAGTGGGACAGAGCTATTGCCATGATGACACATGGGACGGTTACAGGATAGGTGGGCTCATGCAGGCCACAGGTTGGACATGGCTGCTTTAATCATTGATGGTTCTATATGTATTTCTGGGTTTGCTGGTAAGAGTCATAACAATCAACTTACACTGAGATACTTTAGGAACATTTTCATCTTCCACTGAACTTGGATGTTGATGAATTGACCTGTTTTAGCTTCCTTACTGTGAGGCACAACAAATTTGCACTTACCTGTTCTTTCAGATAAAACACAATACCAATTCATATCCTAACATCTCTCACTGCCCTTATCTTCAGCATTAGCACTTCCAGTCTTATTCCAGTCAACGTGCTGCATTGGTTTTTATGTTGTATTTACTGTAATCACAACAACTGGATTTATTTTTCCAACTCTGCAAGTGAATCTTGTTCAGTTCTTTAAATTTCCTAGCGTACAAAGACTGACAGGAAATCAATATTAAAGGTTCAAGAAGTTCTTCAGCTTCTTTTTAAGCTCTTGGGTACAAGTTATCCAGACTTGATTTAAAAAATACCTGCCTTTAGTAACTGCTGTTTAAGGGAAGCTAGTATTTAAAGATTATTGACATTAAGATATCTCACACACAGAAGAACAACCATATCTATTTAAATGATTGAGTCCTTTCATACCCTTCTCACACAGAATGAGGTAGTCCCAGTTTTCTCCATATGTGTTTCTTTGCACCAAGGTGTTCTGTTAATGAAGAAGAAAAATTGCTTCTGACAGGATCTTGGCAATACTAGATGAAGCATTTGCTGGTAGGCCAGTAGTCATATACACAAAGAAGAACAAAACTCACACATCTGTGAAGGAGCTCTCTGGCTCTGCAATACTCCTTCACAAGAGGAAGGGTCCACCCCTTCAGGTTACCTGAGGAGCACAGATGCAAACAATTTGCCTGTGTTCCCTGAGCCAACCACACCACCACACCCCTTCACCAGACGCTCAATCATCAGTTCAAGCTGTGACCTAACAAGAGTTCTTCTTACTGCCAGAGTGGTATGTGACCAGGAAGCTGTTCAAATCTTCATTTCTGAGCAGTGACAAAAAGTCAGAAAGGCTATGATGACAGTGCTCCCTAATAGGAAGAACAGGTCCTACATGTCAATGTTTTGTTGGCTGCAGAGGTGGAGTACAGTTCCTGAATTAATTTCTGAAATGCGATTGCAAAGGTTTTACTTTTCCTGGGGGAGAACAGAGGGGAAGGAGGGAAAAAGCACAGTGCAGGTACCTGAGTGGTGGAGAAGTTGATCATGAGAACAGGGCCAAAATGATGGGCAGTATCTTGGGAAGAGTTGCTGGTAAGCCCAGCTAATGCCAAACAGAGGCACCTGAGCATCAGCAATGGCTCCTCTGGTGGGAAGAGAGGGTAGTCCCCAAATGGGGAGGGGAAAGGAGGAAATGGTAGCAATTTTTACCTAAGTATAATTAATTTATTGACATCATAAACTTCTGATCATTCATTTAGGTACTTTTAAAGTAAAAACAAAAACAAAAACATAATAATTAAATACTTCTCTATTCCCCCTCTTCATCTCAACTTCCCCTGTTTTTACAGAAGATTATTCTTGCTCCATCCCAACTCCTTCAGTGACACACAGGAGGTTTGAGGCTTTGTGCACAAGGATTTCCATCTGCTGCCCCATGCACATTGGATTTATCTCTGCTTATCATAGAATGGCTTGGTTTGGAAGGGACCAAGCTGTAGGCAGGGCTGCCCCCTAGCAGCTCAGGCTGCCCAGGGCCCCATCCAACCTGGCCTTGAGCAACTGCAGGGATGGGACACCACAGCTTCTCTGGGCAGCTGTGCCAGCGCCTCACTGCCCTGGTAAAGATACCTGCTTCTTGCTGCTCTCTGTCTGTTGCCTTTTGACTAGAGCCTTCCTGCCCAGCATGGCTCAGTTGCTTCGTGAATGTCCTTGCTCTGAAGAGCCAGTCTGTAGCTTCCCACATTGAGGCTGAGGTGTGATGGTCGCCCTGAGTGAGGCCTCATGACCAGCCCAGAGTGGAGCATCCTGCAGGTGTCAGCTCTCTGCCAGTGTGTTCACCTCAGAGCATTACAGAATGCCAAACAAACTGCCTCCACATCTCTGTACCACACTCCTCCTACCACAAAAGCATGCCCAGACTTGAAAAAGCCTCTGAGAATAACCCTCTTAATGCTCAGAGGAAGGATTGAATTAAGTTATTTTCCTCTGGCATACATGCTGCATGTTGAACTGCATATGTAACGACCTCATCTCTGACTTATGAGTGTCAGTGTTTTAGTGCAGCATATTAACATTTCATTGAAAAAAAAAATGTGTTAAACGAAGCAGCAGCTACAAATACAGAGAATCAATTTGCTGAACAATAAAAGGTTTATCAACATAATTATAAATAATACTTGCTCTGATGCCAGCTCTGTAAAACTGCATAGATTAGGAGCAAATGTGTTCGGAGATGATCTTGTGGTGAGGTATCGAGGTGACATCTATTACTGAATAATGTGAAGTGTTACCAAGATAAGCTGACGCACCATTGTTCTTAAAAAGCAATAAGAATAGAAGACAAAGAAAAAAAGAAAATGCTTTGCTATGCAGTTCAGATATTTTCAGGGCCAGAGAATGAACAGACATTATAATACCCTCTCTAGATTTTAGATCCCTTATAATCCTGCAGGCGCATATTCAGATATTTTTCTAAGCAGCTAAATGTGTTGACAGGATTAATTTACAGCTATACATTGTTTTCCTGGCACAGATTAGTATAGGAATAGAAGGGCGGAAGGTCAGGCCAGTGAGTCATTGTCTAGAGTGTTCAGGTTAAAAACTTTGCAAAGGTTTCTCCCTAAACCTTAATGAAACACCTGCAAAATGTAATTAGATATAATCCACAGTCTGATTACATCCATAAACCAATCAGTTTGCTTTGTTTCTTTTTTTTTTTTTTTTTTCCAGGACAGAAAACGGTTTAAAAATGTCCCATGTGCTCAGAAATCCATCTGTTCTTGCTATAGGCAGGAATTTGGTACCTGGACTGCCCTCGGAGTTTATGTCTGGACTCCTCCATCCTTTGGCACTGGGGCAGAGCAGGGTCTCCTTCTGCTTGGCTGGGCCATGTAGTGCTCTGATCATTTTGTTGTCCTGTATAAAGAACAGCAACAACAGGCAGAGCTCTGAAGGTTTTGGATAGCCTTAACTTCAATGGACTTCATAAGTGTGCTTTGGAGGGTGGAACAACAACCTCGCAATAGACTCACTCCTAAATCTTTAATTTGCACAAGCTTTTGTGTGGTTGTCAGCCCTAAACCTACAAAACAGGAATAAATTACTCGTTTGCAAGAAAGGAAAGTACTGCATTTTATCAGCTCAGGTGAAAGTAGCACAGCCTACATGCATATGCTAAATTTCATTACCTATAAAGAGAGCACTGAATTTAATATCTTTTTCCATTTCTAGCACTATGACACTGCAAATGATGATTTCCCATTTTATTTGTATTAATTGTATACACACTTTGAAAGACGGTGATAGTGTAAGAGTGATTGCAATTGAACTATAAATTTAGCACAGAGAAATGCCATTCATTTAGGTGGACAGTTCTGTGATGAAATACATTTCTAAAGTACAGGCAGCAGGCACAGTGTCTGAGATAAAAAATGATAAATGCCTCCTGTTTATAGCTACAGAGAGACTATCCTCAGTAAAAGTGAATAACTCCTGGAAGAGCCACCATAAGTTATTTTCTCTTGATTCTGCACCACAATAAATATTTTTGTGTTAAAATACTATATATAACATGAGTAAAATGCACAAAAGATATGTTCTGAAATCTAAAATGCTGTGTATCCTTTTGTTGCATTGTAAGTCACTAACCCGCCAAAAGAAAATACTTTTACATACATCTGATTAAATCAGACTCCTGTTATATGTATACTTCTGAAATAGCATGCACACGAATGCTCAGAGATGCATATCCACAGCTATTGTACACTGCTGTGATGTCACTGAAGTCAACAGAGCTTTAATTCCGTATACCAGAATACCTCAGACTGTGTATAAACCTATGTGGGAGCAAATCTTAACATGAATTAAAACATGTTTTGGAGGTGACCATGTAAAGCAGAATTTTCCCACATTTTTGTTTTCCTGCAGAGAAAGGGAATTAATTTCATAAGCAAAACAATTCATCATTTTGGTTTGAAGAACTCTTTAAAGAACGATAAGAGGATGATTTCTTTATCAAAAAGATAAAAGTTCTCCTGTGATTTTTAAAATTTTATCTGCATGACCAAACTCCCATTCTTGAGTTATTACCTATTTCCGCAAGTATTTCTCTGGGTCTCACCAGCCAGGTGCCTTGGAAAAGATTTAGATTTGGGATGAAGAAAGTGGAAATGGTCCTATAAGAATGGATGGCAGAAAAGCAGACGGTGTTGTTTACATGTGAGAATAGGTTCAGTTGTTGGTCTGTCTTCCATGGTGATATACAAAGGGTTTTGTGTCCTGTAGACATAAATTTCCTACAGTTGGTCAGTGGTATACTGTTGTCCATGCAATGAAACCCTTAAAGGTGCTAATGGCAATGACTGCAGAAGTTTACCAGACAGAGAGTTCCTATTCAGTGACAACCTTTCTTTCTCTCGTAGAGTTATGAACATACCACATTACTTAATTGCATATTAAGAATTTGTTTTAGGGCTGAATAAAGTTCTGTGTTCTCACCTGCATTAGATACTAGAGATCAGCACAGATAAATAGTTTCACCAGCACAAAGTATACGAAAGGATTGCACAGCACAGAATCATAGAGGTTGGAAGGGACCTCTACAGATCATCGAGTTCAAACCACTGCTAAGGCAGGTTCCCTATAGCAGGTCACACAAGGAAGTGTCCAGGTGGGTTTGGAATATCTGCAGTGAAGGAGGCTCCACAACCTCACTAGGCAGACTGTCCCATAGAATCATAGAACGGTTTGGATTGGAAGGGACCTTTAAGATCACCTGGTTCCAATACTTCTGCAGTAGGCAGGGACACCTCCCTGAAGACCAGGTTGCTCACAGCCCCATCCAGCCTGGCCTTGAATGCTTCCAGGGAGGGGGCATCCACAGCCTTACTGGGCAACCTGTTCCAGTGTCTCACCACCCTGTAAAAAATTCTGTAAAGAATTTCTTCCCGATATCTAGTCTATCTAGTTCCAGTGCTCTGTCATCCTCAAAGTAATGAATTTTTTCTTCATGTTTGTGTAGAACTTTCTGTGTTGCAGTTTTTGACTGTTGCCCTTTGTCCTGTCATTGGGCTTTACTGAAAAGAGCCTGACCCATCCACTTCACTACCACACTTGAGATATTTACAAACAGTGATAGGTTCACATCTTGATCTTCACTTCTCCAGACTGAACAGCCCCAGGTGTCTCAGCCTTTCCTCACAAGAGCGATGCTCCAGGCTCCTCATCGTCTTTGTGGTTCTCCACTGGGCCTTCTCCGTCAGGTCCCTGACTTTCTTGAACTGAGGAGCCCAGAAATAGATGTTGTACTCCAGATGGGGCCTCGCCAGGGCAAAGCAGTGCAGAGAATCATCTCCCTGAACCTGCTGGCCACACTCTTTGTAATGTACCCCAAGATCCTGTTGGCCTTCTTGGCCACAAGGGCACACTGCTGGCTCATGGCCAACATGTTGTCCAGCAGGACACCTACAGATATCTTCCATTCAGTCCCCACCAGTCATTACAACCTCAGTACTGGGAGTACAAAGCAGGTATCTCTAGAGATTCCTTCTGCCTATCAGAAAAGCAGGAGACTTTTTATTCATATGAAAAATGTTTGCAAAAGAATATAAACAGTAATTTATCTGCAAGAAAACAGTACATACAGTGTTTGAATGAAAAAAAATGGCCTGTTTTGAACAGGAGTCAAGTGTATCTAAGGTCTTAATGCCTAAATGTTTATTTTGAGTCCATAACCATAACCTATTTTCTTTTGCCAATACTCTACTTGAAGTTCATTAAAAACAGTTAACTGAAGCAGAAAAATAACTTCATACCTGTGCAAAGCACAAGCAAAAGGTAATCTGGTTTGAATGTCAGAAGGTTTGAATATGACCCAGAGTTTTGCTGCTTAATTGACACCACCTTGGTAAAAAGTGATCTGCATTCTAGAAAAGCTGTTTGAAAACTGACCTCTCTTTGGACTTAAAAAAGATACAAATTCTCTGTGTCTTGGCTTCAACTAAAAATGCAAATAATGATGAGGAATTTGTCTTATTCTGCAGTCATCCTGAGCTGTATGGCTCACTGAACTGAATTTGTGCAGATGCTGATCAGTTTGTGTATTCTGCACACATTCGATGCATACAGACCCGGTATTTTGGTTTACTCCTGACATCTAGAATAATAGCTCACATCTTCTGCCAGAGATGAATGACTGTAAATGACTGCTTAAGAGACTCAACTTCATCATCAATTGTGAAGGCCTTTTCTTTTCTTTTTTTCCTGCTGTTTAGTCTCCACCAAACTCAAACTGCTCTCCAATTTCTGCCCCTTTTCAGTTTGTTTTGCAACAAAAATACATCAACCAGTGTATGCTCCTGAATGTATAAAACACACTACAGGTAGTCAGTATTTCAGCAGTAGCTTGTTCTGGGGTGCTTTGCAGGACTTCACAATCTTTGCAATAGTAAAATGTTGTAAGGATAGAAATATTATACTTTTTATTTGCTTCCTTTGTAAGCAAAATGTCAGCCCAAATTAACTGTACGTCAATGCAGGCAATTATCAGAATGATTGTTTAGAGAAATAGAAAGAATATGTATCAGGGAGATTGGGAAGGGGAGATGAGACAAAAACTTCTGTTAAAGAGCGAAATGACAGGCGTCCTGCCTGTCATATGATGTTTGTTTATAACAATTGCACCCTGGACTTTGGCAATATTTCAGTTTTCTGACATTTTCCCTCTCTGCCACTGCAGCAGCTCCTTCTGGTTTGGCCAGAAGATGAGTTGGAAATTGGGAATACATTCTGGGGTCCCCAGCAATGAGTTCTGCCCTTCAGCACAGAAGCAGTATCAGCAGTCCAAGGAGCAGAAAGTCATGTATCCCTTAGTTACTTTTAATGTCTGTGATTCTCTGGTAGCACTGACAGCCAGGGAAGAAAATGACACACCATGGCTTTTATCTTGGTTGGTTATCAGTCATTTCTTGCTAACAGTCCCTCTTCTTGCATTTGCCTTCCTTGTCTTATCTATTTCTCCTCTTTCAGTGTCTGAATTTGTGGTCCTGTAAAGAACAGAAGTTCTACTATTTTCTAATCAAGGGCTCACCTTTCTTCTCCCATTTTTAAACACAAGTTTCTTGCTTTAGGAACCAATGCAGAAACAAAAGAGCTTGTAGGCTCCTTCTACGTCCCACATCCATTCCATTACTTACTGAAGGTAAGTGTACTTACTGCAAGTCTGTCATTGCTTCACAGACTACAAATTTGTCACAGTTAATTCAGGATGCTATGATGCGGAGAAATCTTTTAAGGCAGATTGTCTGAAGAAAACCACGTGAACAGATATGTCTCATAAAAAAAAAAAAAAAAAAAAAAAAAAAAAGCCAGCTATATACGCAGAGGGAAACTTAGGCAATCGTAACTACATAAACTATTTCCTTCACGTTTCTTGGCAGTATTCCACCTGGTCATGTTCTCCTCAGCAACTCCTCCTTTCTTTACACTTTATTTTTGTTTCTTTGTTCTGTGTTTAGTATTTTCTTCTTAGACTTTGGAGCACCCTCCTTCATCTCCCATTTTGGTGTGCTGCGAAAGGGATGTAATACAAATGAGAATCTGGCAGCCCTTCTTTATTGCAAACCAATGTATGGATGAGCCTGCTGCTGGCAACCTCTTTGTAATCACAAAGCTGACAGCTGGTGTGGTAATGAGTCCATCTAAAAAGAGAAAAGTTTGTTACTATTAATGTTGACCAACGATTCATTATGCGCTTTTCAAAAATCAGAAAGTGCTGAATCAAAAAGTGGAGGCAGATCAGGGAAGGATCTAAGAAAAAATAAATACGAACAGTATTAGAAATTCTTTATTAGCGGCTGTTTTAGTGATCTGTTGCTGTCTAATAGAGTAATAGGTCCCAGGTTTTTTCAAAGAACAGCAAGGTGAGGTTTGAGGAACATATCTCTGAAAAACATGCAAAACGTGAAACATTGGATCCTTTACTGATGCAGTTAAAACTTCACCAGAGCCAGATTTCTATCTTAAATATTAGACTAATTCTTTGAATTTCATCAAATCATAGAATGGTTTGGGTTGGAAGGGATCTTTAAGATCACCTAGTTCCACCCCCCTGCTATGGGCAGGAACACCTCTCTCTACACCAGGTTGCTCGAAGCCCCATCCAGCCTGGCCTTCAATGCTTCCAGAGAGGGGTCATCCATAGAAGCATTTGTGTCATACTGGATCTCTATAAATCTCTTTAAATTCGGGATAGAGAGTTCTTAAGGACACAGTTTATAATGAATAATCTGTGCATTCATTTGCCCTCAACATAAGAACCTTGAAAAAATAATTTTATTCCACTCTGATTTTTAATTGAACACCACTCCTTTTTTTCTTATGTGCAGCCAGTTAACAAAACATATATATACAGGCTATATGTCTGGAGAAAGAATTTCAAGTCAGTGGCCGTGAGTTTCCTCTTACTTGTGGGAGGACTGCTTCTGACTGCTGTGTGTCAAATATTTGAAACTTGGCATCCAAAGCCTGTAATTTGCCTTATGAATATTAATTCCATAGTAACAGTTCTCAGTCTGTTCTGCTTACACAGGACAATTTTGGTTTACTTTACTGCTTTGGATTTTTACCCCTCCAGCTGAAAAAAAGGAATGTGTTGGATAGCTAGTTTGCTAGCAAGATTTTTTCTCTTTCTTACATGTAGAAGGAAAAGCCTGATCTATATTTCCAGAGAATACTCTGTTCTTACACAGATTTACAATTGAAAGATTCTAGAAGAGGCCGATAATAGGATGATGATTTAATAGACAATTCCAGATGGCGTCTGTACACATGAAGAAAACGCGTACATGCCCCCCCCTTTTTTTTCCCCAGCTATTATCCCAAATAGCATAAGGGATAGCAAATCTCTGCAGCAACTGGTAACTCTCAAAGCCTTTCATAGTAGGATTTTGTTGGCAGAAAAAAGGTCATGGTTATGGGTACTGACAAAGAATTCCTGGGAGGCCCCTTTTCTTCCAAGAGCCTGGATTTTCTTTTCATCTTGTATCATTGTTCAAACACACTGAAGATCATCACTGCACTGAAGAAAATCCTGAATAGGAGGTGTGTCCAAGTGGAATAGCAATCATTCATTGAAGTTCATGACACAGCAAGTTCTGCAAATCAGAGAAGCTGATAAACTCACTGTGCACAACCAGCCAAGAACTAAAATTGCTGTTTCTTTGTAACTGTTATCAATTCAAGGAGGAAAATACAGTTTGTAATAAGAATAAGGTAACTAAAAATGATACGTCTGCTCTAAAATCAAAATAGTCTGAAAGCATACTTGTGGAATCAAAACATTTGAATTTAGTAGAGTTCAGATGTTTAACTTTGACTTCAATACATCATCATTCTGTTTCAGTTCAATATTTTAAAAAAACTTTAAATGGAATAAAAAGCTTTCATTAGAAAGCAAATCTAAACACATCACATGCAATAAATATAAAATGAACAGGCAGTATAAATAGATAAATGCATTATATATGTATTCTATACAAAAATGTATAGAAATACATAATAAGAAAATCCTAAGGAAATGTAGACTTTTCAGATTTTGCAAAGATAACATTTTTATATTTCTTCTTTTGTAATACAAAAAAAAATAATTATGTGTGCATATATATGCATGCATTTATATGTTTTAGGTCTAATAAAGCTGTTTGATTTTGGTGGAAAATGGTTAAACTAAAAAATGTTGAAGTAACTCAAGCTGCTCCATTAAACATTTACATTTGGCAATGACAGAATACAACCTTGAGCTGATCTTTGTGCTGACCACTGTGTTTTCTGTAATGCAGTCCTAAATGCCACCAATGCCATCACCTTTTCCATGTGATTTTTTGTATTACGGGCACCATCTGCACTAATGAATCAAATAGTGATCAGGAACCTGCTTCCAAGCATGACACTAGATGCTGTGGTGCAGCTTGAGGGCATATAGCTATCTGTTCTTGCCCTTCATAAATAATCAACTAAATCTAAATATATTTTGGCCTCTCAAACCATTTCTTTCTGACCCAAGCCAAAACTTTTTCCACAGCTTTTAAAAAATTCAGAAGCATGGAAAGACAAGGGGCAGCATTTTGGACTATGCTTCAGTTCTTTTGTAGTTTGCTCATATGGATGTGGCTGTGAGCCTACTGACTGGGGCTACAATCTCCTCCTCAAATATTTGTTTTTGGTAAGAACAAACAGGCCTTGCAACAGTAAAATTGAGAAAGAAATAGCAAAAAATCCTTCAGGAAGAGAAATACTGGAAGGACCTATGAAATCTCAAAACATGAACGGGTTTGTTCACATAGCTTTGAATAAACATTAATGGAATTCTTGGGACTGATCTGGCATTAAAAAAGAATTGTGAGATAGACTGCACCAGATCAGATATCCTGAATTGGATTCCTAGACTAAACACAAAAAACTTCCAGACCAACCTTATACTCATCCACCTTCCAGACTTTAAGTCATTTCATAAAACCATTCTTTCAAGCAATATTTAATCATGAAGCAGTCTTGTTCTTTTCAGAACGAGTGTGTATTGAAGTTATACAATCAGTTCTTTAGCTCCTTTGTAATAATATATATGGCAATTTTGTGACATATCCATTATCACATACATAGAACATTCAGCTGATGATGATTTATGCCTCCCACTGCTGCTGTCAAGTCAATGATGACAAGTGTCCTTGTCTTACTCTTCAGTTTTCTGCCATAGCAGCCTTGGTGTAGATCCTTCTGTTTATTTAACAGTGGTAAGGAGAAGGCGCCAGCTGCATCCCATCTGATGGGAATCCTTAAGACAAATATTGCCCTAGCATAAGGAGTTCAGTGACAGCTCAGGTTATGTTTAAAAAGGTGTAAATATTTTTCTGTATTGACATAATTCTTCAGTGTTTATTCTCCTTTCAAAATAGTTCATAGTTTCAAGTATTGCATTGTGACCCTGAAATAGAAAGCTACTACAGTGAAGTCAGAGAACTGGAGGTGACTTGCCAGGATAACTTCGCTTTCTAGGGTTTGGAGAGAATCCAGGCTCATGCTGCTGTTGCACGCATATATACTATGCAAATACCTGCACAGACCTAATGCAACAGACTCAAGGGATTCCCAGGTCAGAGAAAGAGTTTTTGCAATGAGAGAAAATAGAGAGAAAGACATTTTGCAATGAGGAAAAATAGAGAATGCAGCTAAGAGAGAAAGAGACTTTGCCACAAGGCTACTAGCAACATCAGAGATGTGTTAAGGACTCTGTAGAAGCAGCAGATCTGCTGCAGGTTTAGTTTCCAACTGATAGAGGAGAGTGGGATGAGTGATGGGGCAGAAGAGAATGGAGAGTGTTTGTTTACCAGTTGCAGTTGTGACCACTGACCTTGTTCTTGAACGCTGAGTAGGTTAGAGAGTTTCTCTGAGCACTTTTCTAGTCTAGCCTGCATTGATTTTACAGGGAAAAAAAAATGGAAAAAAATCTTCCTTGATTTAGAAATCTTTCTCAAAAATTGTTCAGTTGTCTCAAAGTCTAATCATTATTACAATTTGAAGGTGCGTCCTATTGGAGTTCTGAGTTTGCTAAACTTCACCTTTCAGCTCAGCTGGATTGTAATCAAGTGTACTGTAAGTTTTTTTTTGAGAAGTGAAATAGGTGAAGCTTCTCATATGTTATACCATGGCGCAACTTCCCATCACTTAATCACAGCGGTTCTCTTCTCAAACTGCTGCTCAGTTTTTACCTTTCAGCTGTAAGTACCAATCCCTCCCACCAACACACTACATGCATTTTCCCACTAGAGTCTAAAACAATAGTAATAGTAAAAATAGTAATAACTTCCAAGGCAAGAAACAACTCCATAGGCTACTGCTAACAACAAATCCACTCTGTGATGATTTGCAGTGTTCTGTTATATTTCTGAGAATGTAGTTATTGCATTTTAATACCAGTGTCTACCATGCTGAATTTACGCTGTCCTACTTTTTGGTCAAATTTTGCATACCACTACAGTCAAATGCTCTGCAGAAGCCTGTCACATGAATACTATTACTGTTATCTGTTCATCAGAAAGAAGAAATTGAGTTATTTTGATGAAATTACTTTTCCCCAAATCTGCACTGACATATTATTTATAATAAATGTTGTTATCCAGCTGAGAAACATTGAGTGCTATGTCCAAGCACCCTTTCAACTCATTTTTCAGAGTGCAGTTTACTGCCAAACCCACATAACAAAGCAAGACTGTTTTCCTAACTTAGGCACTGCCAGGTCTCAGAAGAGTCGTTTGACTCTCTCCTTATATGCCTGTGGAAACAAATATTTCTTCATGTAATGGCATCAGTCTAGGATCATCTGTGACACCCTAGAGTATATAAAACATCTGTGCAGTGTTTCTGATGTGGCATAGAATCTAATGATAATCTCTACCCTACTGTGAATGTCAGAATGTCAGGCAGGGTGTCTTAGGCACTCTTCTTCCACGTAACTAGAGATGGGACTAGAGGGAATGACCTCAAATTGTGACAGGAGAGGTTCAGGCTGGGTATTAGGAAAAATTTAATCTCTGGAAGATTGGTCAGATACCAGAATGGGCTGCCCAGGGAGGATGGTGGAATCACCATCCTTGGAGGTGTTCAAGAAACGTTTAGATGTGGTACTTAGGGACACAGTTCAGTGGGCAATATGGTGGTAGGTGGATGGTTGGAATAGATGATCAGAGAAGTATTTTCCAACCTTTATGATTCAATGAAATGGCAGCAAAGATAAATTGAGCCCTGAGTACTCTCAGCATGAGCTGGCTGCTTCTAGTCTCTGCAGCCTGTATTGACCAGAATTGATTAGAATGGGAGCTGAAGCATCTATCTTCCATATGGTAAAGCATAGGCAGAATTATTTAAGCACCTTCATGTAGAGCTAAATATTGATTCACTATTTTGACAGCTGGCAATACTTAGGCTGCATCTGAAATAACCAGAAGGTATAAGTTGTGCTGTGCCATGTAGATCTGATTCCTTGCAGGGTCAGAAGGCATGGCTCGCATTCAGCCCACCATGATTTTGAGTTTGCCCTATTTCTTTTCAGAGTGGGAGAACATAAAATTTGAGGAGGTATGGTGGATTTATTGCTGAAAAACAGTGATCAAAATGTTTGCAACATGCTATTTTCAAAACTTCATGCTATTTTTTTACTTTCATGTTTCAGAAAGTCGCATGTTTCTTACTGGAAAAACATAGGGAATGTCTTAGTAGAAGAACATCAAACATCAAACATAAACTGCTCTATTAGCAGCAGTTTGCAACCATGATTTAGCCCATCTGGAAATGCCAACCGTAATGACATCTGAACATTTCATTGCGTGTTTTTTCTGGACACAGGTATCCATTTCTGTGTACAAGGATGTGTACAAGTGGGCTTGTGTGTATATGTGTGTATGTGTTAGCAACTGAAAAATAATGGAAATAAAATACGTGATAGTCATCTGTTAATAAATGAACTGGCTAAATTCAATTCAAGCTTAAGACCCCAAATTACCCAAATTATTGTGAGAAGAATAAAACAAGTATTAGAAATGTCAACACAGTGGTAAGCTAGGGGAGAGAATGCTATAAACTGTGCAAGTTAGAGCATAAAATGGGAGTACCTCCTCAATGAGGGAAGTCCATTTTCACCCAGCTTTGGCACTGCATTCTTCAGAGATAAATTACGTTCAGAAATTACTTCAAATCTTTTTTTTTTTTTTAAGTATAAAATAAATACGATTATGATAATTAAAATGAGAAAGAACTTCAATAATTTAGATTTTAATCATTTTTAATGTAGAATCTGTCAAAAAAACAGCTGAGAAGAATGTTAACCAGAAAACGCTTTCACAAAGATGACCTTTTATCATGGATCAGATTAAATCAATTAGTGTTATAGTTAACTAGATATTTGTAAATCCAGAGGCAATTTTTATTCATGGGTGAACGGAATGCACTCCATGAATAAATCACATTCATTTTATTTTATGTACTTGAAATATGGCAGAATTGCCACATGTATCATGAGATTTGGTGTTTTTTCCCAGTGTACCAACTTCTGAATGCACTCATTTTTAAATTGCACTGAACATTAGTGCTATATTTAATTATAATCCATGAATCCTAAGCAGTACTGTTGTTTCTTTACACAAAATTGCTGTAAAGAAATATTCATTGGCTTGATCATTTCCTGCTTCCCATATTTATGTTTTGTCACTCTTGCTGTTACCAAAATACAGCTTTGTTATTTTTCTTTTAGGAATGAATGTATGCTATTAACCCACGATAGCAGTGCAGCAGACAAGGAGGGAAATCTGGTTTTGTTTTAGCAGTACTTTTAAATAGTGGAATTCCCTAACTGGCTAAAATGATCAGTTCTAAGGTTCAGTAAGATTGTGTTTAGGAACCACCACATTTGTATAATTCTTTTCTTAAGTTTGTATGCCATTTGTTCAAAATGTTGAAATCAGCACAAACTTTTGCACTGACTTCCATCAATTTTTGTTCGTGCTCAAGCTGTTCACAAAGGCCTAACCCTAGGTCTTCTAGCTCCCATGAAGAATAGGATTTATAACTGAAGATCAGCAACAATTTAGCATTATCTCTCATCATCTAACTTTCTGCAGCTAATGATGGGATAAGACTGTAGATTAGAGCACTGACTGGTGAACACTGGTCATGCAGTCCTGCACTATGGCCTCTGTACAGTTGGCTCTCAGTGTGTGAGTTCCATTTACCCACTGACAGCACAGCTTTCATGTAATATGTCCTCTTGGAATTCCAAACAAAAGACTTTGTGTCAGGCTCCAGATGCAGACTGCAGACCCTCTCTCAACCTAATGATCTTCACCATCCATCCACACATCCAAGCTGTGCTGTCAGTTTCAGCTAATAGTATTCAGCTGCACACTGATCCTCATCAGGACAGTGCATTATCCCCAGCAAAGTTTCTTTTGTGTGTACTGGGAATATATATCCTATCACTCAGCCCTGAAACAACTTCTTTTTCCCTTGCTGATAACCTTTACATTTTTAACTTTTAATTAATTGCTGAGATGATCACCTTAAAACAGAATTATCTAGGCATGATGGTGAACAGAGTGAAATCTGAAGATACTGGGGGAGAAAGAGTGGATAACAACAATTACAAAATGCCATCAAAATCTGCCTATAACCAATGGGTGAGTTTGAAGAAATAATAAGCTTGAAAAAGGCGTCAAGAAACACCAAATGCTGGAAGTAGGCTTGCTAATGTTCTGTTCACACTTCGATTAAGTGATGACTAAAGAGCTGAACCAATGAGGAAACTCATTGGGCTAGAAAGACGTAATTTCAGAACACAAATGCCAAGTACATATGTAGAGCAATAAATAAATACTACCATCTCCCACCAGTTTGGGAAACACAGTATGCTTCAGCTTTGCTGGAGTCATTTTTGCTTCGAGGTTTCCCTGAATCTTTTTAGGTGTCTTGATATCTTGGTTTAAAGAATTAGCCAGTATCTAATGTAGCCAGCATAAAGTGTTTATTACATAAAGCTCTTGGTTGTTTCATTTGAAAGAAGCTTTTGTGAAGTACTAGAATGAACAGATTCTTCCAATTATTCTTCAGTTTCTGAAGTACCTGAATAATTAATAAATGCTTTGCGACAAATAGAGATCATGAGATACCAAAGTCACTGCAAATACCAAAGACTCCCTCACACCAAGTCTTCTTAACCTTCTGTGCCTGTTCTGTTTCCAGTTCCTCACTAGGCTCTTCAACATGTTCCCATTCTTGAACTCCTTTTAAGATTAGTTCAATTTAAAAAAAATTGGAAGAACCATTCAGAACGAGGCCCCATTTGCTGGGGAAAAGTATTTGCTGTCTTTCTCGTTTGCTATTCAGTCATGCTGAGGGCTCTCAACTGGGTCTGGAGGACATGGTGAGCATTGCTGCAGGATATACAAATTCTCCTCTGTGAGTAGTTTCCATTTTGTACTCAGGTGATTGAAAGAACTACTGCCTTTTCATTGCTTTCTTTCACATCTGACCATGTCTTTCTGCACACTGGTCTTCCATAATCAAAGTACGACCAGATCTCATGAAGCAGCTACCTCTTATGATCTAGAGATGACTTCTTGTTACATGCCTAGAAGAAGAGGATTTTTTGTTTCAGGGATAATATGAAAAGGCCTCCTTTTTTTTTCTTTCTTCTGATGAGTGTGACAAGGTAAATGTAAAAGTGAAAGCAAAAAATAAGGTACTATGCCATATCTGAAATTAATTCATTTATGCAATTTGTTTTCTGTCTCATCTGTTCCATCAAAATCACATGAATGAGAATTGCCTGCTAAAACGCTGGAATAGATCATAAGGCTCCTTTTTGTCTTCTCACTGAATGTCTTTTAGGTCCATGGTGCCCATCTGCAATTCTATGTAGTTAAGCTAGTGTGTGAGGGAAGCTGAGAAAGATGGACTTGAGTAATTGATTACACTAGCTCAAATCTGGAATAGCTCTTCTAACTTCAGTGGAAGACTTGTCTTTAAAGCAGTGGAGAGTAGATTGTATCTTGATGCCTCACTAGCCTGTCTCTGCCACCACAGGTAATCCTCTGTGACTCACATATGTCTGTATGAAAAGAATTAAGGGGAAGGATAAGTGAGAGACTGTATTTGCAAACAGTGTTGGAAAAAGAGAAGAAAAAAAACCACAAAAATCTTCCTTTGTATTCTCAGTTTTACTTTCTGTGAAATGGTGCTCAGAAAAGGTCTCATGCTCTGGAAGACTAATAGCACTGCACAGACTTAGTTGTTAAAGGTCCTTTTTCCTGTGCTAGAACTTGTTAGCATTTTACAGATCAGAGAGAAGTGCCAGCTAGTCATTATTAAAGTTCATTAGCAAATGATTACACATAACAGTTACGAATCTGAGTCAGCATCAGAAACTAATAAATTCATCCTTATCATGAATGAAAATGACTAATGAGTATGGTCTGTACATAACCAAACAATATAAGGTCATTGTAACTTATTAAGCAAAATAATGGATAATGTGAGATTCTGTTTCTGACCCTGCTCACACTGAAGTCAATCAAAAGGTTCCTGATACTTTTCAGCAAAAGAAAGCATGGCACTGTTTTCTTTGTCATGGAAGACATATATGTATATATAATACATTTGAACCAGTCTTCTGTGACAGATAAAAGATGAATTGATACTCAGGGAATGCAGACAAATAGCTGGATTGAGTTTAGATGTTAGATTCTAGACTTCAGTCTTTCCCAAAACAGCTTTAGGGAGATCAAGAGTGAAACATCCACATGATCAATAAGTTGTTAATGATTAGGGTAATAATTCAGGGATACTTATGAAAGAACAATCTGAGTTTGTTGGGAAAATAAGTGCTGGACATTTACATGAGTCTTGTTACAGCTGTATGCATTTTAGGTTTTTTAAGAGTTTTTTTTTTTTAACTGCTTTTTTCACAAGAGTTTGTATAATAATAATATCAGCAATTAGATTCATAAAATTACAGAACAGTTTTGGTTGGAAGAAACCTTATAGCTTATCTAGTTCCAACCCCCCTGCCATGAGAAGGGGCACCATCCACAACATGACGCTGCCCTTGACCTGCTAGCTGCACCTCTTTTGAGGAGACCTGGGAGACAAATGGCATATTAATTACTTATTACTGTTATGATACTACGACATTTCTCAGGAGACAGGATCAGGAAGATGAACAGATTTTCTTCTTCCTAACATTTTAACAAGTAGCAAAATAGGCACCATCCTATTGCTGTTTGGCTATTGATCTGAAGGGATTGTGTGAGAAGGTACCTTGCCTAGGGAATTAAGATCTTCTCTCTACCTTTGAAGGGGTGAAAACATCTTTCCTTTCATGTTGCTTTCATTTATCATTTTTGCTGTGCACCTGCAGTTTGCAGGGAAGTAAGACCGGTGTCAAATCCCAGCTGTGAGTTAGCATCATATGCCTAGTCTTGTTAAGATAGCAAACAAAAGATCACAGCCTTCCAATGATCAAATGTATAGTTACCCGTGGTGCTGTCTAAGTGCTCTGTTTCCATTGGCACAATCTTAGAGTCCATCTTAAAGTTATATTATGAAGCTGAAAGGCAATACAATGGAAGAAGTAATTCATTCAACACATTTGAATTATGTTGGTAATGCAAAACAAACAAGGAGCACTGTGTTGTGTCACAGAGGAAGGAATAAGCAATTGCTGATGTGGTTTAGGATTTAAGTAATCTTTTTGCTCCGAGATACAAAGTTTTTTTTTATTCAGACCTAATCACTTCCTACTGAAACACATTTTCAATTCCACACTGAAGTGTAAGAGCAGAGCAGACCCTCTCCATTTTGTGGGAACCCAGGAGCGTTCAACATAGTTTCCACTTTGCCTTGTCCATGGCAAGGTCCAGTTTACAAACTCTCCAGGACCCCAACCTTGGAAGTTTTATTTTCTGTGGAGACAAAGGGAGTTCTACAGAAACTGAGGCTTCGGGTTAACTAACCCCCCTTTTCTGATTCCCCCCAGGGTTACTGGAGTGCAATATTAATAAACTGTAGTTTTAATTTTCATGACGTGCTCGTTGTCTTCATTACTGCTTCTGTAGCAAAGTCCATGTGGCAAGCCTTTATAGTGCAGGGTCCTGTCCCCAAGGAGTGTCTATGCCAAGGTCAGTCGAAGACTAAGGGAAGCCAAAATAATAGAATGAGGAATTGGTTTTACAGAAAAGCCAACTAGATTTAGGGAAACTAGCAAAGTTAGGGCTGCAAGAAGGATTTAATGTGGACTGGGTGGAAACTCTGCAGATGAATTCAGAAAGTTTGGACTATACATAAGAAGAAAATTCAAAGGTGATAACATGCCCTCTGCTTTAATTCTGCAAATACTATTCACTTGTGTGGAATTCTTCTGTCTCTTGTAAAGAAGAAACACAACTTTTCAGGGTTTCAATTCATCCCACCTCTAGAACAAACTGATTATGCAATATGACTAAGCACCTCTCTGGCTGTGCTGGCAACCTCTCTACCATTTTACTATCATTTCTGGTATTCTGGTGTTTGTATGAGAGGAAAAAGCTGCTCATAGCTATCACTGCAAGGTTACTGCAGGATCGTGAGCTTCCACAGTGCACTGCCTCTTTATCCTATCCTTCATTTATGTGGTGGCTGCAAAGAGGTGGTTCTATCACTTAATGCTTCCTGGATTCTTCTTTGCTCTCATACCTTCATGACTCTTGGATTTCCTCTATGAAACAAACAAACATACAAAAGAACAAACAACAATGGAAGAACCTTACAGATTTCTTCCTCGGTAATAGTAGTCAGTGGTAGTACTCATTTCTCTTGCTTTCCTGTGCCCCAGAACTGGAGATTTTCCTCTGTTCAATAAAAGGGAATCTATTATCCATAACTTTCTTTCAAATTACTGTATTTTATTCCAGTGATTTGTTTAGCTGACATTTTAATAGTCAGTAATTTGTTCTCTATGTGTTCTAATGCTGGATTTATTGTAAAGTGTGTGGTAGGAACAATTAAGCATTTTAAAATTGCAAACATATATCATTTCCTCCATATTTTAGATCAGGTAATGCCTGCAGTTTTTCTTGAAAAAAAGCATTTTCTGCATCAAGGATACAAATACAGAGTTTTGAAGGAGTAGGAAGCTTGTCAAGGACACAAGACTTGGAAAGAATCAACCCCATCAAGGCAAACCAGCCTAGTAAAAGCTAAATGCCTACTTTCTTTCTCAAATTAATCCATTGATCACTGTACTTTTAATCCACAATCCCACTCAGTATTAGAGATTGCATATAAATTCAAAACATGGCTGAAAAAAAGCCCTGTCATCAAAGTAAGTCTTTGCTCTTAAATCTGTGTGGGCTGCACAGAGGGATTAGGTTCCTTTAAACATACAGTAACTGTTGTTCTTGAAGGACTAAAGCACCTTTTCCTGGGCATGTGAGTCACAGTGGTTGTGTTGCATTTCTCCAGGATCATGAACATTTTAAAACCTTAGCTGTGGCTTTTAGCATGCTGGAGGCATATTAATAACCCATAATATTGTCCCTCCCTTCTACAAGTTTTGAACAGGAGAGACAGACTTAATTTCCTATGTGTACCAAGAATAGAAAGTTTGAATGGTTTCCTTTTGCCTTCACAAGCTCAACACCTTTTTTGTTTCATAGGACATATGAAAAACTAATTTCACAGAATTAACTTGAAAATCCTTCTCTGAATAATTCATTTTGGAACATCTGGCTGACTCATAGAGGCTTTACGGCTGCAAGAAACTTCCAAGCCTCAAAAGTGCTCTGAACATATCTGCATTTCCTTTGATTATTAATACAGTGGACAAGTTTCACAGCTGTTTGTGCCAACATAGAGTAGCTGCGCAAGAGAAATTTACTCTGAATGTACCTAATGTTGTGTGAACTACAAGTTTTCTCCAACTGAAAGCTTTATTTTCACTATTGTTGAACTCAAAGAGGGGTATCAATTTTGTTCTCACAACTAAAGCAGCTGTCTTGTCTTACTGTTGTCAGCATTAGGCCATTTGGAATGTTCTTATTACGTATCTTGGATTTAAAATATTTGCTTCTAGTCTAATCAAATGTAAGTTTTATGTAACGTGCAGAAGGAAATTATATGTATGGTTCTAGGCAGATAAAAGGAGAAAGGTAAGAAACTCGAAATGTGCAGGCTGATAAAATTTGATAAGCAAATCATTTCATTGTATGAAGACTTATCTCCCAAGACCCTTGTCCTGAAAGTGCGTTGAACAGCTTTTTAAAAACACCTGCTCAGAAGCACCCAAACCGGCTTACAACATGACATTCAAAATCTAATACATTTCTTTGGGCCCCATTTGTTGTCTCTCAATGTAGTCTTCAAACAAACCATCTTCCATTTGTGGCTGTCTGTATAGACTGCACAAAAACATCCTTTGGAAGGTGTGGAAGCGCAGGAATTAAGCAGAGGTATTTAAAAACCTGTCAAGGGAATGTGAGGTACAAAAGTGAGAGTCAATGTATATTAACATTAGGTTTTTTAAGTTCCCACCCAGATTTAGTGTATTAGCTGCAGCCCAGAGAAGCTTCTGATTTCCTCCAGCAATGTGCAGGCCCAGCATCACACAGAATCCCACCTCAGGTCTCACTCATTTACAAGGGCAGGGGCTGAGCCTGCATAGCTCTGCTTTTCACAGCAATCACAATTCCCATGGAAGCAACAGCTACGTTAGTCCTGAACTACTTATGGCCTTCAGGTAGAACTACTGCAGAAGGCCCTACTGAGCCAAGTTCTGCCTTTTTCCCCAGGGGAGCAAAAGGGAGCTACATGAACAGACAGCCTCAGTGACTGAGAAAGGAGCTCAGGATGCTGAGGACTACAAGGATGATTGCGGAGGCTTGGACTTAAAGGCTTTCATTAGAGCTTTTTTTTTTTTTTTTTTTTTTTTTTGTAATTGCAAAATGCAACAGCTTGATAATGAGTCAAACTGAACAAAATACTCCCACCTTGAAGAGCTGAAACCTTGAAAAGGCTAGGCCTTGTGAAAAGTCATCCAGACAGCACGGGAGGCTGGCTAAGATAGGATGTGGGAGAAGTCTGCAGCAATTAGCTACAGTGTGAAACAACCTGCCGAAGGCAATGACAACTGCTCCATCCCGTGTTGCTGGAGCCAAAAAATGTCTCTGAATCCAGTCTGTAGACAACATAAGCATTTGGTGTGCTCAGCGCAGAGCAGAGGAGCTGAGGGGAGGCCTGATGGCGGTGCAGCTCCTCACAGGGAGCGGAGGGGCAGCGCTGAGCTCTGCTCTGTGTGACAGCGACAGGGCTGAGGGAACGGCATGGAGCTGTCAGGGGAGGGCAGCTGGGGGTCAGGGAAAGGGGCTGCAGCACAGCGCGGTGGGCATGGAGCGGGATGCACAGGGCTGTGGGCACGGCCCTGAGTGGCAGAGTTCAAGGAGTGATGGACAGTGCTCTCAGACATAGGGTCTGATTTTGGGTGGTCCTGTGTGGGGCCAGGAGCTGGACTCGATTATCCTCATGGATCCCTCCAGACCCAATGATTGTGTGATTCTGTATCTTGCCTTTCTGCATGGCTGTGAATTTTTCTGAAACACTAGCAATGCAAAAGGGAAATTTTCAGACTGGAAAAAGAGATGCCAGCAATTGTTTCATAAATATGTTTATGGGGAGAAATAGGTTAGAGGAGAGGAAGGCTATAAACCTCCAAAAGACGTATTACAGAAATCTTTGTGCAAAGCACTGCCTAGACTTTCAAAAAATGATCGTGAAATTGCAAAAATTCTCATTAGGCTGAAATACTGGCCCAGTAAAGAGCTTCTTATAATAGACTGGTTTCAAGAGTACTGATAAACAGTGAAAGGAAGAAGCTGCAGGAAGAAGAGTTTGAAGTAAATGTGATTTAAGTGCTACCTATTACCGACAAGAAATCTGACAAGTTCAAACGAGAAATGTAAAATGAGCTAACTACACAGGAGCTGGAGAGAGCCATCATAGGCAGAGACTAACAAAAGAATAGCCGACCAAGTACACAAAAGGCTTTGCGATTATGGGCAAGGAATAGCCCAGAGTGATGGGATTTTTTGTCAGAAAGATTGTCACAATAGCGTATCATACAAGTTCATTAATGTGGTGCAAAATCCATAAGAAATCTTGAGTGGAGCAGAGCTTGTAGTATCCAGTGCTGCTCACAGAACTCTGTCCAGCCACAAACAGTGCTGCCGGAGATAAGGTACTCAAGTGTGAAATCTACAACATATTCAGGGAAAACATGCCAGAGAGTCAGTGATGCTATGTTTTATTCCTGCTTACCCTGAGGCCGTGGATGGCACAGTCCAAATGAAATACTACACATCTTAAACACTTGAATCCGTAGTAAAGGAGTCACAACACCCCTTACATAATTTTTCTGAGCTAATCAGTTTCAGAAGTTAGGAAAAGGGAAAAAGCATCTTATTAGCATCTTCTGAGAAGCCACATAAACCAAATGTATGCAGCACTGAAATAAAGGTAAAGCTCTATGCCAGGCAGTGGGATTAAAGGACACGAACAGCTGTCATCCTCTGGAAGTAGAAGAGTGAGTTTCAACCAGAAAGTATCAGCACCACATGTCAGTGATGGAGCTTATCATATCTACTTTAAGGCTAACTGGTGGACACTGAAGCAGAATCAAGGAGAGGTTGCAGTAACATTCCTGTAAGCAAATAGAAAGTCTGTGTCACCCATTTAGTGTCCAAAGGGACCAGACATTAAAGAAATAACGTGCTTTGGTTGTGGATATGGGAGCTGACTGCAAGTTAGTGAGTGCAGGGTTAGAGATATAGTGTGTTTTTGACCACTTGTAGAGACAATCTCAATGTCTGTATGCAAACCTAAGCACAGGTTTACTGGGGGTTATTGTAGCTTTATGTGGCATAGTCCTGGCTCTCATGCTGTCCCTATTAGAATGTTATGTGCTTAGGAGCGTGGAAAATGAGGGGTATTCAGCTAACACCAAAGTTATGCAGTGTTTTACTGAGCTCAGAACAGCTCTTGACAGCTGCTACTAAAACTATGCAGACTTATGTTTCTGTGTTAGCGGAGGATGCAGTAACACTCCATGGGTCCTACACTAAGCACAAGTTCTCATCAGCTGCAGAGGGATAGCTCACACCAGTGTTTGCACAGTCACACCAGTTGGAGATGCAGCTGGTGCGAGCCAGGCTGGGAAGTGTTCTGGCTTTTCTATTGAGTTTATCTGCTCCCTCTGCAATGGATTAGAAACATTGAAACCACAGGGAGTAGCAAGGGAAAAAACCATTCTGAAAATGTCTTCTATCTGGTCAGAGGACTGAACGTAAAATCACTATACTCCAAAATGGAGAGTATGTGTGAATTTAAAGAAATTCAAATATAACTTTTCATAGAATCCTTTGAGTTGGAAGAGAACTTTAAAGGTCATCTAGACCAACTCCCCTGCAATGAACAGGGTCATGCACAGCTAGATCATGTTGCTCAGACCCTGGTCAAGCCTGATCTTGAATGTCTCCAGGGATGGGACATCCACCACCTCTCTGGGCAACCTATTCCAGTGCCTCATCCCCTCACTGTAAAATACTTTTTTCTTATATCCAAACTAACTTTCCCCTCTTTAAGTTTGAAACTATTTTCCCTTGTCCTTTCACCATGGACCCTGCTAAAGAGTCTATTCCCTTCTTTCCCGTAGCTTTCTTTTAGCTACTAACTTTAAGGCCACTATCAGGTCACCCCAGAGCCTTCTCTTCTGCAAACCGAAGAGCCTCAGCTCTCTCAACCTGTACTCACTGGAAAGGTGTCCATCCCTTAGATCATTTTTGGGGCCCTCCTCTGGACACTCTCCAATAAGTCCATTTTCTTCTGTACTGAGGACTCTGCATCTGGATGCAGTACTTCAGGTGATGCCTCATCAGTGATGAGTAGAGGGGCAGAATCACCTCCCTTGACCTGCTGTCCATGCTCCTTTTGATGCAGCCCAGGTTATGGTTGGCTTTCTGGGCTGCAAGGGCAGATTTTTGGCTCATGTCCTTTTTGCCATCCACTAGCATTCCCAGGTCCTTTTCAGCAGGGCTGCATTCGATCTTTTTATCCCCCAGCTTGTATTGGTAGTGGAGGTTGCCTTGATTCAGGTGCAACTTGCACTTGGATTTATTGACCCTTGTGAGGTTCACCTGGGCCCACTGCTCAAACTTGTCTCACTGGATAGATCCTGTCCCTCAGGTGTATCAACCACACCCCAGAGCTTAGTGCCATCCACAAACTTTCTGAGGGTGCACTTGCCCCCACCCACTGTCAGTGTCATTGGTGAAGGTATCAAAAAGTATCAGCCCCAGCACTGACCCCTGGGGAACACCACTTGTCACTTATCTCCATCCAGACATGGAGCCAGTGACCACCACTCCGGATTCAATCCTGCAACCAGTTCTTTGTCCATTCATCAAATCCATATCTTTCCATTTTGGAGAGAAGAATGTTGTGGGATACCATGTCAAAGGCCTTACTGAAGTCTGGATAGATGACATCAGTGGATCTTCCTGTATCCTTTGATTCAGTTACATCATCATAGAAGTCCACAAGGTTGATTGAGCAGTATTTGCCCTTGGTAAAGCTATGCTTGTTCTCCTGTATCACCTCTCTGCCTTCCATGTGTGTTAGCATAGCTTCCATGGTCTTTCCCAGCATAGAGATGGGACTGACAGGTCAGTAGTTCTCAGGGTCATCCTTTTTACCCTTCTTAAAAGTGGGTGTGATGTTGCCTTTTTCCAGTCACCAGGGGCTTCACCTGATTGCCATGACTTTTAAAATATCCTTGAGAGTGGCTTGGCAACTACATCAGCCAATTCCCTCAGGACCCTGGGATGCTTCTCATCAGGATCCATAGACTCATTAATGTCCATATTCTTTAGGTGGTCACAAACCAGATTTTTACTTACAGCACAAGGGTCATTGCTTCCCCAGTTCCTTCCTTCTAATCTAACTAGGGCTGTGTGATGACCAGGGAAGACCAAGGCAAAAAGATTGTTGAGTACCTCGGCCTTCTCCTTGTCTGTTGTTACCAACAATTTTATTATGCCTTTATAGGTATTTTACTGAGAAAGGAAAATATGTTATTTTTTCTCTATTTATTTATTTATGAACAGATAAAATTCCTTGTAGAGACTGTTTTACTGGCATTAAGGTTATCTTTTACTTGTTCCTTTTTCCTGGAAATATTTGCTCTGATATAAGGCAATGGTTATGTCGTTGTACTTGTGCCCATCCTAGGGAAACTGAGTGATTTCCATTATCCTGGTACCCATGCACTGTCTGCTACTAACCAAGGCCCCGATATTCATATTCTTTTGAATTCATTTCTGAGGACTTGAAATACTTTTTATATCTTTCTTTTTAGTCATATTAGGCAGTTATGTTGGGACAAACTCAAAGAGAATCCCTAATCATCTCCTGCATGAGCATTTGTGAATTCCATTTTGCAGCAAGAGCAGAGGTAGGAGAATCTCTAAATCAGGTTAATGAGATGCCAGAGCCAAAAAAAAACTTATCTCCAGGAACAACAACAAAAGCCCCCCTGAAAGATAGTGATGTAAGTGCCAGAGGTTTTAAACAAGAAGTCACAGTGATGAATGACATGCTGCTCAAGTAACTGGAAGAGTTTGCAGTACAATCTAAATATTAATTTTCCAGCATTCATATGTATTGCATCAATAAAAGTTTAGAAGAGATGCAGGCAGATCTGACAAGGATCTCAAGTGCAGAGCAGCCTGACTGTGAAGTCCTCATTATGTTGTTTTATTGTAAGCTTTTCTGCATGTGATATATTTTGCTCCTGTGTTGATGCTGTAGTTCAAAAAATCTCCTCTGCCTTCCTCCTGTCTACCTAGAAAGAGGGAAGATACAAACAACAAAGATTCAGATGAGTAAATCTATCATTGTTCATGCAAGTCTAAGTGGTAACTTAGGAAATTAGAAAGTTTTTTTGAAAATAACTCAAAAAAGTATTTAATAATCTCGCAAAGTATTATCTCAGTGTAAATTGTATTTGAGGAAGGGTGGCATGAACTAATGAGGTCAAAAAGACAGGCCATTCAATGTCACCATATACATATTGTTAGAGGAATATCTGGCAGTGCTAACACAGTCACATTATTTTGTCGAGTATACCTGAAAAAGGAGTCCCCTTTCATTTGAAATTAGTTTTATCAGCCCTCTTTTGTTTTTTATTTACCTTTTCAAAATATGTGGTATCTGAACAATTTTGAAGTATTTAAGAACTAATTGTGTGGGTTTTTTTTCTGTCTTCTTCTCTAATTATTCAAAACCGACTTCGATTCTTCTGCTGCCAGGACCCCCTGAGCACATTGGCATCAATGTAGCATTGCTGAATTCACTGCAGAAGAAAATTAAAGTTTCTGCTGTGAAAAATATTTGAACTAGCTGTATAAGTATGAGGAATTGATAGACTTCAGAAATCTCAACACACTTGAAAGCCAGTTGACTGTACTGATTCATATTAACTAGATCTGATTTATATTGTTCTGCTAAATTAAATAAGCTTTCCTAAACCTTTGGTTTCCACAACACTGTTCGCGTGTCAGTGGCTAGTAGCAGATACTTTAGAAAGAGAGGGAACAAACCCTGGAAAAGCTCTTTATGGTAGAAAACACCTCCATAATACCCTGCATCAGTCCCTAGGCAGTGTTTATCCAAAGGAAGAAGGGGTTCTATTGGTGCTATTTAAATTAAAGATGTGGCAAATCACTAAAACTAAAGAAAGATCAATGGATTGGAGTCTGTTCCCTCATTTATCTACACACTGCCGGTTGGATTTCTTTTTCAGTAGGATAAACCTTTTGAGATTTTACTAGATTTTCCAAGATGAGGTCCAGGTCTCTTATACATTTATTACTAATGCATAACCCAGAAGCACGTCTAGGTATTTCAAGTGATCCCCTTCAGTGCTCATTACCTGGCATTTGAGAAGAGCAGAATTTAATTTGGCATCACGCTCCCTCAGCACCTCCTTTCTCAAGGTCCTTCTGATATTCTTCAGGCTAGTCTCTATCCTCGAGTAATTCAAATTATTTTGTGTCCCATGCAAATATCATCACCTCAGGCTCCTGGTGGTTTGAAGGGCAAACTGAAAGAAAGATCAGCTTATACTTTTATATTCTTTCTAAGCATCTACTCTTGGTCACTCTTGAAGCAATGAGCTAAAGAGACATTTTACATTGCTGTTTTTCCAATCTCAAAGTCAGCCATTGTCACCAGTATCCTAAATTATTAAACATTTCACCACAAAAAGTAGGCAAGACCCTAAGATTATGAACATTCACAGTGAATCATGGAATCATAAACTGGCTTGGGTTGGAAGGGATCTCAAGGATCATTAAGCTCCAACCACCTGCCGCAGCAGGGCCGCCAACTTCCACATTTAATACTACACCAGTTTATCCATCCATCCATCCATCCATCCATCCATCCATCCATCCAGTGCCACTGGATAAACTAAGTGGGGGAAGTTGTAATTCAGCAGCAACCACATGTGCGTAGAAACACATAGAAAATACCACGCTGTCTCACCAAAACTAGCTCATACCTCAGATTTGCTAAATTTGAGCTGCAAAGCCAAACTGAGAAGATTCAGAACAATCTTTGAAGAAGTTTGAAAACACCCACAGTGTGGCTGCCATGAAAAAAGTCGGTGATGCACTGCTCTAGTTTATACCGTATTTTGGTTATGATATTGCCCTGACCAATGGAAAAAATGGTATTTGCAGAGTTGTTCGTGCTGTGTCTGGAAACAGTCACAGGCAAGAAATATTTTAAATATGTTGATATTTTGATATTTTAATTATAAGTGGAGAGGGAAAGCATCGATTCATGACATATATAACATCGGTACCTTCTTGTTTCTGATTTTTACCTATGCTGCCTGTAGACGATCTTCAGAAAATCCAGGTGATTGATTGCCATCTTCTTCTAATTAAGAAAAGCATTGTAGAGTTTATTCTGAGCATTTTACACTAACCTCTTCTTCATCTAACACTGTGAACATAATCTGCTTTCACTCCAGATGGAATACCCTAAGGATACTATTTGTTACTTGTGAAACCCTTGGGAGCAATCTGTACATCATATTCATAGAATCGTAGAATGGTTTGGGTTGGAAGGAACCTTTAAGATCACCTGGTTCCAACTCCCTGCTATGGCAGGGACACCTCCCTCTAAACCAAGTTGCTCAAAACCCCATCCAGCCTGGCCTTGAATACTTCCAGGGACGGAGCATCCACAGCTGCACTGGGCAGCCTGTTCCACTGTCTCACCACCCTCACTGTAAAGAATTTCTTCCTGATTTCTACCCTCTTCCAGTTATTAGTGACAATGAAACTGATTAACATTTCACAAAGAGCTCTTGTCCAGTCACTATTTGCTATTTAGCTGCTAACCCTTGAGTCATACTTTTCATACAGATGTAATTGCTCTGCTGAGGTTTCAGACCTGAATTTTTCACAGATTTGACTGTAAGGAGACTGGAATAGAGTATCTCATACAGGGGAACACTCCCCTTCCAAGAAAGGTTTAACAACAGTAATATTTTTGGCTCATGTTAATCCCATTCGATATCAGAGCAAGTATTGTGGTAAAGGAAGGATAGTTCTTTGCTTAGGGAGGTTATTTTTCTAAGTATATAATTTTCAGTTATTCATAAAAAGCAAGTGTTCATGTGATGATAATTATGTTGTTCTGGTATCAGACAAAGTACTAATTAACAATTTTACTAAAGATGATACATTTATTTTCACTAATTTTACTTATGTGATAAGTTGTTTTAATGAAGCTGTGATAAATTTTAAAAAAGGTTATTTGAATGGCTGCCTTATCTTGCAAGCCGAATCTATTATCTGCAAGTCACACTTGAATAAATCCTATACTTTAATTTTTAAAGCTTTGCTACATATTTATCAGAGTCATTATTCACCTAGATTAACAATTTCTTCTGACCTCCTGCAATATGTGCATTTGTTATCTCCTAGACTTTTCTGTCAGCTAGATGCTCACTTCCTATACAAGCAACACTGTATTTGTGTAGAAGCTCTCCATAGCAACTAATGAGCTCCTGAGGGTAAGAAAAGCAATGAAGCTCAACTTTGATTTACAAAAATGAATCAGTCATTCCTCCCCCCCACCCTCCCCTCTCTTTTTTGTTTTTGACAGGGACTTTTAAAAGATTTATAATTCAGCTGTATTGTCATTTGCATCCAGTACAATTGCCATAGGAAATTTAACCCTATCCTTAGCAGAATTTGAGATAATCTCTCTCTCCAGAGCTCCCATATACCTCAGGTACAGCTTCCTCTGCATGATGCTTTCTTTATTCTGTAGTTCAGACAAATTTTGAAAGTCAGATGATCTCCTGTTGAGGAGTGACACAGATCAACTGAGCTGTGAAAGTAAAGACTTTTTATGGCTTTACTAAACCTATTGCACTATTTCTCCTGTGATAGTGGGTACCACTCAGTTTTTCTTTGATTTGCTCTGCTTCTGCTGACATTGACATCTGGTCAAATGCAGGGCACCCTGAATTCTGACCTTGTCTAAACACCGTTTCCATCTGTGTGGAGCAGAAAAGACATGGGAAATTTGCCAAGGAAGGTCCCTTTCTAATAGCTACTAGCAAAACCCCCAAACTATGTTGTATTTTCCTGATTGTTTTTTTTTCCTTTAAAATTCGTTTCTGTTTTTGTTTTAAAAATTGCATCTGAGCTTCAGGAACAGTATTATTAAGTTCCCGCTTTCAAAAGGAAACAAAGAGTAGGCATAAGAACATTTCAAAACATTGTGATGAATTAACTGAAGTTCTCTGATTTCACTGCTGACCACTTCATTACACTGACTGATACCTCACTGTGTGCAGTTGGCTTTGTTGTAAATTCTTCATATGTGTCTCAGCAAAATAGGCACATGTTGTTCTTTCATACTTTTCCACTCTTTCCACAGTATTGTTTTTTTAATTTCACCAGAACAGAGAAGTATCCACTTTATTCCTTTCCCTATGATCATTTTATCCCCAAGATTTCCTGGAGAATAAAAACTAGGCATCCTAAAAGACCAACTCAGACATTGTAAATGCAAAATATCAGCCTCCAACAAGCTTCTCTGTCATTTACTTGCTACCCAATGAACAAGTATTTGTTTTGGGTTACATTCTGAGGTAGAGCCAAATTTTTTGTTCAAGTTCAAAAAAAATGCAATTATTTCACTTTCCAGAAAATGTGAGAAAAGAAAGGGCAGTTCCCTCTGGTTTTCATGTATAACATTCATTTCAGGTGTATATTCTTGGTGTCTGGTAATAGAGTTATGATCAGTGGGAGTTCAAATACTCTCTCACCAGTAGTAGTAAGAAGACAATATCTTTTATAAATCTTTCTGCCAGTTAAGTAGAAATTAGTTGATGCATTCCAAAATTATGTCAGGCTGACAGACACAAAAGAACACAGGTAGCAAAGATCTAGTTTCCTTAGATAAATGGGATAAAGGTCCCTTTAGATTCAATCCTCCTTTTATTGTAAAGATTCCTTTTTTTCCTCTCTCTCTCTTATTGCCCTCGAAGTGTGATGGAACAACTAATTTCTTGCTGCAGATCTTTCTACATTCAGTTGTATGGGCACTAGAAATCTGCAGTGAAATCTTCACCACTTTAATGCCAAACTTGCTCAGGTGTTACAGAGAAAAGGGCTAGACTAAGCTAGATGGACAGTTCTTTTGTTTCTTTAGGTTATTATTACAAGATAAGCAGTGTTTTCAAATTACTCAACACCCTCCTTTCTAAATCCTAAATAATCTTTTCTCCAAAGTGCACAAGGCTGTTCTATTCATGACCCTTTATGTGGCTTCTCAGTGTTTAAAATGTATTTGTTATTTATGCAGTTCATTAGCCCAGCAGATTATTATTTACCAACATTATGAATCACGCCTGTACTTTCAGTGTATCACTCAATCAAAATCCCACAGAGTTGGTTTTTTTTTATCTTTCACAAAGAACAGTTTTATTTTTCTCTTGTGAAACATCAAAACTTGAAAACAATTAAAAATAATTCAGTTACTTTAGAACAAATTCACAGAAAACTGGCTGTATTTCATTAAAATTATATAGCTATAATTTCAGCAAGTCATGTACTTGCTGTATTTGTATGAATTTGCCTATCAGTCCAGCTGTGGGGTTTTTTTGTGTAGTATTCCCGCCCAGTTCTGGTTTCAGTTACCTTTAAAACACTCTTGGCTTTCAAGACCCTTGAGAAGGAGATTGAGTGGGCACTTGCATAGACATATCTCTTAGCTATCAATTTTAAACTAATCCAACAGTGTAGTGAATAATAGGATATTTCAGTGCACAAAACCTGCTGGTGAAAGCATACTGCTGTAGGAGAAGAGAAGCACATGCAGAATGACTTCAAACTTTTGAAAGGGTAAACTTGGCCTGTTGTCTCCCCTGAACTAGAAGAATGCCACTGGAATCAACGGTCTGCCATCACCAAGAAATAGGACCGAACTCAGAGGCAGTTTTATCAGGACCTTCAAACCTTCCTGCAACTTCCACAAAGACCCTAAAATGTGGGCCTTGGCTTTTATTGTTTTTCCTTGCTATGACAATGTTTGGCTGCTATGTCTATTGGAGCATTCTGGAGAGGAATACTAAAACTAGTAAAATACATGTAATTTCTCAATATTAAAGATAGAGCTTTTTTTCTATGATAACCCAATGGCCTTTTTTTTTCTTCTTTTTTTCTTGCAAAGAGCAACATTCAGCTATTTTCTTGTCAGAAAACTTATGATCATTTGTGATCATAAGGCATGTGGCATATGAGATCGTGAGGCAGTGCTGATGGATTGTGTATAACAAACTTATTAGCACTGAAACTGTTAGCAGTGAAACTTTTCACGATTTGAGACACATCTGCAAAATTTCTGTTTGATTCTTTTTACTGGAAGCTGAGTAAGGAAATGTCAGGTTTTTTATTTTGAATACCTGATGAAGTTATGTGCATTTTCTTCCTTCTGATGGCTTTTCCTTTTGGGAATATTTGTACTTACTTCTCCTGAGAATGGCGAAGGCAAACATCATAGTTTTGCAGCTTTACTTTAAAGCAGAGCTAGGAATAGAGATGTTGTATTTGCCAAAATCTGATAGTGCACTTCCATAAATATATGAAATGAAACATTTCCTGAACTGGATCTGTAATGTGTGTGACATCATGCTATTTATATTACTGTGGTAGAGATAACCAATCCACAAGTGTATGGTATGATTCAGATAAGAATCAAGTTGATAAATATTTATCTGACATTCCTTCATGCTTAGACTAAAAATCACTCCAGTAAAACCAAATTATGCATTGTACATATGGTGCCACTTTTTGTCTGTTCAGTCTCTACACTGGGAAGGACTGGAGATGAAGACCTGGCAGCACTTTGGAGTTCTGATTTTAGACAGATATTATTGCAGAAAAAAATTGAGACATACATATCAGTTCTGCTAAATGTAGATTTCTAGCTGGTGACCTCATCTAAGGGCCAGAGAGAACAGCAGTGTTTGGCCATAGAATACATGGCAAGATGGGCAAGAATGAAATGAAGAAAGAACAAAAATTTAAGTGGAAAATCACAAAGAACATGGAGGGGAGAATGATGAGAGAACAGTGAACGTTTCAAGCACACTGGGAGCAAGAAGAGAAGAGTAGTTTATTGACAAAAGAGGTTTTTTCTAGACGGTGTGCTTTCTCCAGAAATGGGTTCTTTGTCTGTGTCTGTGTAGGTAGATGGGGAAAAGACAGATACAGACAGGGACAGAGTAGGGAAAAAGATGAGGTAGATTGAAAAATGAAAATTTCTAAGGGAGGGAGATTAAGTATGCATCTATTACAGGACAATCTAGTGTGTCATATAATATTAACTCTGATGGAAAATGTGTCAATATGGCTTGGATTTAAAGACATTTTTCTTTAGTATGGAAAAACATGCATGTGGAGTCTGAAGACCAAGCTCATGAGAACAAAGCAGAGTCTTTCAGCCTCACTGGTCATTGTATTCAATGGTTTATGACTGTGTGCAAGACTTTCCTTGTCAGTATGCTAACACACTAACTTGTCAATATGCTCCACACTACATACTCAATAGCTTGCTTGATGTTAATGTTCAAAGGCTGCTAACTGGATGACAGATGCTGAATGCTCTTCTCTCACGTTTTATATCACCTTTAGTGCCATAAGCTCTTTTTCCATGTATGTGTTTTGTTCTTATGTGGGTGGAAATGGAGTATCTTGACATTACCATTGGGAGCTGGAAAAGTTCCTCTTCAGGAACAAGTAAGATGCTCAATATTAGCCTAGTAGTTGAAATCATCAGTGAGTGTGTGTGATCCCTACTCTGCCTGATTTAGACCACAGAAGTGGACATCTTATCTCCCAGACAAGCACCATGACCACAGACCTACTAGCCAGACTGTTGTAGACTTCTTTCATTCCCCTCTGATAAAGATATTGCACATTCAACATTTTATGTCTCTAAAAAGGAGAGAAAAATTCTCCCAGTTTCACACTTGCACTCTACACACAAAGATGTACTGAATGATCCAGTTTTTTTCTACATGTGTTAGTGTTTGTGCATAGTGGCTCCTCTTCAGTATGTTCATAGCCACAAAAACACCATGCAGTAGCCCACTGTTTTGAGCCAGCAGGTGCAAGACTGGAGAAACATCTCACTAATGCCACAGGTATGGTGTCACGGAAGATCAATCTGAACTACCTGAACCTCCACTGGAGACCTGAAAGATCTTTTAGAAAAGCAGTTTTGCATTGAAGTGGCACTTTCCAACTTCTGAACTCAGCAGGAACCCGTAGTCCCTAAGAGTTTGCTACTTGGATACAGCCAGCTGTATCCAAGGATTTTTCTGCAGCATGTGCCTACCCTGTGCAACTTTTGGCATATCTGGGACATTTTACCAGAAAAGTAGTCCTCTGATATTACATCTGCTTCCTCTGCACCTGTCTGGGAATCCTTTGATATCTCTAACTGTCAGAAAAGATAGGATTTCTCTTCCATCTTGACAATGCTGCTGGTGCAGCAAATACTCCCCTCTGTTTGCACGAGGTGATCATGCTCAGTGTAAAGTTGCCTTTAGTACTCAATGTGGGGAATTCAGCACAGAAAAAAGAAAGAGGAGAATGAAAACAACTCTCAAAGAAAGTAGCTTTGTCAGATCAAAACGAGGAGGTGACAAAAATATTTCAAAATGCAGTACGCACATCTCAGAGATGGGACAATGCAGTCATATTGCTATCAACTACTAAAAGGTATAACACTCATCTAGCGTAGTTTGTATTGATAACACAAAGGAAATATGCAGTCAGTCATGTATCACATCAGTCAAGTCTTATTTTTGCGTGGACTGTTGAAGAGGAATGAGGTAATTAATGCCTTGTTACACAGCAGAAAGAATCACAATATAACTCACCTTTGTGAAGAACAAAGTCAGCATGGTTTCTCCTCCCTTACTGAATGCTTCTCAAGGGAATGAAAGAACTGTAAGCTAGTCTGTATGATTAATAATTACTCAAATGCAATAAAAATAAACCCAGAAATAAAACCAGTGCCCTTCTATAATGATGTAACTGAATCAACAGACAAGGCAAGAGTCATTGATGTCATCTATCTGGAGTTCAGTAAGGCCTTTAACATGGTACCCACAACTTCCTTCTCTCCAAATTGGAAAGATATGGATTTGATGGGTGCACTGCTTGATAGACGAAGAACAGGTTGTGAGATCACACCCAGAGAGCTGTGGTCAATGGCTCCATGTCTGGATGGAGATTGGTGATGAGTGGTGTCCCAGTCTTTAACAGAGTGCTTTTTAACGTCTTCATCAATGACACTGACCATGGGGTCAAGTGCAACCTCAGTAAGTTTGCAGGTGACATCAAGATGTGGAGCGTGGTTAACACACCAGAGGGATGGGATAACATCCAGAGGGACCTAGACAGTCTTGAGCAATGGGCTGAAGGTGAAACTCTTGAGGTTCAACAATGCCAAGTGTGAGGTCTTGTAAGGATAGAACACACCCCTGCCAAAAAGTATCTGGGGGATACCAGTGGATGGGAAGCTGGACATGAATCAGAAATGTGCCCTTGTAGCCCAGAAAGCCAACTGTATCATGGCCTGCATCAAAAGAAGCATGGTCAGCAGGGCAAGGGAGGTGTTCCTGCCTCTCTACTCTGCACTAGTGAGGCCTCACATATAGTACTGCATCCAGATGCAGAATCGTCAGTACAGGAGAGACATGGACCTGTTGAGGTGCGTCCAGAGGAGTGCCCCAAAAATGACACAAGTGGTGGAAAATTTCCCCAACAAGAACAAGCTGAGAGAGCTGGGGCTGTACAGCCTGCAGAAGAGAAGGCTCTGGGGAGACCTGAGAGTGGCCTTTCATCAACTAAAGTGGAGCTATATGAAAGAAAGGAACAGACTCTTTAGTAGGATCTGCTCTGATAGGACAAGGGGAAATCACTTCAAACTTAAAGAGGGGAGATTTAGATTTGATATAAGGAAGAGGTTTTTTACTACAAGAGTAGTGAAGCACTGAAACAGGTTGCCCAGAGAAGTGGTGGATGCCCTATCCCTGGAGACACTCAAGGTCATGCTGTACAGGGCTCTGAGCAATCTGATTGAGTTCTTGTTCATTTCAGGGAATTTGGACTAAATGGCCTTTAAAGGTCCCTTCCAATACACACCATTCTATGAATCTATGAAAAATGACTATCTGCTTCAAAAGTTTCAGTGAATTCTAAAGAACTGAAAAAAAAATATTCTGAGTTTTTTGAGTGGGAGACAATTTTCCAAAAATACTGCAGTCTTACAGTAATTTTACTCATGCAAAAACAGGAGAAGTTCGGCTATATATATATATATATATATATATATATATTTTTTTTTTTTCTCACATACTTGACTGATTATAGCCTGTCCATTGATCGCAGTAATACAGTCCTTTAGGTTTCACATGGACAATTGGTTCATAGTGCACCATAACCTGATGGCAAAATGCTCTGTCAGAGGCCATAATAACCTGAGGCTCTAGTGCAGCCAAAGCCCTGCACACACTTGTACAGCAGCCCTGAACCAGCTTTGAGCTCTGGCACGACAGCACTGTAACCATGGCAGCACAGCACCCAAGGATGGACCACAGGTCTGTTCTGTGGCTGATGCTGATGCCCATACTACATTGCCTCCATTACTGGTGCCACTCCCACAGGTGCTACATATGGGTAAAATATTAGAGGCTTTGGCAATTGCTGTGATGAGGCAAGTTAAGGTTTGCTTGGATTTGTCTGGACTAGCCACCCTCTGCCCTCTTTGAGGGGATTGCATTTATTAGCTCTGCTGGGATAAGTGGCTGCTTCTCCATTGATGTCAGGGAGACAGCAGAGCTGAACAGCTGGCCTGCTGAGAGCACATCCGTGTGCTCCCAGCCACAGCCTGAACAAGTGGCTTTGTATGCAGCAGCTGCACAGAGATCCAGAAAACAATCCTGGCAGAGGAATCTGAGCTGAGCTCATCACAGCAGGAAGTTCCCCTGTGCACATCTTCCAGTCCACATGAAAGAGCAGCAGTACCTGTTGCTTTGTAGAGTGATCATGAAGAGAGCTTTATATTGCAAATACGTGGTGTGAGCATCATTCACTTTGAAGTCAAAACCAAAACTCTAGGCTTTGAGGGCAGAAATACCAGGACCATCATTAGCAACATCTCAGTTTCTTCAGCACACAGTTGAAAGGCTGCTGTCACGGCAATTTTTAAACGTCTGCTTTGAAATTATTTCAGATGCTTCTTTTGCACTTAACCTCACAGTTTATTATCTGCTCTGTTTGCAGCTCAAACAGTGTAGCTTTCCTTATATTTAAGTTCCTTATGTTTATTTCCTTATATTTAATTTTGCAACAGGGATCTGGGTTTGGTTTAGCAACGTAAAAAGAAAGTACTGCAAAAATGTTGAGAGTATGATGTGAATGGGTAGACAGACAGATTTATCCTTCTGAGAACTCAGTAAATCAAAACCTGATTAACTTGTTTTCTCCTTCACATCACTTGTAACTTCTGCTCAAGGAAGCAATCTTATTACTTTCTGCTTTGGGGGCAATATCTCAGGGCAGTCAGAATGTCAAACAGAACTGCACTCTTTAGCAGGTGCCAGCCAAGAAAATCTTCAGTCACTTTGCTCAAAACAAAGCAAAAAGCTGATAATTTTAAAATAGGGTGGGACTGCTGAAGATATGGGATTCTTCTGTGTACAGATAAGCCTTCTGGACTCTGGCCTATTTATATATTAGTGCTGAGTGTGAGTAGCCAAGAAACAATATAACCATGTCTGTTCATGGAAAGCAAACACTTCTGTGTTCAGCTTTTCCTTATGACAGAGCAAAACGGAGATGTGTTTTTGAGGCCCTCACTGGCCATCTCAGGTACAGGAAGGGTGGGAGGTATTTCTTGTGAGCAATGGTGGTTTTACTTAAATTGTGGTGTCTGTTCCAGGTGGCTTCAATTATTGGGGCGTTTGCAATAATAAATATTTCTTTAGCACATAATAAAAGTAGTTCTCTGTATTTATTTTTTTTTTAATAGAACTGGATTTCTGGAGAACGCTTCATGGGAAAGCCAGTATATGAACTCAGGCAGCTCCTTGTGAATTATTTCAGCCTGTGGGAAGGGTGGGGATCTGCAGGAAATCCCAGCTCTTCCACCCCTGCCTTTCTGCACAGCTCAGGCTCCTTCTCTGCAGCCCAAGTCAAGCCTCCAGCTTGGTGATGCTGAAAGGGACAGGAGTGAGGTCAAACCCAGCTCCACCTTGCTGATGCTGTAGCAGGGCCTGCCTAGAGGAAGGGAGGAGCGGGTTGGCCTCCTGCTGCTCTCGGTTTCATCAGCAACAAGGAGGTTGTCTTCAGTTGTCTTTTCCCCTACACAGCACAAAGCTGGGTGAAATGCAGATGAGGAAGATCTTGCCCTCACTGCAAGCTCCTCCCCCTGCCTACTGTTTGTTTACCAGCAATATCCTCCTTTTCTTCTTAGAAAGAAGTTCTCCTTTCTGCAGGAATAGCTTTTCTTGTTAGGGAATGTTTGGTTAGTCTTAAATATCTCCATCCTGAGACTAAACGAGGTGAATTAATAAGTAACGGCAACAAGATTAGAAATAGCTGGGTCATGTGGCTAGAGTTTCTGCTGATCATAGAAATCAAAGCTGAATGGCAGACCTCTGGCACCCCAGCAGAGCTCAAACAGAAGAGTAAGCTAAATAACTAGTGCTTCGTAACAATAACAGTAATTGAAACCACGGCAGGAGATTCTGCCCCCACCTGTGCAGAGCCAGACCTAAGCTCCTTGAAGCGATGGAAATGCTTCCTCTAGTCCAGCTGCTTTCAGTCTGCACTAGAAGAAGCAGAAGTAGAATGGCTTTAAACAAAAGGAGGGGAAGTTTAGATTAGTTGTCGGGGGAAGTTTTTCACTGAAAGGGTGGTGAGGTACTGGCACAGGCTGCCCATAGGGGCTGTGGATGCCCCATCCTTGGAAATGTTTAAGGCTAGGATAGATAGGGCCCAGGACAACCTGATCTAGTGCTTGTCTAGCAATTGGCATGATCTTTGAGATCCCTTCCAACCCAAGCCATTCTGATTCTGTGAAAAAGGAACACAGGCTGCCTTGGACAACTGGCAATGGGTGCATGGGGCAAAGGCAGGACCACGGTTCTTCTTCCTCAGGAACTCTCCAGGAAAATATCACTGTGGGAGTATGTCACCAGCTGACTGCCATCTCCCAGACTCAGCCCATCTGGCTGTTCTCCTCAACTCAGCAAGGACTGACAGCGCAGGTGCCCAGTGGGCTTTTTAATGAGAAAAACAAAAAATGTTTTTATTTTACTGCTGCATTTTGTTTTTCAAAATTCAGAGATCTGTGTAGGTTGCCTGCTAGAAGAGTTGGGGAAAACAGCCCAAACAAGTAATATGATTTTTAATAAGATCATCTGATCCTGCAGCAACACTGAGTGGGAGGAAGAGGGTTTTTTGCCTTTTTAAATACAGCAGTGATTATAAAAACATGACAGGAGTGTGTCTTCATATGGGAAAGCCTGTCATCTTTATTATTTCTGCTGGCAACAGGCGCTAGATGTCCCTTCTGAAACATGTAAGTGTTTCACTCACAGGCACAGCACTGAAGCATTTCTCTTGCAAAATGTTAGTAGAAAGCCAGAAGTGGATGCAGCTAATTGCATTGGGACAGGCTGTTAGAAGGATCACTCCTTTCCATCTTCATTGCTTACACCACAGCAACACACCTTGGGCCAAGCCCTTCCTTTGCAGTGCATCACAGGAAGGCTGTGATCTTATGGAACAGAGAAGACTACTTTTCTTTCCTGCTAAGTACTTAACCAAAGCCTCAAAAAGCCTGTGTTTTGTTCCTTTGAAAACATTCTTTTTATTTGACACTTTCTGCATCCAGAGTCCCTTGGAGACACTTTAAGATGTGTGTGAAAAACTCTTCATTTTTAAACTCAATTTCCTTTTAACTAGAACAACTAGAAGTTGTTCTCACTCTGAGCTACTGGAAAGAAGGAGAATTTCAGAGCAAGGATAAGCAGCAGCAGTAAAAACATACGAAGAAACACAAAGAGTTGTGTCAGAATGGATTGCTGAGAAATTGCAGCAGTGTTGCAAGGAGACAAGTTACAATATTTGTGAAAGGACAACAGATGGGGAATGAGAAGAGAGGATCCCCTCTGTGCCACAGTCCCATGTGGCACCTAGGGTGTAGAATATGGGTAATGCCAGCATTTTTCAGTGCTGTTGTCAGATCTTGAATTTGGTTGGCTAACTGTGACCTATTCACTCCTCATTCATTTCACTCAATGACAAGAATTAGCCTCTGGTTAAACCATTCAGCTCATCCAGCATCAGTGTGAAAATCAGGGTCAGATAGTTGTCTTTCTGCTGGTCCCATCTATAGGGAGTTTGAGCATCTCAAAATCGGCATCTTGGAGAGCTCCAGAAGCCATCTGGATGTGGGCCTTGGCACCTTACTCTGGAGTGTCCCAGCTGTAGAGAGGCTGTGCCAGAGGGACTCAGACTAGATGTACTCTCACTATATACTCACAGAATAACCTTTTGGTTTAGAAGGTTGAATTTCAGCGTGCTAGAGATGAAGACTTTGGAGGCTTTCAAGAGCTTACCACTTAGGAACAACAACAACAACAACAAAACAAAACAAAAAAACAGCATAGTTTGAAAGTTTGTTTACATTGACTTTAACAGTGCTTAATTTCAAGCCAATGAGCCTGAAGTGGCATTTGATAATGAGCAAGCTAGCAACTTCTTTTCCCTTAGTCCACAGTGCAAACACCACAAATGACCCTGTACAATTCTTCTACCATGAGAAAGGGATTATATAGTCTGCATAATTGCACTGAACAATCAGTTGTGATGAACAGCCCAATGTTGCCTGCTTGTTTTATAAATGCAAGAGGGGTTCTAAAATCCTACACATCTGTGTTTTTCTTTTGGGAAGCAGCTTCACCTAGAGGAGACAAAAATAAACAAGAATTTTAAATGAGGTGGAGCTATCTATGTCAGAGCAGTAGGTGGTCTGGGAACAGGCCTCTTTTCTGTGTGTTATCTAATGAATGAACCAATTTGCTTTCTCCTTAGGAGAAAAAAAATCAGAAGAGGATTTCATCCCACTTAATCAATATTAGTCAATATTAGTCTGCCTTGGCGATGCTAAAAGGCAATTAAAGTGCACACACTTCCCACTCTAATTCCACACTCATAAAGATCAAAGCAAATTACCATTAATGATCAGCTTCTCCCATTTGAACACTATGGTCTACCTTTGGCAAAAATGAGCTACTTCAGGCAACCAAATAGCTATCAGAGAAATAAAATCAAACACTGTATTATCTCAACAGCTGTTGACAGTTTCTAGTTGCTTGCATGATGATGTGTCAGCATCTGGTATGGTACATGCCCTCAGAGATAGGGACTGCTACTTATTATTTGGGGAATTAGATTCCAGCACATACCTTTGTTTCTGCAGTTTCAGCAGAGCTTGTCACAAGTGTGAGCTCTGATCCATCTCTTTTGTGCAAAGTGACAAAAAGAGCATAACAGAAGAGACTGGAGGACAGCATAATTCAGATTCTTTGGCTGTAGTGCCTGCAGATCTAGTAGATCTAAAGGAAATGTTTTGATATTTTGGTGGTGTGGATAAAGGCTGCCTAATCTCCTTGCACCTGGTGGAACTGTTCACACACTTGCTGGCATTTCAGTGGCCCACTTATTCTCTGAGATCCCAAATGTCCAGGCATGCAAAAAACACACCATCTGATTTTCAAGTGGTATGACTTTCTGAAAGTTGGAAATGCACAACCAATGCACAAACACAAGAAACACAAAAAGATCCATCTGCTTTTAATTTCTTTTCATGTCTCATGAATCTAACTCATTCTATCAGTTTCTGTTCTGCTTTCAAGTAGTAATTAAAAATGTTACTATTTTTTAAAGAAGGTTGTATTGATCTAGAATCAAAGGGGACCTTACCTGTGTTTAAGCAGAGCTCTTTATTCAAGCTCTCATAGATTGCTGCAGCACAGCCTCCTCACTGTCCCACATTCCTCTCCCCTCCTTCTACCATCACAGACACAGCTAATTAACAGCTAGAAATGGATGCCACTCAGTTGCCATTTACAGATGTTTTTTTCAATGCCTTTGTATTATCCTTGTGGGTCTGATCTGGGTAGTTGGCTACAATCTAGCTAAGTATCCTTTTTAATCCCACTCAGATATATTAGTACGCTCTGGCATTATAAGATATTTGGTTCAATGAGGTTTGGGGATGAACCATATGGAGGATCTCTGTACAGTCAAGGTCCATCTTTGAACAGCACTGCCTCTGATCTCAAAGAAATGTTATGAGGCTCCTGATCATTCATCTTCCCAATCATATCAATATCCAACAGGGCCAGCACAATTCTTACCATTGCACTGTAAGTGCTTTGCTATAATTAATCTCTTTGTTGCACTCCTTCCTGAGTGATTTCCTTTCTAACTAGATATTTCAAAGTAAGGAAGAAAAATGAGCCTTGAGTTGCAGCTACATTGCTGGCTTTATGAAGATACATTGTACTGCTGCACAAACAAATTCTCCAAACTTGAACAGCTTTCCTTGAAACTGCAGATATCAAGCAGACACTGTGAAAAACAAAATGATAAATTTTAAGCAAAGGAAATAAAAAGACCTCTTTTAAAGTCATATAAACTAATTATTTCTCATTCAAGCACATGCATTCTTTCTATCCTCATTTTCATCTAAGAGCAGAAGTAAAAGGATCAAGAATAAAAGGCTACTGAATGTGATGTCAAGGGTAAAATATCCAGAATCAAGAAAAAAAAGGCTACTGAATGCGATGTCAAGGGTAAAATATCCTCTTTGCATTTGTTCTTTCCTAGACGTCTCCCAAGGGTTGATAACACTGCATATTGCAAGTCTGACAACGACCCCTCAAAAATTGCTGTGCCTCGAAAATAGTACTAAGCATTGTCTGACTGCCCTGGAAAGTGCTCCAAAATTTTTGCAATCTCAGGACTGCCTGATCTGCAGAATGCAGTGCCTTTGGAAGACCTCCATATAGCTTTAAATTAAGGGTCACAAAGAAGGTCTTCCAGTGAAATGAGAGTCCTCTATTTGCTTGAGTCAGACTCAGCACCAGACTAGACTTGGCTCTTCTGGCTCACATGGCATGCAGACCTACGCAGAGTAGTTCTCCTCTATCTGGGACGAGATCCACTATCATGCCCTTAATCCAACAAATGTATAAATTCAGATATTTTTCCTTTTGTTCGGCCCCGTCCCTTTCTTAGACTGATCACATATCCTGAGGGGTCATTATGCAGAATTGCATGTTGTGGCCAGAACAGAAGGTGCATGCAAGGTGATGTGTTGTTCATCACCTTGTTTTGTTGTCTTCTTATCCCTTGCACTGGACAGGATATTAAGAGTTATGACATCTGATGCCAAGATTATTCGTAGATGCCATACATCTTTATCTTAGGTACAGAAAAGGTTATGTAGATCTAGCTTGAGCAGCCATTGCCTTTATCTCAATTACTATTCTCATAGCTGAGACATTATTCTGGTAAGTGTGGGCACTCCCAAATTGTTTTTGCTGCAAAATTAGCCATTGGATGACCTCTGGTTTAGGGATCCTTCGGGCTTGGATTTGTGAGAATCACTGTCACCTGGTAATCCTTCAGCTTCCAACAAGAATATCAAACATCCCATTGTAGTCGAACACATGTGAACAAATAGAAGTATGCTCTGCTTACATTTTTTCTGCATATGTGACTGATACATCTTGATTTTTTCACACTACACCTACCTGCTATGTAACTAAAGTAATTTCTCCAAACTGATATTGTTCTATGTCCATAACGAAAGACACCATGGAGCTTGATTTGTGGCATGGGCTAAAATGAAACTATACCAGAGCTTTATACTTTGTCTTTTTTTTCTGAGTACTTTCTCATCATTCCTCTGTGTCAGGATCACAAGAGTCAGATGGAGACACCATTTGTGTTTCAACAACATGTGGATGCATGTTCAACATTCTACAAGAATATCTCTCTGTTCCTTCACATGGAGTTATGCTGCCTACTGTCCTGCTTTTGTGCCAAGAGTGATAGACGAGAAAAGTATTGTGTTAAAAGTTCATCAAACCAGATAGCACAAAGAAGTGCCAACTTGGTTGAGCTTCTTTTTCTCTGAAATTTCTTGAGGATGGTAACCTTTTAGTCTCAAACAGCTATGGTTACTATACCGGTGCTGCATCAGAGAGATAAATCTACCTGTACCTATGTCTTGTTGGCTGTTATTTTTTTCTTTCAGCTAGAAAATGAGCTTAGTTTATTCTCACCCTTCAGGGACAAGTATATTCTCATTGTTTTCAGAGCTTTAAAGTATGTTTGTTTAGAGATGTTTTCCCACCTACATGTAAATTTTAAAAATGTTGATTGTGCAGAATGAAAAATGTAGTACTCTGTTTCTCTGTTGTCAGATTTCATGGCTTCTGGGGAAAGGCGACAAAATCTACTAACCAAAACCTCAGTTATACCCATATTTTTTTCCTTTTTTATTTTTTCTTCATTTTTAACATAAAAGTCCTGGAGAAAATCTGTGTGCCCAGATTGTCAGCTAAAGTCACATTCTTCAGACCGCTATAAAGCGCAAAGAACTACTCCAGTTTGCATCAACAGTAGAGCCAGTTTGCAAACGCATTTTCTCACTGCTATCTTATTTTTCTCACATTACTCTAGTTTTATAATATATGATTTTTTTCTGGCAATATCCACTGTTCTTTAGACATTTTACTAATACAAGAAGAGGAATTATTTTGACCAATAAAATAAAATAAAATAAATAAAATAAAATAAAATAAATGAATAAAAGGAGAAGGCGTGCTAATGTATACAAATCATAAGCTCTGCAATTGCTTTTTTAAATTAGAAATTATCACAGATTAGTACATCCCAAGCCATCATTTCCAACTGCAATTCTGAGAACTGGCTTACTGGCAGAGCACAGAGGGTCGTCGTTGGCAGTGCAGAGTCCGGTTGGAGACCTGTAACCAGGGGTGTTCCTCAGTGGTCAGTGCTGAGTCCGGTCTTATTCAATATCTTCATCAATGACCTTGATGAGGGGATAGTGGCCACCCTCAGCAAGTTTGCTGATGACACAAAGTTGGGAGGATTGGCTGACACGCCTGAAGGCTGTGCTGCCATTCAGTGAGACCTGGACAGGCTGGAGAGCTGGGCAGAAAAAAAACGGATGAGGTTTAACAAAAGCAAGTGTAGAGTCTTGCATCTGGGGAGGAATAATTGCATGCACCAGTACAGGTTGGGGGATGAGCTGCTGGAGAGGAGCTCTGCGGAGAGGGACCTGGGAGTCCTGGTGGACGACAGGTTGGCCATGAGCCAGCAGTGTGCCCTTGTGGCCAAGAGGGCCAATGGCATCTTGGAATGCATTAAAAAGAGCGTGGCCAGCAGGTCGAGGGAAGTGATCCTCCCCCTCTACTCTGCCCTAATAAGGCCTCATCTGGAGTACTGTGTCCAGTTCTGGGCTCCCCAGTACAAAAAAGACAGGGATCTCTTGGGAAGAGTCCAGCAGAGGGGCACAAAGATGGTGAAGGGCCTGGAGCATCTCTCCTACGAGGAAAGGCTGAGTGAACTGGGTCTGTTCAGCCTTGAGAAAAGAAGACTGAGAGGGGACCTGATCCAGGTCTATAAATATCTAAGGTGTGGGGGGCAGAATGGTGAGGCCGGACTCTTTTCAGCAGTGTGTGGAGACAGGACAAGGGGAAACGGCCAGAAACTGCAGCATAGGAAGTTCTGCACAAATGTGCGCAAGAACTTCTTTACAGTGAGGTGACGGAGCACTGGACAGGCTGCCCAGGGAGGTGGTGGAGTCTCCTTCTCTGGAGATGTTCAAGACCTGCCTGGACACCTACTTGTGCAACCTGGTGTAGGGAGCCTGCTTTGGCAGGAGGTCCCTTGCAACCCATACAATTCTGTGATTCTGTGATTCTGTGTTATTATAAAGATGATAAATTAACATTTTAAAATTGCTGAGAATTCTAGGAAGTATTCAGGAGCCTTGCAAATACATGGCTTAAGTCGTGTAAGTAAGACTAGAAGTAAAGTAAGACTATTATAAAGTAAGACTATTATATTACATTAAGTAGCTGTCAAGTCTATGGTAGAAGTTCTTCCGTGGGTTTAGTTTTGACTGTTGTTTACAATGTTATTGTTTTGATTACTTATTGTGACCCACTGACTTCAAAGCAGTTAAGAAAAAATGACACGCATGCAAAGATAGTTGATGTCAGTAGATAGGTGTAATGCTCAGATTAGGGATAACTATTCCTTATCCGTAGCCTTAGGACAAGTTCTATCCTAAAATTCATAAGCATAGATACCACTGGTGGAGACCTAATTCTTCCCTAACCTCATCATAAGCAGATATCTCTGTCAATGAAGATCTTGCCTTACACTGGAGGTATGAAATAGTGTTGAATGCTGTGAGACAGAGAAAAGACATGTTCAGATAACTCCATCTTGTTTGAAAGCTGCAGATTGAATTATTTTATCTATAATAAACAATAATCAGTATTATATCAATGATTTTTTTCTTTTACATTTTTGGATTTTAGAGTGACTGTCGTCTTCCTGCAGTCCATCAAAAGTATTCCCTTAATATTGTTGCTCTCCCGCACACTTCATACTGGCATGACACAAGCTATGATGTACCTGACCTGAGAAGAAGCTATTCAAAGCAAGGGGACAAACAAAATCACAAATATTCATAAGAGAAACAACTGTGCTGTTTCAGTGCAGCAGCTGAGAGCTATCAGGGTGGGTAGGATGCAATGCACAGCAGGGTTTTGGACAAACATTGCCCGACGTGGGCACCAAATGAGAAAGATGGGGAAAAGTGACTGATGAATAAAGAGAAGTAAAAGAGGGAGACAAAATGAATCATAGAATCATAGAATCGTCAAATGGCCTGGGTTGGCACAAGGCAGGCCAAGAAATAATGTATGTTGTGTCAAACTGTGGGTAAATTAGGAAATTAGATGAATCTATGACAGAGAAAGAAACAAAGACTTGTCACTAAGGAAGATATTCACCAGGAAAAAAAAAAAAAAAGAAGAAGAAAAAAAAGAAAAAAAGAAAAAAAAGAAAAAAAAGAAAGAAAACACAAAAAACTAGTTTAATAACAGCCTACAAATTCCATCTGAGATCATTCTTTCTATATTTCAGAAGTGGAAATTGGACAAGTAGAATCAGTTTCACCTAAATGCATGTGTCCAAGTAAGGTCTTTTTCTGGAGGGCCTCAAAGACCTTTAATCTCTCAGCTGAAAATGCAACTAACTGAAGCACCTCTGTCAGATGACTTCTTCACCAGGGAGCTATGTTTATTTATCTATATTAGGCACCTATATAAGATCCCTAAATTAAATGGACAAATCTCATACAGTGGCACTAAGGGAAATGAAGAGCATCATGCTGATACTGTCATAAAAATAAAAGAAACCACAGGATATTCTTGTAGTAACAAAGTTGTGAAATACTGAGGGTTGAACTTTTCTTTGATGTTCTCATACTTCGTCAGAGAAGCCCTTCTGGAACAGCAAAGCAGAACAAGGACAGGCAGAACTCTGCCTTGCTCCTCTGCTCCCTACTCCTTCCTTTCCTGTAGTTTTGGTGACTGAAATCAGCTGGGAAGGGAAATCAGATGAGAAGATGTCTAACATCTCTTTTCTACTCCTTTCCCACAAGAGTAAGAAACAGAACTGTTACCCTGTCTGGATGGGGTTATCTTCTTACTGCAAGATTTCAACACTGAATAACAAAATGAATTTCACTCTACTTGGAAGCACTAACGGAGGTACAACTAATTTAATGCTGGAATACCACAGAATTGGAAACCAGAATCTTAGATTTGCAAAAATATCAGATTGCTTTGGAAAGGAAAAAGTAAGTCAGGCCAGATCACTCCAAATAAGTGCAGGAAAGATTGAGACATGCAAAAAGATTGGGGTTGATATGACAAAATACGGTGCCTTCAGAGCAACCTGGGCCTGAGATCATTAAGCTTTTTACTCTGAAGTGGCAGAACAGAAGCATACCTCTAATCTGCATGGTACAGAATGAATACAGTCACTATTGTACTGAATTTATTTGCTAATTAATGTTATCTGTCTCTTTTGTTCTCTATCTGGAGCTTTGCCAGTGGATTAGCAAAACTTCTGCACAACCTCAAGACCCTGACACAAAAAGCAGATCTGTGTTATAACACAGCACGAAAGGGGATGTTGGCTAAGGAACACAAACTTAGGACACAAACTTGACAATGAAAGTGTGTGAGGACTTTCCCAGCCAATGCATCTTCCAGGACTCTGACACTTGCTGATGAGAGCACCTCAGTGCTGAATATGAACCACAGCAGTGTGCGTCTTCCCTTTCAACAGGGACAAACTTGGCTCCATTATCAACTTAAATAATATTTCACAGCCTTGTGACTTCATGGCCACATCACCTGCCTTGAAACAACTGGTCCTAAAGGAAGAGGTGTTCAAGGCCAGGTTGGATGGGGCCATGGGCAGCCTGGTCTAGTATTAAATGGTAGAGGTTGGAGGACCTGCATGCTGCAGGGGGGTTGGAGCTTGATGATTCTTGAGGTCCCTTCCAACCCAAGCTGTTCTATGATTCTATGATTCTATAAAGAGCAACAACTTTTGTCCTATCTCACTCCCTGCCACTGGTAAATCTCCGTCAACAAATTCACACCTGCTTGAAGATCACTAGGCAAATAACACACGTGCCCAGCCATGTTAAAAATATCTTATAAAAATGGAAACACCTGTTCATTAGTAAAACTCTGAACACTTAAAGTCTCGTTAACTCGGTGAATTCTGATAACCAACCCTGGAACTGCTATTGTGTACATGGCTCCCAAGCCCTATGTAGAGGGCAACAGAGATGTAATTCTTACAAACAGGAAAGGTAGCAGTTGCCACAGGTTAGGCATTACCAAGCACTGAAGGGCTTGGAGGTGAAGATAGGTCACCAGTGATAGAAATGAAGGGAAAGGGAGTGTCACTGAGGAAACGTGTTTGAAACAGGAATATGTCCTTCACAGCAATATTTACATGGATGTAGTTGAGGGGCCCTGAAGAAGGAACTCCCTATCACATTGTTCAGTTGATTTTTTTTCTTAGACACAAGTTATTTTTTCATATGAAGGAGAAAAATTTCACCTTTCTGAGAGCTGAGAAAACTTTCCCCATTTATTTCAGAAAAGCAATTTGGAAGATTCAGGAATCATTTCCAACACAGTTGATGTAACTTTTTTTCTGTTTTACCTAATGTATTTTTATTGATTTAAATATAGCGTTACCAAAACTAATTTAGGGGAGAAGGATGTAGAACTGTCTATTATAATTAATTTATCTGTCACAATCTATATACCTGCTACAATCTCTATTTCAATATTCTGGTGTATTGCCACTGGCAGATTATTCTCTGAAGATTCTCCTGTATCGACAGCAAAATGCTCTTGTGATTTATTCTATCACTGCTGGAGTGAAAAAAACACATAGACACAGTGCCTAGCTGCAGTTTTTGTGGGGACACCATACAGGCTAAAGGCAATGTTAAACAAGCTGGTGCTTTCCAGAAACCTGACCTTGCAACCATTCACCTGCCTTGCTTATGCACCATCAGCAGTGACAGTTCAGGTGCCAATGAGTAGTAACTCCGACAGTCAAACCACTACTAACAGAGGCAAGTCCTGTCTGTGTCCAAGCATTGACCAATTTGACGTGGCTGATGTACCATGGCTTGGAAACAATTACTTGAGGAAATACTCCATTTCTTCTTCCCTGAGAGGTTCTTGTCAGCTGCGGAGATCTAGGTATTATTTCTTTCAATCTATCTGTTGTCATTAAAGCCAGTACCTTGTGCTTGTTTTCTGTAAAGCAGAGGGAATGTGCTTCATGTAGCTCATGACTCCAAAAGGGTAGAATGGGAGTGAACTGTGTGCTGGGCCCTTCTGCAGTTTATGGTACAAACATGTCTACAATGATATGCTTTCCAATTTTTGGGACTAGAAAGATGCTACTGGTTCAGACAAGCCAGTTCGTGTTTATTTGTATCTTCCTACACAAAGTGTGCTGAGGCCCCAGTTAACCTTGCCAGTGAGTCAGAAGGCTGCTGACCACAGAGGGGCCCATCCTGTCTACAGGATTTAGTTGGAACTCATTGTTTGCTGAGGTGAAAGGTCAACTTTTTGGTTTGTTTGGCAAGGTAGGGCAGTGTCACTGCACTCCCAGAAGGATGAATGACCTTGGGTGTTCCTCACGGTGGCTCCTGAGTGCACAATGAACATTTTGGAAAAGCCAGAAAAGGGTTAAGAAGTCTGCAGCATCTTAGAAATGCTGTACATACTTTAATGGTTGATATTGTTTCCTTCTCTTCTTTTCCAGCTGCCTTGTAAGATCTTTACTGTCTGACTAAGTAATGTAGGAAGAGCAGCATATCTACAGTGACAATAAGACAAAAATTATCCTCACATACATCTTCTGAGACAGATGAGACATCCTGGAGGGCAGAGTTCTTGGTGGCACTGGTCCCTGCACCACTGTCACTTCAGCAGAATTACACTCTGTACCAGGGTGTGTGAAATCACACTCATCTCCCATGCCACATCTTCTTCCTTTCCCTTAACTCTCAGAGGCAGTTTCTTGCTTTTACAATTTATTCCTTGCTAAAAGGCAAATGACTTCATGGGTTCTCTCTTCAGCTTGTTAATATCACTTGTGTCTCTATGGGTGGAGGACAGATTTACCCCTTCCACTAAGGAAAGGGATTAAGAAACTCAGATATGGCAGAGTAATGGAAAGAGATTAAAAAATTCAAATAATTGGTACATGGGTTACAGCTCAGTTCCTATAGCATATGAAAGTGCTTTGGAGAGAATTTGAGAGGTCAAAATACACAATTACTTTCCACCACGTTTCTAGTTTTCCCTTGCTGCTGTAGAAAAGCACACTAGAGTACTATTTTCCACTTCTACTTCAAGCAATATTGTTTCTCTCATTACAAAACCACTACACAAAAATCTGTGGTATGCCAGGTCTAATTCTGCTCTCTCTTACATTTCTGAAAAGCAATCACCAACTTGAAGTGCAATAACTCCTAGATTTTATGCCACCATGGAATGTGAGGAATGGGAAGAAAGACAGAGTCCACTGTGCTGGAGGAGAAAGTGCTCAACTTTACCTGGTCAGACTCTTTCCTTTTAAACACAATACTGAAGCAAAGAATTATTTTAAAACAGTTTGACGTTATTATACTGCAGTAATCTTCCAAAATCCATGCTAAATCAAATGCTGAGTGTACAGCCTCTCATAGTTCCTTGCAGCTATGTTTTCTATGATTCTCCAACTGCAGTAATTTCCCCATCCTTCTCTAGAGAAATTTCTTTCTGTATTTCCACACCATTGTTTAAAATTACTTCAAAGTGTAGTAACATGGAATAAGCATGAAAGTCTGTGCAAAGATCAAAGAGGACCATCTTAATGTTTGTTTTGTGTGCAGTTAAATCTTACAAAAATATAATTCCAAAAAGTCAGTGTTACAGAAAATGTGCCTCCATTGCAAGCCAGCACTCACAAAGCTTGATGCATGGTCTGTGGCAAGGTCAAGGGAAGTGTATTGGAGCCCAGAGGCAGTCATACAACAGCAAATAGACATGCATCACCGCAGCTGATACTGCTTTCACACCACCAGCAGTCCAGGAACTGAGCTGGGGTCACAATGACATGCAGTGCAAAGCAGCACGGAATTAGACCCTTCTTGTTCCAACCTGATGCAAGAATCTCCAGAGAGGAAAGCATTTGTAGTGCACAGTACCATGTTTTTATCGGTCCAGTAAAGCACAAGAAGCATGGTAAATATTTTCAAATGCCAACTACTGGTGCTCTATCCACAATTTACATAAATAGAGCAGATGAAGGACTCTAGAAATTGGATGTCTCATCAGCTGTCTGGCCAGTGGTTGAGCAGACCTCAAAGCTCAATACTGCCATCATTTTGCACACAGCATGGATATCGTACCTCTCTCCTGAGCAGTTCAGAGACCTGCAAACACCAGCTAAATCTTTGTAAATCCATGTGAAGCAGGTGTAACCAGTGAAAGAGCATTCTCAATGCAAGCAGGAGAGCTAAGCCCACCAGAATATTAGTTATTTAATTCTTGGTCCCACTACAGATCTCATGATACGCGTCTTCTGAATGCTTCTGCTCCTTGAGCCAAGAGATTGCACGAGAGTATTTACCCCTTTCAGGAGTGAAATGGTATACTTGTATGTTTCTAGAAGGTGGCAGTGGGGACCTGAAAACAGGACTCCCATCAAACTTGGAAGCAAAGAAGGAAAGTGGTCATAAGACTATTTTTGTTTTAGATCTTAAAGAAAGGGAAAGAGGCGGTTAATTAATTTGCATACTTGGACTTGGCAGGACTGTGTAAGTTGAAGAAAGAGGCCAGAATCTCACAGGAGCGCTCCGATGCAGCTGGCAAGAAATCCCAGACATTCTTACTACCCAAGCCCTGCATGCAAATTGCTTCACTGATCAGTATGTCTGATTTTTTTCTAAAGATGCATACTGATTATGGGATTGGAGCCTGGGCTATATTTATTTTTGTTTTTGTTTTCTTCTTGTCCTGACACTAATATTTCTGTCACTTCATGTGCCATGTCTCCATATAGCTTGCAGAGCTGAAGTGCGTAGAATGTTGTAAGAAATGATTTTAAATACTTTGAGAGAAAACAAAATGGATTTAATGACATCAGAGTGACTGAAGATAGCCATGAGTTTTTAGGATAAATTATTAGTCTTCTACAAAAGGTCCAAACAAGATTTATATATAGCTTGCAGAACTCTCAAGGAGTATTGAGGCTAAGGTCTTACAAACCAGTTTAGAAGAAATTATAAATCTAAGTGAGCACACCTGGACATGAACCCTGTCATTTTTTGGAGATCAAAACAGTATTTATTATGAGAGTTATGAAACTTTGGACCCTATTATGTATTAAAGAAACCTATTTACAACCACAGAGTTAAGTCTGAATTACTGGGCTTATTCCATGCACTGCTTTTGCAAGATTTATGCCTTGGTCACTTTACCACTTCTAGAAACTCGCCATTCATAACCACAGCAGACAAAAAAAATTCTCTTCTGTCTTTTTTGTTTGTTTGTTTGTTTGTTTATTTTTAATACATTCAATCAAGATTCAGAACTACAGAGGTGGAAAAATGTTACTTTTGTTTTAGAAAAAGCTTGCACTTACTGAAAGAGATTGTGACCATGTTTAGCTTTAAAAATGACTGAATTTTAAACCAGTTCTACACATCACGTGCTAAGGTCCCTGAGGTGTTTGGACTCAGTGTTTACAGTACTGTTCTTCTAATGTAAATGGCTAGGAATCATTTCCCACGAAAAGCAATTGTTGCATGTCATCTATAATGAAAAGGGTAATATTCATGAAATTATTTTCTTGCAGCCTGTAGAATTAACTCATTTGAATAAAAATAATTTCAAATTTTGCCATTGAAATTTGAAAAACATTCAGGTCAACAAAAGCTCTGCTCAAAGCTCAAAGCCATTCCCAACTCAGAATTCCCATCTCCTACTATCCAAAGCTACAAGACATCACATCTTTAGAGAATTAACTGATTGTTGATATCTGCATCAAATAACCCCTGGACAAACAATCATTACTTGTCTTTACAGACTGAAGGATAGCCAGGATATAGAAAGCCTGGATTATAGCTAATCCAAGCAATTCACTGCTGTTTTGAAATGAATTACAAATGTGAACCTCACACATTCCCCTGGAACACCACAATAGTTGTTTTTTAAGTTCAGATGCGAGATTTCTGAGAAAAAAAAAAAAAAAAGAAGCCTGTGGGTTTTAATTAGTGCTTATTGCAAGTAAACATTGTCTGAAAGAACTCTCAGTGTTGTAGATTTGTGTCCTCCTCATATCATACCTTGACTCTACTAAGCTCAAGTATTTTCACTTTGTGGAACTAAATGTATTTCCCATGGTTTTCTTTTGACAGACAGAAAATCCTCTCGCAATAGGGGCAGTTGGATTTTGCAACAGTGAAAATCGGGAGCTCATCAGTGCCTCAAGCAGATTCACAGACCACTTCGCAGGCAACAAGCGACACTGAACATGTCTGAGCTACACTAATATCCACAACCTGAAGATCTCCTTTCAGGTAATTTTATGTCCTTTCTGTTCCCCTAATGAAGGATCTTTGCTATGCTAACACATGGTGTGGTTCTGAAGATGGTTCTGTAAGACCTGGGAGGTTCCCTCAGCACGTAAAATCTACAGGCATGTTCTCAGAATTTCTAACTGAAATTAATCATTTCAGCCCCAATCAAAAACTGAAATTGGGTTGGGTGAAGTTGTTCAGCTCTGAAAAAAAGAAAAAGTCTGCAAATTGTTATTCTGAGACAGTGAAAAGGTTCATTTGAGAAATTATTTTTTGAAAGAACAAGCATACTCAACTTGTACACAAACAGAGAAGGACTGGTGGGAGATGTGGAGGTCAGGGACTGTCTTGGGCAGAGCAACCTCAAAATGGTAGAGTTCTCTTTTATTGGTGATCCTATGATTCTATGTTTCTACTGCACTCAGAAGCTCAATCATAATTCCAATGACTTGGAGTCTTTCATTTATTTAATGTCTGAAAGCATGAGCTGAAGGCCTCGGTTTTTCCATGTGAAAGAAGACTCAATAGGAAAACTGGGCAAGACATTTGCTGTCTGGATGATCTGACGTGCAAATGTGAAGTGTGTTTGAGTGTTAGTAAGCCAAGTGTCTGCTAAATTCCTTGCTTATCAAGTATAATCTTCTAACTTGGAGAAGTTATCCATGGTAGAAAATGTTGATTTTGAGCCCTTAGTTAAAAAAGAACAGCTGCTATATTACTAAACTAGGGCGCACAGAGAATTAAATGTTGGAGCAGGGAGAGGTTAGCTTTATGGCTGTTAAATGTGTGTCAGAATTCCATAGCACTGTGAACCAGATCCAACACCAAGCTCTTCATTTTGAAGGCAGTAGAATTTCTATGGTAAAGCCTTTAATGTATTCTTCTACGTCTTCTGTTTCTTTCTTTTGTTCTTTGCACGATTTTGTATTTTGCATGATAATAATAAAAATGTCAATATTCAGACAGCTTATTTCATCTAAGTATCATGTTAGATTTATCAGAATGTTACTGGTGTCAATGTCATGATCCCTATCTATCTAAGCCAAACCTGAGCGAGCTTTGGAGACTGTGCAAGTACAGATTACCTCTGGTTTCCTTCTGATTGGTATCGATGACCATGGAGTTCTGACAGTTTTGATAGCTTCAACAAGGATGTAAAAAACACTGTACATTCAAAGCTCTGTTCTTTCTTGGAAATGATCCTAAAGAGAGAACTGGGCAACTGTTTATCTGTCTTCAGAGCTTGACTGTAAGCTTCAGGGCATTCTAGCTTCCTGTGCATTCCTGATCAGTGTGTGCATCAGGATATCAATTGCACCCACTGTGCATGTAAACCTTGAAGTGGGTTCCCCCATATCCTCTTTCCCCATTTTCCCACATTACTTGTTTACCTATGGCCACATTACTGCAAGAAACAAAATTGTCACATGGGAAAATGAAAGGTGACTCAGTAGGTATTCACAATCTCAAAAATAAAATAATAAAAAATTACGAGACTGCTTTCTCTGACAGTGCAAAATGTCATATCTTTGCAGATTTCACCTGACCTGTGGTTTTGATTTGAATCTGGCATAATGCCTCTCATTGTGTGGCTGACTTTTGAAATGACTAATTTATTTACACTGTAACTGTGCCCTGAGCTCTCTGCAATAGGACCAGCAGGGAAGCTGCCCTAGCTCTCATGCCAGAGGAGGGCTGAGAATGGCAGGAGGTCTCTGAGATCAACTCCTCCGTGATTAAAGGGAGGTCTGAAATGAGAACAAAGCTTCCAGCCACTGTTTAAATGTCCAGGTCCCATGCAGAACTGCAGGTAGAACTGAATGGACAAAAAACTCTCACGCTGTCAGCAGAAGGGTTCATCTGGTGCCCATGAGGCACTGAAAAAGTTTGGCTGTACTGGCAGGAGAGTGCATAAAACCCATTAGCAAAATGTGCCCTGTATGGCATCTGCATACGGCCCAGTGTAGTCATCAACACCTTTGCTGCCAGACCTGCTAAGGGAAGTTCAGCAGTGAGAAGGTTAGACTTAAGTGGATTTAAATAGATTGAAATATATAATAGGAGTATTCATTCTTAATGTAGGCATAATCATTTTCAAACAGAAAAAAATGCTCTTGTAATTGTATGAGAGGTGATTCTCTGTGGAGAGAGTGTTTTTGGAAGTGTGGCTCCAATCCTCATCAAACATTTCATGTGCATGTATGTCTACATCAGTAATTCAGACTAATCAAGTTTGAAAGACTGCTCACTTCCACATTTACTTTTGCAAGACCATAACCAGCTTTCCCTTGGAAAGAAACGAGCGCCAAATGGAAGTGATGTAGTTCTCAAATTGCATTAACTAGGAGAGCCTTGTGCACAAAAGGACCACTCACAAAGCTGTTCCTATGAGGCATCACACAGAGTTTGGCCCTTTTTATGAAACTCATTACTTAACAATACATTATTGTATTTGATTGAGCTGGCACAGACATGCTTGGCAAAGCTGTGCAAAAAGTCTGTGTTGCCACGCCAAATGTTTTTCAACCTGTGTGTGCCTGTGTTCAGGTCTGATAAGGTTATCTGTAGCGCATATGCTCCTTGTTAAAAGGTTACATTCTTATACTGTCCATACAGGCCTGAGAGAGGTTATGTTCAATGCTGAAAAAGTTCATCTGAAAGGGCAAGTCTACCCTAGCCTATGGGTAGATTGAGGGCTCCCTCCACCATTCTGTTTATGTATCTATGATTTGTGCTTCCCTGGCTGCACCATCTTCCCAACTCAGTAGGAGAGTGGGATGGGGCCTCATTCAGCCTCATCTGCAGTCTATTTGGCATGGCACTTACAGAAGCAGAAATGTCAGTTTGCATATTATGGGGCTTGATTAAGTGATTGAAGTGACTCCCTCACATCTCACATGCAAGCTTTAACCACTGTACAGAAAAGTGGGCTTTGCCTTTCTCAAAGTTGTTTTAGAATGAGCCTGGACCGAATGAAGGCTGTCCATGTACACTGAGCAAATGCTGAGCATGCCTATTCACCATGACTGGCTACAGTTCAGTCTTAAAGAGAAGGCTGTAGATAGAACAAGGTATTCAGCTCAGCAGTCTTTTTTGTCCATATTTTGTATTACTTTGAATATATCAGTCTTATTAAAACAATGCTTTTCTGACATTATTAGAGACTTCAGAATTGCAACTGCCCAGTTTTTGCATCTGGCACTCTAATAGATATTGTGTACCCAAATGCACATTTCTGTCATTAGAATGGGATTCCTTAAAGACATGTGGTGCAAAATGTCAAGTTTGCTAACTTTACATTAGTTTTCTAGTGATCGGAGAGAAATTTCTTCCTTTACTCTAAAAAATGTTCCAGTTTCTAACCAGCTTATTTTCACCTGCCTTTGTCTCCATCAATCTTCCTTCCACCATTTTTCTGTACATATACGTGTAACTGCAGGGTGCGTCCTGGGTCATCCTGCCTCCTCTTCTTCCAAGATCTCTGTTTCTCTTTTCCCTATTATCCATTCCTAAAAGCAATTCCCTTGCTATCTGGAGGATTCCCAAGTCTCTAATCAGAATTCACTCCTCCCATTCTTTCAGTGTCTTCCCCAACCATTTCTGACTGTCTCTGTCTTGGCAAAATAAAATCTCTGAATCTATTGTACCAGTTCTTACCAGGAAGGTCTTGTTTGCCAGCCTGAGGACAGGAAAATACGTGTTTTTTTCTTTTTCCTTTTTATTGCTATATCCCACAGAAAACTGTTGTTAAGAAACAGCTTGTTGTTTAGGCACAGCTGCTCTTCCTCGGCAGTAATAGGAGTTTTCCTTCCTTGGTTGAGCAAGACTTTTTTCCACTGAAGAACTGGTACAGAACACTTTGCTAAAAATTTCAGATGCAGGTCCTTTGTGAGTTCTTAGCTTCAAAAGCAGGTTGTGGAGAGGAAGGAGTCTCTGAGTCGTATGCTGACCGGATGCGTGGCTCTCAGTGCCAACTCTGATCGCTCTACCTAAGCAGCTATAGCTGTGAGATGCCTTTCTTGACCCTAGGTTTTCTTGGCCTCCCCTTCAATTATTTGACTGAACTCAAATACGTCTCTGCCTTTCTTATTTAAACAACTCCAACCTGTTTGTCCAGGGAGACAATTGCTTTGTTTGCTTGATCAGCATCAGTGGCAACAAGCTGCAGAGGAAAGTGGCTGTGTCTGTTCTGCTGCAGTCTCCTGTGATAAACCCGTATGTCTGTCTGGCGTAACCCTACACAGGCCAAAGAGTGCAGGGCAAGGACTCTTCTTACTCTACAGAATTGATGGCATTCAGACTTACAGAGCAGCTTCGTATCTCCTCCTCAGATGAGAGCTGGGCCATCAATTCGTATCTCTTGTGATACACATATTTATGCTTGTACATGACTGTAGCAGCAGTTGCTGACCTTTGAGTACCCAGAGACTTAGCAAAAATGCCTTCAGAAGCAGCTTTCTCTGCACTCTTCCCCCACTGCCAGATGTGGCTTACAGCCACAATCCAGTCCTTAGATTGCAAATGACTTGGAGTGGGAATTATGCTTCTCTTCTATGTTAAATAAGAACAACCTACACTGAGCGTGCTCATTAAAAAATCATGTTGTTCAACACTGATCCCTTGGGCTATGGTTAGAGCTCCACAGTATAACTTGCAAGAGACAAGTTGGATTCTCAGGCTAGCCAGGCTCAGGAAAGGAAGAGCAAAACAGCATTTTGGAAGAATAAATGGCATACCTATGGTGGAACAACAAGGCAGCCCTCTACAGAAGATGTTCTTAATGACATGATTCTTTAAATTAGTCTAGGAAAGATCCTAACAGGTATGCAAGTGTGACTGTTTCTGTCAACCAGAAAGATAAATTATTGACTAGAGTGCATCACAAATCACATTAAAAACAAATTAAACAGTACCTTATGCCACTGCTACAAGGTATATTTTCCAGCTTTCCCTGTCCAGGAAGCCTATTCATCTATAAAGACCGCATGAGTAGGTGGATAAGTGACACAAGAAAGAGAAAAATGACTATGTAGCTAAGCCTATTGTGCATCATATTAACTTAATAAATGGCTCTAATGATTCTGCTATGGGTGAAACACATGAGGGAACTAGCAGAGATAAAAGATGTTAAACCACATAACAATTTAAGGATACTAGGCATAAAACAGAAGCACCAATTGGGCTGAAAGCAGGATGATGTCCTGGGGAAATCACTGAGGTTTTTTTCATCCAAAATATTAGGAACCTTAAGAAAAGAGAACAAGATCCCATCCATAGTTGCTTCTTCAGCTGTTTTGAAAACCCAGCCTTGTCTGGGACTCTTCTTTCATTAGATATGTTTATGCGGAAGCCTGCTAATCTGGTTTACCCATCTCTATCTGCATGAGAATGTATCTCAGAAAACAACTAAGGCACAAAAGAGGAAGGAGAGAATATGACAGCTTTCTGAGGGAGGGGCTGCCAAACCAATTGCAGTAATACCTTCTGTATTCCCCACTGAACAATTTGTGGGTGATATTAGTTAGGAAAGGTTCTCTGCATCACAGTAATGGTGAGAGAGCACAATAGTTTGAGCCTCAATGCTCCACCAGTGTGAACTGAAGAAGGAAAAGAGAAACTTCTCCATTGTTAAGACTACAAGTGTGTTACTCATTGTTGGGATACAAAAGGCTGAAGCTTTAAAAAGCTGGCAGAGACACAGACATCATAGAAAAGCAATGTCTCTGCTGCAGTCAGAGTGCAAGATTAAAAGGATATGTGTGACACAAGGAGATCTGAGGTCATTTAGAGCTGCATTTCTCCATCTGTGGTCTGCAGAATAACAACAACCTAATATACTCAGAGGTGACCCTCAGAGAGAATCTATTTAAATGACAGAAACAATATAATTTCTCTTTTTTTTTTTTTTTTTTCCCAGTTCATGCAGGTAAGTATGATGATGAAATAAGGAGAGAAAGCAAGAAGTATTCAGAAATCCCTCAGAGTGAATCCTGGGCTGTACATAAGCTTGGCTGTAGCAGTGCTGCACAAACCAGGCCATGACTGCCTGCAGAGTAAGCAAGATCAGAAGAAACTCAGAAACACTCAGCCCTGCAAACAGTTTAGCAGCTCATGCTTTTAACTTCTGAGAGGTTTTTTTTCCCTCCAAGAAGTTTATTGCATGGATATGATTGTATATCCATGAACTCTAGATCACATACTGATGATCATCTGTGCTTTTAGCAACCTGTTGCCTTTATGGTACTCCTTTTCTTCATCCCCTCAGTGAGGCAGACACAAACCTGCTACTTTCATGGGCCCTGAATACATGAAAGAAACTAGCACCTGTTTTATCAGAGGGCAGGTGAAGGAAAAAGTGACTCAAAGTCACAGCGTTTTTCTTTTGCACCAGCACAACTGCATTAAGGACATAGAGTTTGCCCTAGGGCCTACAGAGGCAGAGCCTAAGAGCAGAGGCAATGCACGAGGGTCTCATTTGCCCCGCAGAAATGTTGTGGCTCAAAAGCTGACTGACTAGCTAAATCACTCTCTTTGCAGTGGAAAACTGGCATGTTACCAACATTGTTGACCTGATGCTTGGGCAGTTTTGACAGCTGGGGCATGTAAACGGTATTGTCCTAAGAAAACAGCCTGTGCAGCATATGCAGTCATGTTCTGTGTCACCCACAGCTATCTGACTTTGGACCAGCACACAAGAGATCCTGCTTCTGACTCTGAATCCAGAAGGGTAATGGGGCACACATCCCATCTTCCCTCCTGGAAGCCTCAGGCACAGTCTGAAGGACTTCCTTGCTTGTGACTGCGAAGATAAGTGTTCAGACCTAAAAATACCATCAATTTGGCTTGCCATGGTACCATCTGGAGATCGTTTGTAATTACTATAGCTCATGGGTTAGTGCACACCCCTTCCAATAGCTGGAGGAGAACTACCATGAAAATGGCATCTTTATTTATAGCAATGAAAGTGCTACAAATTTATAGCTAGAAAGTGCTTAATTGGTTAAAAAGCTGCAAAATTGCTTTTCTTAATATAGACTTGAGTTAAACAACAAAACTGGAAATAATTATCAGAAATATGTTTTAGAAATGCAATATTTTATTCATCTGGAAGCAAATAAGTTACTTACTAGTGAATGGAAGGAGAGCAGGGCGTAGTCCTTTCCATGGAGTTCTCTTTCACTGGAGTTATTTTATGCCTCAAATGATAAAAGACATTTTGCTGCTGCTCAATAGGAGAAAGCAAGATTGTAGTTCAGAATATGCAGGCACAAGTGAACCAGTTTTTTCCAGCTGAAACTAGGTTGTTGCTATAGCAACATCCAAATGATAGACAGATTTTTTGAATGTGCAGTGGTCTACTGTGATAACAGAGCTTCCAGGATTTCTACCAAATAGCTTCAAACTTACTAGAGTGCAATAACACCAAATGCCACGTCTCTGAAATAACACAAGCAAACAAAAGACAGCGCAATAACAAAACCATTTTTCACCTAGCTTTCAAATGAAACCCCCCACTTAACACTTAGCGTTTATATTCCTAGACAATATCTTCCTGCCAATCCCTTTTCAGTGCAGTGGCATACCAAAAGACAGACCGCATTCCGAGTTTAACACCACCTACAGACCCATTCAGTGCGATGGCATGCAAAGTGATGTGCGTACAAGGTGTGAGTGCCTTCAGTCTTTTTTTAGGCTGCATGCTGCCTGCACATTGCTGAGAATCCCGTTGAGTCGGTGAAGTCACACAAGAGCACACCACTCACTTCATCACTATGTTTTGCAGCAGAGAGACCTTGAGGATTAAACGGCTTAGCACGTGGTGGAACAGATATATTCACAAACAGTCCAAAGACAGGTTACCCTGGGCCACTTCCATGAAGGATGAAACATATCTGCCTTGACCATGTCCCCCTTGTAGACAGTGGGCGCATGGTTTTCACTCAAAGCAGCTTTCTCCTCTGCTCATTCTTCCTGCTCTGCTCGGGGGGGGGGGGGGCCGGGGGGGGTACAGGATTTTGGTTTTCCTGGAAGAAATCCCTTCCTGAGCACAGCCGGGATTCATGAGCATTGCAGAGACTGTTTGACTGTTCCTCTTCATCATCCATTAGCTCTCAGTGGGGGTGCTATTGCACTGTCTGCAGTCTGCAGCTTACAAAGGGTGTTTAATGTCCTTTTGTCCCCAGTACCCAATCCCTCAGGAAGCTTTTCTCCCTAGGAAGCTGCTGCCAATTATATTGGTGAAATCTTTCAGTGAACTTAGCTGGATGTGTGCAAAGTCATTTTTGTCCCTACTGGCACATAGCTGTAAATTCAAGACAAGTTTTGACCTGTCAGTGTGTATGAAATTCAGTTTGTACTTAGATTACCCTCTGCGCCCAATTATTATACTGACTTCATCCTCACAAGAGACATGGAACATAGATATGATAGTAGATTTAGAACAGAATCAATAAACAAAAGAGTAACTTAGTTACTCTATTAAATAGAGTCACATACATTTAAATTTTGGTGTGCTTTTTAGTTAACTTACTACTTGAGGTTGCGTTGGATATTTTTTCTGATTGTTTATGTAGCTTATATAGCTTTGATAACGTTCTGCAATAGGGCTCAGCTAAATGAAAAGATGAACTGCCTTTATGATTCACAAGCCACTCTGGATAATTAGTTACTCAGCATTTGTGGCTTGCCATGTGGTCATCAATCGTTCAAAAAAATTCACATTTGTAAACACATCCTTTGCAGCTGGTCTTATGTCAGACTTCAGAGTGACTAGTGGAGATATCAGAGAGCTATAAATGTTTTCCTTTGAAATTTACTGGTTGTACTCCAGTTTATCTCTTGTGGGAAAAATTAAGCAACAGATGTGGGAGGACAGGAGCACTGAGGAAGACAGGTAAAGTATCTTGAATGGTTTTCAGATTCACTTTCTTTTCCCAATTTTTGTCAATATATCTTGGAATCCGTTACCCTCTCTGTTCTTAGTCTGGGAGCAAATGCTCCTTCTGGTGGCTTTGTGAAAAGTCTGAAATACAGATAGGAGGAAAAAAAAATCCTGAAAGAATCAGTTTATTTTTCTTATAAAACCAATAGTTTACTGACTTACAAAACAGATTTTGTAACATCATCTGATCTAAAATTTGTCATGCTGGGGATGAATTTTGCTACATGAGGCAGTTGGACTGCAACTAACTGACTCCAGCACTGCACAGTCTGAGTTCATCACTACTCAGTGCTGCTCGATGTCCTGAAAGAGGCAGATATCACATGAGGAAAAAAAAAGAGTCTGCTCATACAGTTGAGAACCAGATGGACTTGTCTTCATGTTTATTGAGTGATCGTCATTCTAACATTTCCTAACTTTCAAACACTTTCCATTTCAACCTGTACATTTTGTGCAAAGCTAAGGGCAGTCACTATATGTAAGCATGTATGTATATAAATTCAGACAGTGTATGCAGTATCTATTTTTACAAGTGATACAGGAAACTGATCACCCCTCCTATTTAAATTACAGTGTCTGTTGGTTTCCCCCAGTTGCTTTTCTAAAGAGTATATACTGTTGCTCTTAAAATCTGATACTGGCTACTATGACATAGGACAGAACTCTCATCTGCCTTAAATACAGGCTTCAGCTACAGACCTGTTGAAGGACAGATATTCAGAATAAGAAGGACCTCCCTTGTTGACATGGAGCACGCAAACATCTCCACCGTCTGTACTTGGACAGTAACTGCTGTTAGGAAGAACGTTGGAGAAACCAGAACAGAGGTGTTTGGCTACAGGTGCATACTCCTGGCTCATGTTGAGTTTTTCGTCTGCCAGGACCTCTAAGTCCTCCTCAGGACTGCTTTCAAGGAGTTCTCCCAGTCCATATTATACCTGGAATTGCCCCAGTCCAAATGAAACACCTTGTTCTTGGCCCTGTTGAACCTCATTAGGTTCTCGTGGGCCCCCTTTTTCAAGGCTGTCCAGGTCTCCCTGAATGATGTCCCTTCCTTCCTGGTCCACCTGAATAATGTCAACTGCACTACTCAGCTTGGTGTCATCAACAAACTTGATGAGGGTACACTCAAACCCACTACCCAGATCATTAATAAAGATGTCAAAGAGCATCAGCCCCAAGACAGACCTTGGGGGACACCGCTTGTCACTGGCCACCGGCTGGACATAGAGCTGTTGACTACAGCACTCTGGCTGCATCTGTCCAACTAATTCCTTATTCACTGAATAGTCCATCCTTCAAATCCATATGTCTTTAATTTAGAGATAGGGGTGTGGTGTGGGACCATGTCTAAGGCCTTGCACAAGTCCAGGTAGATGACATCATTTGCTCTTCCCTTGTCTACTGATGCCATCACTCCATCATAGAAAGCTATCGGATTGGTTAGGTATGATCTGCCCTTGGTGAAGCTGTGCTGGCTGTCGTGAATCACCTCCTCATTTTGTATGTGCCTTAACACAGCTTCCAGGATGATCTGTTTTGTGACTTTCCCAGGCACATAAATGAGGTATGCAGACCTGTAATTTCCCAAATATTCCTTATTACTTTCTCAAAACTGGGAGTGATATTTCCCTTGGTGAACAGGTTAAGAGAGCAGGGTGTTTTGAGGGGAGTCTGGGCAAGCACTGTGCAAAGGAACATGTGGACCTATTAGAACAACAAAAATTTCATGCATACTACTGTAAGACATTTTTTGCTTATATGGGAAGGAGGTCAGAAGTACATTGGTTGTGCTATGCAAGATTCACAGGCTTGTGTGCTCAGAAGCAGTACTGACATACTCAGGAAGGAGAATCCAGGGGGAATACATCAATAGCACTGCTTTATGTGTTACGAAAAACCTTCTGAAAGGTTTAACACAGCTATTTAAATTAATGCAGTGAATGAGTTTCAGCATGAATTATTTCCCACTCCTACTGATGCACATGATAAGGGAAGAGATTTTGCATTTTTGCATTGCTAAATACAGAGGGAATGTGGGTCAGAGATACCTTTGCATATGTGGACTAGAGTTGGCAGAATACAGGAGTCCTGAGTCACTTCCACTCAGAAAGCCACCACTTGTTTGCTTGCCTGTCCTATGTTAGAGAAAATTTATCCTGCTAAAGCTATTTTCACTAGTGCATAGTAACAATCATAATTGGACTGGGACTCAGGGAAGTAAGAATGCCTTCTATACTAGAACAGCTAAAGCTGCAAGACTTGCTAATGTAAGTAAGCCTTTAAGATGCGTTTTTCCCTCTCTGGGTGATTCCATCCAAAGCAAAAAGGGACTGTTTTTCCCAGTCCCTTCACTGCCACCTGGAATGGAACTGAGAGAGGTAGAATTAAAAATGGAGGGGTCATGAGATGGATGTGTGTAACAAGACAAAATGTTCTTAGTTCTCAAACTTTAGAAATATACTTGGATTCTTTTTGGGTACCAAACTGAGTGTCTGGGCTCTGTAATAATGGTTTCATATTACCAGTTCGATCACAGTGGTGAACGTTGCTGAAACTGTATTTATGAATAAGGCCAATGGATTTAGAAAATAGGAATATTTTTACTAGAAAAATCTAGAAATAAATTTCTTGTGTGAGCTTGCTAGCCCTGCCCAAGCTAATTCACACCACACTCCCTGAAATCACTTCACATACTCTCCTGCTGTCTTATTACCACTGCAAAATTGTCTGCCCGTGGTCTGAAGGACATTTCAGCTTCAGGTTTGCCAAGTGCACAGCGCCTCAGCATAAAGGGGACAAGAGAGAATTTACTTTAAGTTGAACAAACTTAATTACACAAGGAGAACTTTTCTGGGAAAAGCTCTTGGCTTTTCCTGATTTGGAAATTCTTTTTGCTTGATTTATTTTTATATTCCTTTCAAATATGCATGCCGCAGCTCAGGGCTTGTCTTGTGATAGGTCAGAGCTATATCTACCTGGTCAGTACAAGCCACATCAGCCTAAGCCACACTCTGACAACTCCTTCAATTTCCCAGTTAACTTAAATTCAAGGCTGGTTTCTCACTGCTGCCATTGGTCTACTGAGGACATGTTTGAAGGGGAGCATCCTTGAATCTACCTTTGATCATGCTGAGGTTGGACCTAAAGACCAAATGTGCCAAATGTGCATGAACAAGCCACTCTCCCACCTTTCTGCCTTTCAAAGTAAAATTTGATAGAAGACCCAAATTCTTGGTTTTGACAGGAAACTCTAATTCTCATTAATCTATCCATTTTTAAAAATGTGGGCAAACTATTTATCTTGATCCATCTGTTCGAAACACCTTTAAAAAGCTATCTTTGTACCAAATTTTCTACCTATGGATGTACGCCAGAAACTCTATAAGACACCTACATTCTGGTATCTACAAGTAGGTGTTTATATTTAAGTTAGATCCTTAAACTCCCGTTGTACTCAGTGGAGAGTTAGTCAATAGTGGCAGAGCACAGGGAGTGAGAATCACATCAACCTGAAATAAATACCTATGAGATTCTCAGTGGAATTACCTTCCAGACTCTATTGAGTGTGCAAAGTTAGAGAAGGAGAAAAGAACATGGGCAAATCAGACAAAACAATACGATAACTATTGAGACACTTTTTCTGACTCAAGGCAAAGAAGGCATTAATTTCCTAGCTTTTTCCCCAAAGTGTGACACCTGTTCCTAACAATAAACAATTGATTTTCAAGCCCTGCAGTTTTTAAGTGAATAGTAAAGTTTTCTGAATTCGGAGAAAGGGGAAGGGAGAAGGGAAGGGAGGAGAGAAGGGGCTGTGTCTGGAGTGTTTGGAGTTAGAGTTAAAATCCATAGCATTCCACACGATGTCCTAAAAATATGCGTTGGAGTCCCCAGAGTGAAAGATGATCTGTCTTGCTTCGCTTAATGTCATTCATTAGTACAAGTTTTGTTTCATTAAAATGGATGCTCCACTCCTGTATGAAAATATATTAGTAAATACATATTCATTTCATGGACCAGCTCTTTTGTATATGTTGCTCCTAGAGACATTATTATACAAAAGCCTCTCTGAGGACTCTGAAAATATTTGGAAACAATAGATTAAGTGAGTAGAGAAAGTCCACTCCCAACGGATAACACTTCACACTCCCTGAAACCCCTATGGAGTGTGTGTGGTGTTACTGAATTTGCTGCACGTACAGACTAGGTCCATAGAAATGCTTACTGCTTGATACTGAATCTTGCACATTTAGTAGCTTGTGCAAGCAGAGAAAAAAATTGATTCCCTTCTTTGCCCTGACCTCCAACCACTGAAAGCTGCGCAAAGCCCTTGTGCAGGCTTAACCCCTTCAAGCATTTCATTGTTTGACAAACGTGTCTAAAAGTTATTATGAAAAATAAAGCATCTATGGCCACAAACTGTTACTTTTTTTATTATGTGCAGAGAAAATATATATATTTTTTAAAACAGCAAAATCCAATTCTCAGAAAACTGTGGAGCTAAGTAGTAAGATAAGATATTTGAAAGGGATTGAATTATCTTGTATTAGGACGCTGCTGGTTTCTCAGCTAGATGTTGTTGTTCTCACCTGAGGGGTGGCTGTCGTGTGCTGCTAGTCTGTAACAAAGAAATAGCAAAGCTCAAACACCCCGAAGTATGTCAGAAATAAATGGAAAAGCTATTTAATTGTTATCCTTTGATCCAGCTTTGAAAAAAGGCCCACATAGAGCACTACTGCTGCATTGTGGCTTCATTTTTCCCCACATGCAGGGAGGGAAACATCATGTAGGTTTTTTAGAGATGTCTGAATGGGCATCAGTTTCTTCAGAGGAAGGGATTTATACTCTTGTTTCATGGGCAAATGCAAATAAAGGACTTGAAATTATGTTGATGAAATAGAAAGAAAGATTGCAAGTGTAATTCATATCTCTGCCTCTGAAATCATGTGGCCATGTGTGAGACAGGCCATCTCTGACTTCAAAATGTATTTTCTCTTCTGAAGATCAAAACCCCATGTTTGGATTTAGTATATATAGAAGCAAAGATTGGTAACTGTGTTTGTAGACCAAAAAGCCCCTTGAACAATTATAATCTTCTTTTAACTATGCTGGAGAAAGTAACATGGTGGGATCTTGAGTATGCCTATGCTGCTCTGTTTCAATACAATCCCAGTGGAAAATGTCTCACCAAAGTACCTGAGTCACCTCTATCCCTTACAGCTCTGTGGTACTGCCAGTGATGTGGCAAGGCACAGCTGCTACTGCAGACTTGCCAATTTCTTATGTGATACCCAGCAGCTGTTGGAAGCTGTGTGTTAAAACTCATGCTGGGATTTGAATTTCTGTATAATCTTCCCCAGGAAGGGAAAGCTACAAAGCAGTCTTTATGTCCTCCAAGTCCCAATTTGTGCTCCTATATTAAGCAAAATTTCACTCTAGCTGTGGAAGTGCACTATGCAATACCTTATTTTTTCATTCATTTTCTGTGCAAAACTACGTTTTGGCATATGAACATTCCTTCCACCAGCCTGCTCCACACACAGGTCACTTTCAGTACAAAGCACTCTGATTTTTATCTTGCATGAAAATGCAAAGCATCAGAACCATGTCTCACTGATACGTGTTGTTTTAGGAGGGTGACTGGCAGTACCTGTGTTCCCCTACCTCAGTCAAGCAACAAGCAGAGCGCTTGTCTCCAGCACCATCATTAGAGTTAATGGAGATGGTTTCAGGCCACTGTTCCATTTTCCAAAGACTGCTGCAAACCTCACTGCTGTCTTCCTGGCTGGAGATGTCAGATCTCCTTGGACAATGTGCAGGGATGAGAGAATGAGAAAGCTGCAGCAAAGCTACTGCTCCCCAGTCTAAACACATCTGTGCCAAAAAGGCTCAAAAAACTGCAGGAAATTCAGAAAAGGTCATCAAAAATTATTTAAAAACACAAGGCATTAATTTCTAGACAAGATTAAAAGAAATAAATATGCTTCCCCCTTAGTTGACTAAGGGGGAATTTGATATCTCTATACAAACACCTGTGGGTGCAAATAAACTGAGAATCTTTGCTTTAAACAATTTAAGAAATAACAAAAGAATGTCAGTGATCAAAGGAAACATAGACTAAAATCTTGGAAGTCTTTGATGGAGTTGATTGTAACCAAGCAATGGGCCACAGTTCTAGGAATTGATGGAAATCCCAATGTTTCCCCATTTAAAAAAAAAGACTGTAAAGTTTCTCCAGCGCTAGCTGGGAATACACAGCTGAATAAAGACAAAGGATAATATATGGGCTTCTTTTAAGAGGTAGAAACAGGGTGCTCCTGTATAACATAGGTGTAATAAAGACTGCAGGGGTTGTCTCAGAAATGTACTGCACCAATAACTGAGCCATGTGACTCAGGCAGTGTACTTATTTCCTCACCTTTCTCTTCTTATTGTTTTAACATCTGCCTTGATGTGTCGTATTTCCTCCCTTTGCTTCCTGACAAAAGTTCCTTTGGTGTTTCTTCAGGATATCAGGGACTGACTACCCTGGTTAATCCACATATGAGTGGCCATGAGATAAAACTTTTTAGATTTGTTAGTCCCATGCTAACCAACTCCTTTACCCAGAACTCTGTGAAATGCACAAGCGGATTTTGGCTTCTGGGATTAATGCCAGTCCTGGTAGTTCATATTCCAGGCAGGAACTATGTAGGAGGATGGATTCCAACTTCCCCAAGAGCTTTTTCAACCCTTTTTTTCCTTTTCAACTTCATGTGGTACCAAAGTAACCCTGATCAGCAAAAAGACTGTGCTGGAAAGACTGTTGATGCAGAAAGATGCAAGAATGGAAAGTGCACTTTGTCACAGTGAAAGAATCCAAACTGCAATAAACAGAACTTGAATTACCATTTTTTAGAGCATGTTATAAAATTGCTTACAACTTCTTTCCTTGATATTGACGATTGTTCAAGTTAGCAAATATCACTAAGCCGGGGAGGGGTAAATAGGAGGAAGAGCCATCATTCAGGGAGACCTTGATGGGCTGGAAGATTGAGCCAACAAGATGTGAATGATGTTTAATAAATAAAAATGTGAATTACATCTGAGATTATTCTAATCCCAGGCAGCAATACAGAATGGGGACGTTTAGCTCTGCTGTGTAAAGGGTCTGAGATCCTACCAGGAAGCAAGCTGAACACATGCTAGAAGTCTGTCCTTGTAGCAAGCCATATCCTGGGCTCCTTTAGTGTGAGTACAGCCAGCAGATCAGGGAAAGCGGTTATCCCCAAATCCTTGGCACTTATTAGGCCACAGTGGAACACTGTGCCCCAGTTTGAATTCCTCGATCCAGAAAAACAGTGAAAATTCAGAGAGGACCCAGAAAGGGCCATGTAGTTCATGCATGAGATGTTTGCAGAACGTGATGTGAAGAAATTGATTTTGCTCATCCCACAGAAGGAAAGGCACTTGGGGTCTGAGGTGGCAGCTTTCCAATACTTAAAAGCTAGTAATAAAGAAAATGGAATTAAGCTCTTCATGGAGGTGGACTTCAAGGAAAATTCTGTCTGGGTATAAGAAAAAGTAAAATGTTTCACTGTAAGACTACTGAACACTGGAGAAAATCATCCAGAGAAAGATGGAATATCTCCCACTGGGCTTGGACTGACCCAGGTAATCTAATAATCAGGCCCTGCTTTCACAGAAGGTTGTACCCAAGGTCACTTCCAGGAAAGATTTAGCAAGCTCACTGGAGTGATATGGCAGACTTAGCTGCCCTTTCACATAGGCAGATGATTCTTATTCACTTCCATTGCATATTCACACGTTTCTTTCTCTCTGTAGTTTCCTCCTTTAGCTTCCTTTTGAAGGTTATCTGAGCAAAGACCTTGGAAATTTCATTTTTGCTTGTTTGCTTGTTTTTTAAAGGACAGGTGAATTTCTTTTTCTCAGATCTAAAGGGATAGTTCTCAGCATGAGAACTGTCTGTGCTCTCTTAGGTTTCCTCTAACCAGTTTGTTTGCTTTGAGACACATCACCCATGCATTTGTTTCTAGGAGATGTTTTAACATAAAGGACATGCTTTCAACTCCAAATCAGGCTTAAAACACTTCAACTTCAAACTTTCAAACAGAAATCCAAGAAAATGACACAAATGCATTCATCTATGAGTTAACTGATCTGTTTTTTTTTTATTACAGCTTTCTTAAGCATGTGTTCACCTTTCTGCATGGGAAAGCAAAACAATTTTGAAGCAACATATTTCCAAAGGTTATTTCAACACTCTGGTGTGAATTGGGATATTTAGCAAAGCACTCTCTCTTGTGTGAACCTTTTGAGAGTCAGACAGTATCACTTTCCACTGCTGGACCAGGATACCTTTCCAGAATATTTCCAAGCCACTGAACTGTGGACACTGACTCAGCAGAGCAATCAGTAGAAGTTCAGTACACATTAGAAAGATAAAACAGCTGTTTTTTTTTTTTTTTCAAATGTTCTGATGGTGCCTTTGCTGACCAGGAGCACTGTAGCCCTTACTTGGCCTTGGCTTATAAAGACTACACACTTTCAAAGAATAAAGATGTGATGGGTGAAAGAAGAAAACTGCATGCTAAAAGTTGAATGCTAATGAAGTTACTTAGCCCAACAGGAACAGAGTGTATTGTCTACCATTCTCTGTCAAACTGACATTTCTTTGGGCTTTTAAATTCTGTACTTAATGTTGATATATGTGTGTTTATATAAAAGGGATATTCTTCCTCCTGAGCCAAGTGTATTTAACTGTCCCATGATTTACATTTTAAGAAGCTAGGGATTTGAATGCTTTAAAACATACCAGTGTCTTATAGGAAGTTCCTGGATAAGTATGATGCAAGCTGGATTTTTACTTATAAAGATATACCTATCCAGTGCTGTTCATTTGAGTGGACTTGCATATTTATAATTAAGATGAAGTTTGATCCATGTGCTATTGTAACTTGTCATTTAGTGGTGGTGCTGCTAAAAATGACTTACATACTGCAAGCATGAATATTTCAGAATCCTGAACAGTTTAGGCTGCTGTTCACTTTGTAGAAAAACTGAATTCAAGGAAAGGAAAGGAGTAATAAACTCCTAATTCAGAAAAAAATTAATCAAAGCCAACCTCCATAGGCTTATAATTACACATACATAATGGAGATTAGTGAGAAATTTAATTGTCAGTGTACTGCATTTGAGAGCTTTGCCTGATTCCATATCTTTGATTGTACTGATTTTCTTCTAGCTGATCTCCCTGCCTGAGTTGCTCCTGCAACTAATTCCTGGACTAAATCAAAAGAAGAAAGCTTAATTTTAATGCCCTGGAGACTCTGAGAGAGGCTTTTTCCCTAGAATAATATGGGAAAAAAGCAATTAACTTTGTCAGTAATTTTTTCACTTGCATGTTTGGTATTATTTCAGCAGTGTATTTAAATAAGTTCTCTGTACCCCTCTTTGCTCTATACTTGATTTGCCAGTGAGATAAGATATCAGTGTTAGTCACATCACAATGTCTCTTGGAGGAACTAACCTAAAGACAGTTTTCACTCCTTGCTGAACCTATATAAATCTGATGGAAGGAGATATCCAGCCACTTTGCTACTTGGTCAGTAAACTGTAATCTCCTCTAAAGCTACAGAAAAGTTGAATGAATTTGAGTAAAACAAGTTGGTTTCAGTGTAGTATCTGTATGTTACAGTAAATCTTTAGCTTGGGGGATCAGCAGTTTATCATGCTTTAATCAGGTAGGTTTAATCCTGTAATAAGCAGTGATGTCATTGTACTCTTTGTGCAGAGTGTACCTGCGTGTTCTCATCCAGGGCTATGGGCTCCTACATAACTAATAAATCTGCTTTGTGCACCATGAACTGGGAGGCACACTAAGCCTCAGAGAGTATTAATGAAGAGGAAACACAATTCCTTGCACATCCTAGACTTCAGAGTGTGTTTTCATCTCTGCTTCTGGCTCCTGGTAAGGATCGTGGCTCTGTGTTATACCATAGGAAAGCAGGGTGTCAGGACACAGCTGGAAGACTGAAATCATTACAGTCAAAAATAATGAGATGTTCCTAGCTCAGGCCTCTGGCATAGGCCAGTAGAAGGGTACCTATGCTGACATCAACAGGAGGCATGAAAAATACCATGCCAATGAAAATCGTAATCATGTCAAGGGTACAGTTTTAGTCAAGTTTTGTATTTCCTATTTGTTATCAGAGACTATGTTTTCAGAGACTAGAAGGCATAGTAGCCTCCCTCCTTTCAAGAGTTTCTTGCTAACTGCAGAGGGTAAAGCTGTCTTTTTGAGAGGCTCACAGTGAGGCATAGTTGCTGAAAATTGTTGTTCTCCTGATGCTGGGGAGCTGTGAGAAGCATCTGCACATAATGCCTTTGAAGTGTAACCCATGCCTCATGCTTGCATTGCCCCAGCAGCCCAATACCACCAACTATTTCCTGATTGTCAGGAGCAGGACCTGATCATTAACCCTTACGTTTCCTGGGTTTGGTATTTCCAGTCATTTGATGAAATCTCTTGGCTGCATTCTGTGTAAGTGCTGAACAAAATGCCTTTCCCAGAAGAATATTGGTCATGTGTCCCTTCCCAGATTTTCTTATTGGAAAGGAATTGTTGTTTGGAAAGGATCTGATAGACTTGCTGCCATGGGTCCTGTCTCCTCATGCAACTCAAAGTCCAGAGCAGCAGGCACACAACTGAAGCCTTTATCACCCATCTGCTCTTTGGCTGTATTCATACCTAATCCATTTCCTGAGTTAGTAGTGGTCCATGCACATTCTTTCTCTTGTTTAAATTTCTATAAAAAGCAGCTGTCAATTAAATACATGTGATTGCATTGCAGTTTTCAAATGAAAACTGTTGATGTCTGTCCTGCATCCTGCTGTCTGTCGGAAACATTTCCCTTGCAATCGATGAAAATCTCGTTTATAATTAAACTGAACACAGAGACAGCCTTTAATTTACTTTATTGTCTGGAATCTTTCTATTCAAGAAGTATCAAGGTGAGAGCAGGAAATAGCTCTTTGGAAAAGGTGTTAAAGAATAACTTTATTGAGTTTAAGCATTGTGTATGTGCCATGGGGAGGAAGAGAATATTTGAATTGAACAGATTCCCTGTGGTTAGAATCACTCCAGGAGACATATGCCCCCAGGTGGACATCCTTTTGATGAAGGACATACAATTGGACCTAGGCCTTGTTTAAGTCTTTGATCTCACCTCAAAGGTTTGTGAAGGCATCCTGGAGCTATAGGAATTGGGGAAGATGTCCTGGAGCTGGGCTGATGTTCCCTTCTGTGCATCTGACTGGAAATACAGCACGTCTAAATTTGGTCTCTGGATGACAAAAATCAAGTTCATTTTTCCTTTTACCTTCACTTTTCCCTAGTTATCAGAGTGATTCTAGGACAACCAGCAAATTACAGATGCTCCATTTCCCAATGAAACAATAAGCCGTAAAACAAGCTTACTGGAACACAGTTGCAATTCCCAGCGTGTCCCTTAAGACCTGAGGAGTAACCAAGTGCTTCCATCCTAAGCAACAGGAACCACTTTGTACGCTGGTCACTCGGGGCATCCACCAGAAAGGATGTTCTCTAGGGTCAAAATATTAGCCAGTGTTTCTTGAGTGTGCTGTGCAGCGATAGGGCAAGTTCAGCCCCCCAACAAATCTGTAACAAGAGCCAAGAGGGAATGACATTTTCCGTTGTCAGAGTATTGCCACTTCAAAGGAAAGGCTAAATAATCAATGCTCCCATCTAGTGGTGAAACTGTGCCCAGTGGCCTCATCATATTGGACATAGAGCTGAGCTTTCCAGGGGTTGCAGATTTGGATGGTTCATGCCGTGGATGGTACCACTCCTTGGAACTTCTGTAGGGCTTTGCATAGTGGAACAGACACCCACACACATCCAAAAGCTGAGGAGAAATCAACTAATAACCCCAGTTAAAACTACAACATTAAGAATAATAAATAAAACAATAACACAACATCAGGAATTCTTTCAGGGCAAGGTGAGGGTGAAGTAATGTTCTCAAAATTTTTTAAGCAACAATTGCTGAGGTATGGGTGCCCACATTATTTTTGTTTTGGTTCCTAAATCATGTAGGCTCCTTTCAAAATGTTATCTAAGATTATTAATTAGGAACAGATTCTGATTGTTCTTGTTGTAGAGTTGATTATCATGTAATTAATATGCTAATGTTCTAATACACTGCTGAACTTGTAATTACTGGCCAGAGCAAAAAAAAAAAAAAAAAAAAAAAAAAAAAGCTTTTTTTTTCTTGTTGTTTACATTGGAAAGCTTACAGTAAGAGGTGAACAATTACCATATGCTCAATTTGTGACATTACTGGGAGTCACCCCATGACACTATTGTAAATCACTTCACGAGGTCTGCTCAGTTCTTCTTAATATGCTTATTTTCAATTGTTATGCTTGGGAGCCGAGCAGATTAGCAGGAAAATGGTGCTGTTCTTCTAACTGTGTTTTTTTTTTAAAGGCACAGCTGCTGCCTAAAGGGCATACCCAGAAGCAAAATTCATTAATGATGCTGAGACACTACTTTGTCACAAGAATGAGCTGTACAATTGGGAAAAAACTTTAAAATATCACCTCCTGTTAGACTGTAACTGTCACTTCTCTTTTTTGACTTCACTGCCCTTTTTTACTACGCCTAGATATAATAATGCAAATAGCAATATAGTTCTAACACCAGTCTCATCTATGCACTTTCCAACAACACGTTTCAGAGTGCTTTGCGCTGCCATAATTCCCATTTTACAGAACCATAATTCCCAAATCTCAACCCAGTGCCGCCTGTGATAAGCTTTACCCTGAGTCAAAGAACAGGACACTCCTTGAGAGGATGGAATGGCCTGGAGTTCATGTCTTTGACAGCTGAAGGACAGAAAGGCAGCTCTTTGGACAAGCAGTAGGACTTGAAGCAACAGAAGGAGCTCGGCTAGCATTTCAGTGGGGCCCACATATGAGGAGGAATTACCAACTTCTTTATTAACCTAAGTAGCAGGGAGAGGGAGAAACAGAGGTAGTACTTGGATGGATATTAGCTGAATGTTAAAATATTCTCTCTAAAAAAAGTTATTCTATTGGCGAGACGTGAATTCAGCAACTCAGTACAAGGTCCAAACTGAATGCTTAGAATGGTTTATGACAGGTTGGTTAATCAAAGATTCTGTTTTTATTGACAGGGATGAAATAATCCAATGGTAGGCACTCTTTAAGACAAATTCAACAAAAATTAAGGCACGTTGACAGGAATTAAGCAAAAAGAACTGCTAAAACTATTCTTGCAAGAGCTGCTAAAATCTTACTCTACTTAGAACATATCTGGCAGCATACACATCTTATGCAAAGCTTATATACCTGTAAATGAAGGGAGAGTTACTGGCAAATGGATGAGAACACAAACCAGATGGATGGCTGTCACAAGAAGTTATGCAAGAAAAATCACTTTGCAAAATGAGAGGAGTGTAAAAGAATGCTTGGATAGCAAAGAAACCCGAGACAGTGCTTTAGTGAAGCAAGAAGTCAGGGAAAGGAAACATCACACTGGAATTAATACCACCTTGTCAACAAGGGTGTTGCTGGTAGAGATCATTCTTAGGATGAAGTGTGTCTGCAAAGTCCCAGCAGAATTCCAGTGCACAAGGCAAAATAGCACAGAAGTGCATAAGCAGTCACAGCTCTCAAAACTTGTGCCAATGTCAGCCAGAGATTTTTTGGTTATGAACAGAATAGCTAGTCATCATGTTGACTGTGTCCGTAAGTATATTGCATACAACAACACATACGGGCCTAATTTTTTGGTTGTATAAAACAGCCATTCCAGTAGAAAAACACCTGAGAACTTTCGACTTGCAGGATACAATACGATGCAAATCTGTATCATGCTCCAGACTGCTAAGAAGGGAATGAGTGCATCACTAGAGTAAAATTTTCAGCCTGTTCTTTCATTTTAGGATAACCTTAAGAAATTGGCAGCAAGATGTGCTACTGTTAATGTATGTTCAACTTAAAAAAAGATATTAGGGTTGGCAGTTTATCTTGCCAACTTCTTTCCTTACCTTTCAGAAGTCTGGGTAGCACAAACATCTCTTGAAGATTGAGTTTCAACAGGGTGCTGGCAGGAACCCACCCTCATCAAAATGAAGTAACTAATAAAAATTCAGATGGATGCATCCATGCAATGACTTGTGGTTCTGTTACTGCAGTTAGGGCAGTGAGTGGTTTATGTATTCAGGTCTTCCATCTCTATAGTAATAACCTACGCACAGACTGAAAAAGAGATGTATGCAATTGTGTTCGGTTGCAAGGGTTTCCATTAATATGTGTGTGGGAGAAAGGCAATTGTGGAATCTCATCATACACTACCCATGCTGGCTGTATTGCAAAACAATCTGAAAAAGCTCATCTGTAAATATTTTTATTCCTATTTGGTTTACTATTTGAATAATGTGGCTAGTCATTAAGCACCAGGGCTCTGAAACACATACTTTATGCAAATTCTAATTTTATGTTAATTGAATATGTTTATTTTATCACTGCTAGGAAAGGAGAAGGTCTAAGGAAGCCAAAAGGAGTGTTGCAGTAAACATATTTTGATTCATTTCTGCGCAAATTTGATACTACTGCTGACAGAGAATCATCAGTAAATAAGGTGACCTTGAAACCTGCAATTGTATGAGGCATTAAATAGAAAGAAGACATGACAAAAATGACAGAGCATTTGACTGTTTATTTTCACCTCCCATACATTCCACTGTCAAAGGATGAAGAATAAAAAAGTATAGCATCTGTGCTAAGGATGCAGGTATGAGCATTAATTAATTATAATGCCAGGCCAGTGTGTACTGGATGTGGTGTCAGTCTGTCAATAAACACTCTACTCATTCCACTATCATCAGCTCAATTATTTGAGATGCTTCTTGGCAGGTGTATGTGATGCGTTCTTTTAAAAGTCCCTTTGTGATTAAATACTCTCAATGACTTAATGCATATTCCCTTATGCCACAGGTTGTTAAAAGCCCAATCACATACCCAGTTCAAAAACCCGTTGGTAACATTCAAGCTGACAATTTAGCAAAAGTCAGCCAGTGACAAAAAAAAGTGTGACTTCTCTATTGAAGCCAAGCAAACCTCTCAGAAGTATAACACAGCCTTATTGGGTTGAAGTCCATTCTTGCCTTATCCTCCAGCCTTACGGTGGAGAGTGCAAGGTCAGGGTTGTTTGTGTGGGACCTGCACCCAGGGGGGGAGACTGGAAATGCCTGCAGAGCTGTGGAGGGAGCACATGGAAAAGAGCAGAGCAGTGTGACTTAGAGCCTCCTTTCTAGTGAGCGGAGCTATGGGAGTTGATAGCAGACACTTTGCACAGGTTGACAAATTATTCATTCAGCAGCCTGATGAATATCAGCAGACACAGTGATCAGTGGGTTAAGATTGCACCATGCTTAGTTTAATCCTGAGAACTAGAAAAACCAAAATCTCCCTATGCTCTGAGGCTCAAAGGAGATTTTTAGTTCTTGACAAAATTTCCCTGTACCTTTGTGGCAGCAAAACAGCTATCTAAAGCAAGGATTCATCAGACATTTGCACCCCAAAATCAAATCACAAATAGTCAAATGTAGCATTGTTGACAGTACTGTTGGTGTTGCAATTCCATACCTGGTACCTGGGTGCGTGTGTTTTATTTACTCAAATCATTTTCCCAAAGTAAAATGAGAACGAGAGGGGAAAAAAAAAAAAGAAGAAGAAGCTTCCATTAATGCTGGCATCTTGTGCCTATGTCACAGTATCAGTCACCAGGTTTCAGACAATTCACAAATGCAGATGACAGTGCACAGCACTAGAAAATCAACACCTCTTTATTTGTTTCTCTCTTATACCTCATAGAAATCTTCCATTTCCCTACCCACTGCTAAAGATCACTAAGTTTCCATTGTGCAAAATGATGAGAAAACTGTAAAGGGGAATTCTGGTTACAGATATCTAGGAAGCTCCCTGCCAAAGGTTGCTCTGTTAATACATATTGCAGTGCATACACTTTACAGATGTGGAATATAATTAATGGGCGTTATTACCTGTGTCCAATTTTAAAGTTGTTGTTTCAAGATGATGTCACATTCAGACAATACTCCCTGGCTAAATTATACTCCCGTGGTAGAAAGGAGGGAAGAAATTTAGGATTATTTGCTAGACAAATACAGGACCCTTTGCTTCATTTTGCAGTAGAAATGATGTACAAGTAGATTAGCTTCTGCTCAGAACTCTGTCTTATTTACTGTTCTTTTGTACTCTGTTTTCATATATTGTAGGACAGTCAGACCAAAAACATGTTGTTGTTATAGCTATGTACAATGTGTTCTTCCTCCTTAGTGAATGTTTACTTTATAAGGCTGTTTGTCAGAGAGACAGAGGACAAATAGGAGAAGCCCATTTTATATCGCTAAAACTAAATTCAGACCTGATAGAGACTCACAGAAGTGGTGCAACAGTTCTTCCAATTAGGCGTTTGATCCTGCCTCCATACAAAATAATAAAAAATTCCCATCAAATCCAGGGGTTGAGAGCAGGGCTTAACTTCAAAATATCAGCTGAACAGCTCTTTGGTGAATGGTGACATGGTTGACTGTCAAGCCCTTCATTAGGGTGGCATGCTGTAAGATGTTTGTCTCATATTTAATAAACTTACTGTACAGTCATGATGTAGCTGTGGATGATATACCACCCCATGAGTTCCTGTCAGGAAGTGTAGATGCTCTATATATTTACATTTACTCCCATCCCATCTGGCAGTCACTATGTTTCTTTCTTTGGATTTCAGAACACAGGATTTACGTGCCTTTACATTACTTTAATCTTTTTGTGCTCTTGTATCATCTTTGGCACCAGGCCCACTAACACATCTCCTTGGCTTTACTCATCGTCAGTAGGTGCATGACCTCATTGGTAGCAGCTTCCCACATAATCCCAGACCTTAGAGTGACCCTCTTCTCAAATCCTACCTGCTGTGGTTTTACTTTTGAGTTTACTACCTTCTTCTGGGACCAGCTGATATCTGGAACAAGAGTGCATTCCAGGAGTTGAGGAAAGCTATCACTCTGCTTTAGCAAGTACAAGAAATGACTAAGTTGAAATGGAATAGGACCATAAACTCAAACTCATATTTACCAAATGCTTTCCTCATCATTCTGAAGCTTTCTTTATCTTTAGATCCAAGCATTGCTTTGCCTCACCTTCCCTTACAGCCACTCCTTCAGCTCTCACTTCCAGTTTTGTTTCCCTCTTTCTCCAAATGGCTGATGATAGCTTCCAGTCTTAGCAGCACTTCTATCTGACATGATCTGTTCAGACTTCAGTTACAGACTTAAAGAACTGTCCAATTATTTAAGGCAGAGCAGCCAGTTATTAGCCCAGGAGGATTTCCATGTAATGGAGAAACACAGATGTTCATAAGTTTCCTCTTATGAGGTGTTGTCACTGCTCCCTTAGCATTCTCTGGTGGGCAGGTGGGCCAAATATTCCAAGGGCTGCAATCTGATATGGATATGTACTCACAGTTCCTGAGGACATATTATACAGAGACCCCAAATTGATACCACGGTTTCCTGCAAAATTCCCAGATGCTATGATTCAAATGTTTTCATAATGTGGGGAAAAGCAGCACTTTCCCTGCAGTCAAGGGAACTCGAGGGTTTCCAATTATCATCACACACTCAGTCTTATTAGCACAAAATTTAATTTGCGTTAATCAGACTGAGGTGGGTAGAGCGCGAAATTAACTTGACTTTCATTTCGCATTGTACAGTAAACTGACTTGGTGGAATCGCTGTAGAAATCTGAACTGTGAATGATGGATGAGAGGGAAAAAAAAAAAGAAGAATAAACAGTACTGTGTAAACATCAGTGAACTAAAAGGGACACAGTATTAATTTCAGTTGTTGGGAGAAAAGCTTTACCTCCCTCGCAAATCAAAGGGCACATTGCCCTCAGCTGCATTGATATTTTGCCATTCAAGCTGAGAATAGAGTTTGGATCCAAAAATCTTTCTATAGCATTCCCTCTATTCTGAGAGCTATTTATGCTCAGATGATCTTGCCAATAATTTTTCAAACTGCTGTTTTTGCCAGAAAACTACAATTTAGTGAAAACAGAAACACACTACATCCAGTGAAATTTCCATTCTCTGTTCAAAACCCAGAGGGAAAGAGGAGCATTTAACAGAGACGAGGCAGTGGTCGTGGGGTCCAGATGCGATATGACTCTGCTCCTGGTGAGGAAGACCTCACACCTGAAATCCTGTGCATCTCAGAGACTGGCTTTTCTGAAAGTGTTTTTCCTTGAGCTCACTTGAAAGGTTTCTGTTTCACCTCAATTAAGAACAAAGGCTTGACATTTTCTTTCTTCAGAACAAAACTCCATTTTCCAGCCAACCCTAACATTAATTCCCTTCTCCCAACTCTCCGCCACCTTTCCTGTGTGGCTAAAATAAATGTTTAGGAGGTGGGAGCTGCCCTACTGGGTCCACAACTGCCTCTACCTGAATCATTTCCTTGTAAGTAACAGGAAAAATAAAACAATACTTCTCAAACATTGGCTTGTTTCAATCAAACTTTTTCAATCGTGTTTTAACAGGTTGCCATGAACAGAGATTTCTGGCTCAAAGAAAACTGCAAATTTCAGAAGGCCACTGATACAGTGAGAAAGCTGCAGGACAGTTTGGAAGATGTGCAGTCTCTGGTGAAAAAAACAGGATAAAACCTTTAATTTCTGAAAACAGTTTCAGTCCACGGACATAAGGAACCCATTTTAAGGCTTAAGGTCCCAGCTGAGGCAGAGGGTAAATCAGCACTGTTTTTATCCCACCTTTCCCACTAGCTGAAGTAGCAGTGGAGCAGCCACCTGTGGAAGAAAATTGACAGGCAGCAGAGGGCAAGATGGGAATTTGGGCAGCTTCAGTTGGGCCAGGAGAATTGAGAAAAGGGTTGTGTGCTTATGTGCATTGGCGATATGTGCCTGAATCCCACAACAATTCCTGCACAAAAAATGGTCTTTTTTTTTTTTTTTCTCCCAGGGAAAGAGTAAATTTTATCACCAAGTGGGTGATACTACTTACGCTGTTTACTATTTTTAAACTGTGAAATGTGCTGGAAAATAAAGGCTTTAATTAAAGTTGTCTTTCCAAAGCCTGTTCCTTGCAGAAAAGTGACACCATTTCAAAACACAGTTTTTCTTGTATGTTTCTATTTACTTCCCCATTTTGCATGTAATAGCTTCTATTTAAGCAGTTTCTGCAACATATTTAACATTTGCAGATGTAACTACAACATATTGGAGTGAAAGGAGAATGAAGTTGTGCGGTATCATTTGCGCTGCCAAAAAGGTGGGGAACACAAAGCACACTAAAGGTTATTTTCCCAGATTAATGTCAGAACTCCTGCCTCTATTATTTAAACAAAGCATGTAATGTTTGCACTGTAAAGTTCGAATCTCAAAGTACCAAAGCAAGATAGGAACGGGCTTTGCCAACCCTTCCCTTTTACAACGGAGGATAAAAATTGCTGACTCTTTTTGTGGCAGTAATTGACCACAAAACAAGAACTTTAATTGTGTTTTTAGCTATCTTGAAAAAATGTATTTGCATGCACAGAACATGATACATAGTATGGATGTATGCAAATAGCCACTGAACCACAGCACCGTTCATATTTCTTTATTTGTCTTATAGCGTTTGGAAAGTATGCATGACGAGAACTGTTTTGCTATGCTGATCTATCTGCACTCTCCTGCCGAAGAGAACAAGCTTTGTTTTTTTTTTAAGGCTGTGTACAGCAGAAAGCAAGGCAGCATTTCCCAGTCCAGCTACAAAGTTACATGAAACAGTATACTAGCAATAACCAGCTCTGCAGCCATGAATAACCAGCAACCAAGCTACTCCTCCCCGGGAAAGCTCTCTTGCATTTCAAATTAACAAGAAGGAGCCGACCCATTTTCAAAGTATAAAGCAACTCCTACCAGAAGCCTAACTTTCTTCAGTTCCTAACCAGGTGAAAACTGTGTCTATGGCTTCTGAAATAGTGCTATCACACTTCAGGCTATGAATTCCTTCTTCAATTTGTTGCTGATTCGAGAGACATGCCCCTACCTGTGGGAACTTTCCATGCTGACCTTAAAATGCAAGTGCCCATGGTTAGTGGCCAAATGATGTGATGTGATGAGGGGGGATGCTGAAAGTAGCAGCAGGCATTGAGGATGAACTGTTGAGAGCTTTCCAATCAAATGACACATTTTTTAGTCCTTCCAGTTATGCTGGATAAACCAGCAACTTGCTTCCTTGAGGCTGGTTGTGGTGATGAGGATGGGCTAAAGAACGCTATAGATTCCTTCAAACCTGAAGACAAAACATGAGGCTGCTTCTATTCTGAGGAGGCATACAACTTGCTGCACCATGGCATGATGCATAACCTGCAATGGTGACCCCAGCCCTACCTCTGCAGAGGTCAGATTGCCTCTGAGAATGCAGCCTGGAGAAAGGGCAGTGAGCCTGCAAGAGTCAAGGAATGAATATTTATTTGCTTTCTGCTATAACGCCAGCCTTCTAAATGTGTATTTCTTCTATGGAAGGCACTAACCCACTGTACTTTGAGAGAGCTGTCATTTCAAAGCCATTTCCCCCCCCTATTTTCTCCTTTCTTGATCCCACAGATGTGGCACTTTTTTTTTTTTTTTTTTTTTTCCCTTGAAAACCCGTTCCATATAAACATGTTTATTTCAGTTAACCTTTTCAATTGAAGAGCCAGCCCACTGCAGCTTGTCAATAACGCTTCCATAAATCACAATCGTGCACAGTTCATCCAGAGATTAATTCTGAGCAATTCTGTGTACAAAATTTGCTTCAAAACTCATATATCTCTAGGCATTTATCTGGGTATCTGGAATACCCAGCAAAGTTTTGCAGTGATTGATTTTTAATAAGATTTTTCTAACGGCTACAAGTTAGTTTAGCAACTTCAGCTTCTGTTGAAAGCAACAAGGAATCAACGCACACTCTTACAGATACTAATGGGAGTAAACAGACAAGCTTACAGGATTTCAGCAGAAATGAGGATGAGTTCATTGTCTGAGTTGATCAAAGGAACCAGACTTTGTGAATGTTTTACTGCATGCATCCTTGGGATGCTATGGTCTTTTGCTCATGAAGGCTTTGCTACCTCTTTAATGGGATGGATGGAGCTTCATGTTGTTTGTGGCTTTACCTGAAGGATGTAGGCTGGGCTTGGTGGGGTGGGACACCAGAGGGGACAGAAGGCTTCCAGCCCTGCTCACACTGAAACCCCCACCCTCTTATCAACTGAATTTAACCTTTTACAAAGCTTGCGATTGACATCTGAAATAATAGGAAAACTGAAAGAAAACACAAGCTGAAGGTAGCTCTGGTGTATTTATCTTTTTATTTCAGCTTTTTATCATTTCTTATGAAGCTGGCTCCTTGAAAGAGAGAAACCACAGAAGTGGGCTCTGGCTCAAACTACTGGACTATGCAAGGGGGTAAACAAGTGTACAGGTGACCCTTGTCTGATTTTAAGCCCATGCTGTGGACATGGGAGCTCATGATTCTTTCCTAAGGCAAATACTGGGGGAAGTAAAGCAAAGAAGAATCTGTGACTTGCTTACCCTCTACCACATCTGAGTCAGCACTGAAGGACAGGAATCATTTATTAACACAGGTGAGGCCAGGAGTAAGTTAGCACTGTTTCCTCAAGAGCAGAGAAAACCAGAAAGAAGAAATGTCCCTCTTATCTTTGAGTCCCAGGGCAGCTTTAGAGATGGCTCAGCTTCACTCAGTGGCAACTCTGAACCCAATGCCATTGCATTTCCTACTACACCTTACTCAGGGAGAACAAGCACCAGCCTGTATCTGTGCCAGCCTTCCAGACACATGTGAGAGGACACACATTTCCCTCAGTGATGCCCCATGTCATGCTGGCAAGAACCCTCCCCTTCTTTTCACACATCTGTTCTATGCACAAAGATGGAGATCTTATGGGCACCAGAGCCTTCAGCATGCAGGAACCACCGAGAGCCCCACTGAATGTACATACATCACTAAAACTCAGTCATCTCATCACTGAGCCTATCAGGATGCTTCTGAAGGGCAACAAAACAGCTTTCTTTTGAGTGAAAGCAATTCTACCAGTCATCTGCCATGAGCCCGCACAAGGGCACCTGCTAATTGAACTCAATAGGCTCCGTTCCTAAATCCACATCCTTGTCTGACACTGCAGCATCAAAATGTGTCTGAAATGCACAGAAGCCAACACCCGTACTTGCAGTTTACTGAAAATCTACTTGATAATCAGCACTAATGATGGACTGTGAGTTCCTCAGAAGAGTTCTGGCCAGAGGAACAAGGTCCAGCAGTTAAGCTCAATGATCCAGGCTCACCGCCTCCAGGGATGCTGAAGGGATGGGGCTGTGGTGTGCATCTTCCTTCCCTGCTCAAACAGAGAAGGATTTCAGGATTTTCAGAAAGAGAGCAGTAAACTGCCACACACATCCTCTCAGGCTGACAGCTGGCTGAATGTGAGCCAGCAGTGTGCCCAGGTGGCCAAGAAGGCCAATGGCATCCTGGCTTGTATCAGAAATAGTGCAGCCAGCAGCAGAAGGGAGGTGTACTCAGCACTAGTGAAGCCGCACCTCAAGAACTGTGTTCATTTTTGGGCCCCTCACTACAAGAAAGACATTGAGTTCCCGGAGTGTGTGCAGAGGAGGGCAATGAAGCTGTGAAGGGACTGGAGCACAAGTCTTATGGGGAATGGATGAGGGAGCTTGGATTGTTCAGTCTGGAGTCTGGATGCTCAGGGGAGAGCTTATCGCTCTCTACAGCAACCTGAAAGGAGATTGTTTCAAAGTGGGGGTCAGCCTCTTCTCTCAGGGAGCAGTGATAGAGCAAGAGGGAAGGGCCTCAAGTTGCTCCAGGAGAGGTTTGTGTTGGATATTAGGAAACATTTCTTCTCCAAAAAAGTGGTGAGGCACTGGCATAGGTTGCCCAGTAGCTGACCCTGCAGGTGTTCAAGAAAGATGTGGATGTGGCACTGAGGGAAATGATTTAATGGGCAGAGTAGAGATGGGTTGACAGCTAGACTAGATGATCTTAATGGTCCTTCCAACCTTAATGAATCTATGACTGTATGAACAAGAAACAACAAGAAGCAGGTGATGTGTGGTCTGGAGGTTCCTGCTCACTGCTGCAACCTTATTAGCTCCAATTTTGTTCAGAACAGCATAACACTAAAACAAAATCACAATTATTCAGGTAAAATCTGATAAAGTTGAGAGAAAATTACCCTTCTACTTCAATGGAGCTGTAGTAGTCATGGACATATTTTGAAAGGGCTGAATGAGTTTGTGCCAGGTCTTTAAGGATCTTTGTGTATCATACCCTGCCAGTTTAAATGATGACTGCAAAGATCTGTTATAAAACTTTTTTCCAAGAGAAGTGAAAGCTTACTCTGTGTCACAATTTTTAATATACTGTGACTCGTACCCATAGTAAATCAGGTTATTTATCCCATTTATTTATATGCAGTGCTCTAACACTGTAACAAAACAAAGTGATAGATGCACTTATACCAGTAGCTAAACTCAATAACAAAGAAGCAGCATCTGTGTGTAACTTAACCCTATTGTTATCCATTTATACAAAAGACAAATTCCCCAAGCTGTGAACACCTGAGAATGAATTCTTTACTCTCCAGCAATTACTTTGATCTCAGACCTTCCTGCAGGCTGCTTCAGCATCAGGGGGGCCTGATGCTGATCTCACAGACCTTATCCCAGTTCCTTTCCTGATTTCCAGGGAAGACGTTCTTAATTACACCTCTGTAATGGAAGACAGAATCAGGCCAATGGTGAGAAATGCAGAATGCAGAGCTCCTCCATCCAGAGCCTAAGCCAAAAGCAAAATGTCAAAGGCATAAGCAAACCGTAGCAGATTGCAGACTAATTCCACCTGCCTCCTGTAGATAAATTTTACATTTAGATGTGTAGGTACAGCTTCCACTGCAGTCAATAAAAATTGTGCTCAACCGGCATTATCTGCCACCAAGCCAAGAGCTCATTCTGGAACTGCTGAAAGAGAGGAGAGTCTCTGGGTGACAAACTCTCCTGATACAGCATTTAAACCATCTTAGTCTCCCATGTAGAATATCTTAGCACTACCGTCTTTCCTGTAGTGTCCATTTAATTTATGCTGTTCATTTACATTCTAGTCCAGATTGAAATTCTATTTCACCTTTATTAAAAATATGCCCACTGAAGAACTGCACATTTTTTCAGTACTAACAGATGGGAGATTCCGGAGAGCTCTACAAATTTAGATTCCTACTTTAAAATTAATTAAATTGATTAAAAACCTGAGTGAGCTGTACTCACCTTTTCCTTTGTTTCTTCAAACATGTACTTGTGGTTCACTGTATGTGCCACCACATCATTTTATAAACAACACATACATTTAGATTTTTTGTGGAAGTACACAGGACTATCCCTCAAGAAGCAGGGTGTCAATAGAGTCAATATGTGTATCCTACACTGCAGTCCCTATCTACAGCATTTTTGTTGCCTTTATGTCATGTCTGTGAGACAATCAGCCCAGTTGCATCATGGCATTTATCACACTGACGATGTTCCATCCCTGAAGACACTGAAGGTCAAGCAGAATGGAGCCCTGAGCAACCTGATGTAGCCATAGGTGTCTCTATTCATTGCAGGGGAGTTGGACTAGATGGCCTTTAAGGCTCCCTGCCAACTCAAACGATTCTATGATTCCATGAAACCTGATTTTTATATTTTTGAAGAAATTAGCTCCAGGTTTGAAATCTGGTTTTCCAACGCCCAAGGTTGAGAGGAAAAAAAAAAAAACAAAAAAACAACATATTATTTTTATTCATTAATTGTGCTGCAATTCATGAAACTTTTCAGTTAAGTGGAATAAGTAAGTGGATGAACTCTGGGATTTACAGTCATTTGCTTTTGGCACGGAGGGCTAACTCAACATTCATCTTTTGAAACGTTAACCCATTCCCGATGGTGCTTTCCTTTCACACCCATTTCTCCCCTTCTATTTTCAAAGCCGCGTCTCAGTTCAGCCAACTGCATCGCTTTTGCTTTGCTACTATTTGCGTAGCTCTCCACACTTGCTTCTCACTTTGCAGGCATGCCTTTTGCAGCCGCGTTGTTCTCATCGTCTTAGGCTTCGCAAATGTGGGCACAATCAAGCTTCAGTTCCGGATGCCTTTCCCCAAACTTAAAGGACAGACCTGGTGCAATGACTGTTACCTAAGCGCTGCAGAGTTATCTGTACGTGAAAACTTACTTAGGCTATTTGCTATTTGCAAAGTAAAACACCATTCGATCCGAACAAAGGCAGTAAAATACGCTGTGAGGTATTAAGTGCTCAGCAAGGCGAGGAAGGATTGCAACAATTGCACTGCCAACGGTTCCCGTTCTGTGGCTGGAAGCACTGCGAGCACAGCGGGGCGATCGGTGTTGGGTACAGCGGTGCGAGCAGGGCTCACCGCAGCTCCTCTAACACCCACTTGAGCTCTTGCTTCCTTTGTGCTCGCCGCTCGAACGGCGCTGCCTCGCCTTGCGTTCCTGCCCGCTTTTACGAACGACTTAACGCGTTTCTTCTCAGGAGACCTTTCGGCTTAAAATATTTCCTTAATTAACGCAGCCTAATCTACAAGAGCCAAAGCCGTCTGCGGCTCTCCCACGCCGCACGAGTGCCGGAGCCGTTCTCTGCGGCCCGGCAGGGCACATCACCGCGCCTCCAACTTTCCTCCAGGCATCGGAGCCCCGTGACGACCGTCACCCCCATCCCCACGCATCCCCCCGGCGGGAGCGGCGGAACCGACCCACGCGGCCCTCGTTGGGGGTAGCCGGGCTGCCCCTCTCCGCAGCGCCCGCCCATCCCGCCGGTGCCGCCCCTCCCCGAACAATGAGCCGGGGCAGCGCCGGCATGCCTGCCTCGGCCGAGAGGTAACGGCGGGCGGGGTGGGGGTGCTCGGGGGGCAGTCCTTTGGCGGGGGGCGGCTCCCGCGGGTGGTTGAGGGGGGTGGCGCGGTGCGGAGTCGCTCGCCTCGCTTCTTTTCCCCTCCCTTCCCGCGTCGCTGCTATCCGGCGGGGAGCCGGGGTGCCGCCCGCCCCCGCGGCCGCCCGCGCCCTGCGCTTTGTGCGTGCTGCCGGCAGCATGCGGGGGGAGCCACGGCGGGTGGTGGTGGCCGGCGGCCGGGCGGAGCGCCCCGGCGGCTGCTGCTGCTGCTGCTGCTGCTGCGCTTCGGGGGGCGGGCGCCCCGCAGCGCCCTGAGCCCAGCGGTGCGGTACGTGGGGCACCCTCGGCACCTTTATTTGTTCTTTTATTTATTTATTTGTTGGTTAGTTGGGGGGCGGGAGGGGAGGAGGGCAAGGGGGAGGGTTTCTACCGTGCAGCGTTTTCTATGAGGAAAATCCTATAGGCGAAGCCATGTGGGTTCTCGGTGGCACAGCTCAGTGGCTTCGTGGCTGAGCAGCTCCCAGGCGGGGAGCGTGCAGGGTGTGTGTGCGTGCTTCGCAGGGTTCGCCTGCTCCGGGAGCCTGAATAGATACGTTTAGAGGAGCGCTGCTTTCCAGGAATTTAAATGAGAGCTTTTATTCTTTTTTCTTTCTTTCTTTCTTTCTTTCTTTCTTTCTTTCTTTCCTTTTTTTTCCTTTTTTTTTTTTTTTCTTTTTTTTTTTTTCTTTTTTTTTTTTTTTTCTTTTTTTCCTGATGGTTGCTTTTCAGGGGGTTTTCTGTTAATTCCGTGTTGTGTAGACTGCGTTTGTAAGTAATGAGTATATAGAAATCGATAGCCTCAAAGGAGAAAAGAAAGAAGGTCTCGGCGAATTTAATAAGCAGCAAGGATCGCTTCTGTGGGCAGCGTGTATCGTTAGATGGAGCTTTATCATTCCTAACGCTCAGCTATCATCTGTAGCGTGTTCCGTCATGGCAGTGTGTTTCATTTGGTACTGGGGGGGTGGGGGGGGGAATGCATCGAGGTGACGCGTTCGAGCAGTTTAATTGCTAACTGCTGGGGCAAGGTTTAGGCATCTCATTGCTTCATCTAGGAGGAAATGTTCAGTAGGAGGCTGGGGACAGCGGCAGACTTGGGGGTTAAGGTTTCTGTTGGCTTCTCAGGGTGATTTTTTTTCCTTTTTCCAGTCTTGCAAACTTTCTGATCTTTAACCCTTTGCAATGAAACTTGCCAGACGAGGTGTCTGCATCCAGGTAATTCTAACATGTCTGCATATTTGTTTTGGAAAGCTCACGCAAAAGTAATTCAGCTGGTTTTGATACAGTGGGGGCTTTGGACGGGGCAGGGGGGAAGAATTACTGCAGTTTTCCATATACAGATGAAGTTATTACAAGTTTTCGAAGAGGTTTTTTTTTTTCTTTATTTTGTTTTATTTTAAATACAGCCTAGAGGCATTTCTTGTTCGTAAGTGCTTTCAGATTTAAATGATATTTGTGGTGGTTACCCATTGGTTTTGTGTGCATCTTGCTAAGACCAGAAGTTGTGCTGTTGGTAGAAGATGTGATGAGAAGCCTATTCAGATAGTTCGGAGGTGAGGGGCTGCCTGTGTGCGCCAACAGGGGGATGGATATTTAGCACCAATTCTGCAGCTGACACACTGGGCATCCTGGCAGACCTTTGCTCTGCTCACCATTTGTTTGGGAAGTGTTGACTTTGAGCTTTTTGTAGGCAGAAGTCTTCAGTGATGGCGTTTAGGACCTCCCCAACCCCTGATGCAGTAGCAAGAAAACTATTTTCTCCTACAGTTCAGCTGGGCAGAGGACAGGATTTCCCAGCATTGTCCACGCTGCACTTAAAGAGTTGGAGGATGCATTCAAAATGTAGAGCTCTGCTGCTTTGCAACAAATCTCTAGCATCTATGTTTTGTGATGTGTTTCCTGCTGAGGAAAGGGACAGAAAGGCCAAACAAGTAGGAAAAGTATTATAAAAACTTTACAGAATGTGCTTACAGGGATGTCGAGGTTGCATATGTAAGCATCCTAGCAGCAAAGTATGAAATATGAGTTTGTTGACCTTATCTCTGTCCTCTGAAATCTGCACAGTGACTGTTTCCTTTGCACTCTTAAAGATAGCTGTATATGAATAAAATTGGATGCAGTGTTTTGCAGATAAAAAATTAAGGAAAAAGAAATTAATTCTATTGAATGGATTTCATTTTCATTTCGCTGATGTCAAATGAAATAAGATCAAGCAGCATCCTGTTGATAGCATCCTAAGGATAGTATTGTGAATTGATGCTGGATGTGTCACTCAGATACTAGTGGGGTTTTACGTAAGTCTTTGGAATACTACTTGCCCATCAGAAATTGTATGTAGATCTCTCTGCAGTAATTTTCAGACTGTGTTTTGGGCACTTTTCTGTATTTGCTGGGGTCTGTTTGCAATTGGCAGGCAATCTCCAGTGAACTATTTGGGCATATGGCGTTGGCACGTTTTCCTTGTACTTATCTACTAATGACATTAAAAGGAGCCAAGATGCATTAAGTACCTCTCTAATATTAATTATCTTGATAAGAAGCTGCTTCAGATACTGTTAGAGCTGCAGATGTATACCAGTGATTTGTGATCAGTGTGAAGGCGAATGTGGGGAATAGGGTCAGAAGTAAACCGGGTACGATCTGTGATGGTCTGTTGAAATGTTGTTGCTGCTGCAAAAAAATTGAGCACTCGGTGACCCGGTAACGTTGGAACAAAGGCGTAGGCACTTGATTCAAGGAGCACAAAATCTGGCATTACCGCTACTTTTGTTGTGCAGGAATAATTTTTGTCAAGTAAGACTGCTGGGTTCCTCTGAGTAAAGGTTTACAGCCCTTAAATAGCTCTTCCTGACACTAAGCGGTATGCCTTTTGTGCTTTACAAGTGTGCTAGAAAGACTGGCTACCAGCATTGGTACTGATGAATGGGAAAGAAAAAAATTTACGGCATCAGATACTTTCCTAAGTTCTTTACACTGTTGTTAGTTATTTTGAAGCATTAGACTGCCTCGCTTGAATGTAATTAATGTAGTAAATGGTTTGTTAGGCACCATCTGACCTTTTGTCTTGTTTAATTATAGAAGCTTAGTGCAGTGGTCTGTGTACAATATTCGGCCAAAATAATTGCTTTCAGACTTTTATCTGACCATGCCTATTTTTGGAGCAGCTGTGTGCATGGCTTTTTTTTTTTTCCCCCCCCTGAACTTTGCACTTTTTAGGTTCTCGTTTGTAGTTGTGCCACTGCGTTTCCAATTTGCAAAGCCAAAAAGTATTCCCTTGCTGCGTGATTTTGTTGATAGTCGTACAAAGCAATAGTTCTGCGTACTGTCGCACTGTATGTCTCGATCTTCCCTATTTCTTGCCCCTCATATTTAGAACCCATCAAAACTATGGCACAAGTGGGAAAGTTGCTATTGATTTGTTTCTTCTTGAAAGTTTTAGAACTCTTACACAGTTACTGAAGTTGAGGTTATTTCTTCCAGCAGATGTTGAAGTAGCAGGAGAGATGAAATCTGCCATACAAAGAATTTGTGCAAACTCTTCACTGTGCAGCAAAAACTTATTTGTGTATTTAATTGCATATATTAATTCCATAATGAATGCCATCTTCCTCCAGTAGGACTCCTGTTGACATATCTAGGATACAAGATCATATGCGAAGCTGAATACAACTACCATCTTATACTTGAGAATAATGGGGAAAAAAAACTGGTATTTGTTATCAATTGTTTTATATCCAGTCTTTTCTGTGGTGTAAGCACTGAAAACTGTTTTTCCTTCATCTGGGGAAGATGCTGAAAATAAATGATTCTTTTTATTTGGCCTGGAAATTTTACATAGAGTGTAAGCAGCACGGATGTTTGTAAGCAGATACTTGGCCTTGAGGGCAAAGCATGCCAACATCATTATGTTTGCTGCGCACATTTCTCAAAGATTGGCTGTTTCTTGAGGGATAAATGCTGGAAGAGTTAAATGTCAGGGAGCTGTTGTCAGTGTTCTTGATGAGGGTCCTTGACCTTGGGATCTTACTCATAACAGATGCTGTGACAGAGAATGTTTGTCTACATGCCTTCAAAGCCCTCTTCTGTGCCAATTGCTTTGGAGGGGCCAATTCTTCCATGCTGCCAGAAATCCACTGGGAGCTGAGGGACTGCAGCAGAGCTGGGCTCCAGGATGTGGTGGCCCTTCTTACTGTTACGTCTTGGTGAAGAGGTGTCCCTCACAGCTGGTTACGTGTGCGGCTGCCTTATGCTTTCTGGAAGGCTGCATCTCCAAAATGTAAATGAAAAGTGAATGTTGTTCACTGCGTAGCTCTGCGATTGTCATTGTGTGTCATTGTACCCCTCCATTTCGGTATACTCATCTGTTTATTGTATTGAACTGTATAAAACTGTATGAAATTTGGATGTTTTATAGCTAGGGTTGCAAAGTGACTACGAGTGCTCTCTGGAGGCTGAACACAAAATCATGTGAACCAAATGGTGGTTAACTGTGAGAAGGAAAGCTGCTCCTTCCCTTGTAATGTGTGTTGGTCTGGCTTGAAGATAAATGATGCACCAGGTGTGCAGGGCTTAGTGACATGTGGTGATTTGTTCTGCAGTTTTGTGACTCCGTTTATGTCACCAGGTGTAAAATTTGATAAGGGATCTTTATAGCTTTCTCATTTTCTAGTAACTCTGAGTGCTATTCCTTATTTTGGTAGTGGAGTTGCCTTTCAGTCTGTTGCTGGAAGGTTAACTTTTGGTCTGGTCAGTCTTACCTGTTCCTCGCCAAAGGCTCTGATACTGTCTACAAAATACCAGTTGTCTTCTACCTGTGATGCTGTCTTTGAAGGTTTGGAGGTTTTAGACAAGAACCAATGTAAACACCTTTCGTCTGCAGATATATAATGATGTGTTCTATAGTAAGGGTCCAAAATGCCCTCATTCTTCAGGTATTTACATCACCAACAAATGCAGAATTCAACATTCTTTTATCAGTAAAGAAGTATCCACTGTATTCTCATTGTATTAGTCGTCAGACTTGTTCCTGAATAAGAAGATGCTGGTTCAAAGCACAATTCTAACAAAATTGCTTGCAAATATGAAAAAAGTTGTTGATGTTTTATGTTTCAGTATGCAGAGCAGTTGTTCAGCTCAAGACTGGAAAGGGGAGATGACGCATCTCACCCTGATGCCGTGGTAGTGAAATGGGTCAGTAATAAATGAAAGCTGTTCCCATCTGATGGCTGTTCAGTCACTTGTGAAATGCGGTTTCTAATAGACAGGTTTTCAGAAGCAGCCGTGGCAATTAGCTGAGCAGAACCAGCCCCCTTGTCAAAGGACTTGTTAAAGTGGCTAACGAGGACATCATGCCTCGTCTTAGCCGAAGACCCATCCTGTTAGCTAAATGTTTCCAAACACTTCCAGCACAGCGAAGTGTGATTGCTAATCGTGCTCTGTCTGCTTGCGGAGAAAGGCCAACAATGCACTGTCTCTCCTATAAAGACTTAATCCATGAAGGTAGAAAGTAGTAGAGTGCACAACTGTGTTGATGAGGTCCTGGCTGCAGCTGGAATTGCTTGCAGACTGTTCAAAGGCTTCTGGGTTTAGGCTTTCAGCTTGTGGAAGCATTAGGGAGGGCATGCTGTATCTCCTGGTGAAGCTGATCACGTCCAGACTTGATAGTAGTTAGTGATAGTCTGGCGGAGAACTCAGAGATTAATTTTAACAAACGAGTTTCCTTTGAATGTATGCTCATGCATACCAATTACAATAGTATGCCTATGATAAAATTGAGGTAATTTTATTTGTTTAAACTTCAAACCTGGTAGTGGCTGATTTTTTTTTTTTTTCAAGTGTCTGTGTTCTCTGGGCGACCTCATTGTAGGAGGAAAGAAACAAAACCAAGTGCCCGTTCTTCCCCAAAACAGCCTAAATACCAGTGAAATTTTCACAGTAATTACAAAATATTTTCAAGAGCCTAAGGAATATTAAACATCATGTGTTGTACAGTCTGGGAGGGCTCTAGTGTCTTCAGCAAATGCTAGGCCTAATCCTTAGTCCCCTAAAATAGGTAAGAGGTCTCTCACTGACTTCAGGTAGGTTGTGGGTTTAAGTTGTGTTATTCCTGGTTTGTATTCTGGCCGCAGGCTCTTTTCAAAAGGAGACAATAAACTTGGGTGGTATGAAGCAAAGCTCCTAGGAAGCGTGCATGAGTTAGGTCATATTTTGATGTACTGAAAAAGTTGGTTTGAAAGCAAAGCCTGCTTGGGTTAAATATATCATATGGCATTATAGAAGCATTGAGAGTAAGAGGAGCGCAGGAGTTTATTGAAGAAAATTGTATATTGTTATTATGGAAGAAAGCATTGTACAGTATGGGGTCTTTCTGGAAACTGTAGTTCTAGTATAGAAATTGCATTATAGCTGCATAAACAAGAAACATTATTTCTTAAGAATACGGATGTGGTTTGGAGGACCACATGCTTGTAGACTGAACTCTGCTATAGTATAGTACATGGGCGTGCAGGGCCACAATCTGATCCCCTTGACTCCACACACAGCACTGCTGAAGGGCACAGAATATTGAGCAATTTTACACTCATGAGTTTGTGTGACAGTAGCTGTGTGGTGTTGACATTTTCTACATAATATGCCACCTTTTTTCAGGAGCTTATCATTCACCCATAAAACACATGTTCTGATTTAAAGCACAGTTAAAAGGTCTGCTTAGTGGAAGGAGAAGTTTTACAAAATATAAAAATGACTGCTTTGACAAAGTGGAGATATATCCTTTTTCTTTTTTGAACATGCATGGCTCTTAATAGCCTTTGATTTAAAAGACATTTCGGAAAAGATATTTAGAGAACTGGAAGTCCGTTTAAAAGATTTGTTTCTTTCATTATCTCGACAAACCTTGAAAAGTAGTTTCCGTGCCTGCATAGTGATTATGTTTCAGAAAGAGTTCTTAGGGATTTTATTATGTGCTGAAACATATGTTTATAAAAAAGACTATAACCTGGTGGAAAAAGTGTCTTATAATAATAAACCTGTCGATGGGCCATATGCTGCCATCAGTATGTTTGAAAAAATAAATTCTTATACAAGTGTTAAGTAAGTTTACAGCCCAAGTGTTAAGTTGGGGTCAGGCTGTGGCTGGTCTTCTGTGGATTACTGGGGGAGGAAAGCACCTCTCCTCATGTTCTTTTCATTAGCTCATGCACTGAGACAGTGAGGTAGAGCAGTGTAGCATATCCTCCCAGAGGGCACAGGAGCATCCTAGTAGGAGCTCTGTGGGAGACCTGGAGAACCTCTCCTACAGCTCTCCTTGGAGCTCCATAGGTTTGTGCCAATCCGCTCTAAGGTTGTGTATTTTATAAGCCTTAATAGAGATTTGCATGTCTCTCCCAAGAAGCAAAGTGTGGTATCATCAAAGAATTGTAGAGTTTTTGGAAAGGACCTTAAAGATGATTTGGCTCTAAACTGCCTGCCACAGGTAGACACACCTTTCACAAGATTGGGTTGCTTGAAGCCTTATCTGGCTTGATTGTGATTATCAGCATGTAAAAGATGACAAAACAGAGCTCTGACAAATACATAACTGGATGAGAAGTGTGGGAAAAACTTCAATTCTTTCTGTTTTCTGGGCAGATTGTTATATGGACTTCTTTGTGTTCATATTACAAATCTTTAAATGTAAGCGCTGTGGTTGTTGCAAAGCCTTTTGTTTCTGAAGAGCAGAAGTAAGTTGCAGTAGGTCAAAGAATGTGTTGTTAAAAGGCTCTTCTGTGTGGGATCAGTGTTTGGTTAATGTAGGCACTTTCAAGCCTATTCTGCTTTTGATGCACTCGCATAACTCCTATGAATGGGAGTCACGCATTTGTGCATCTCAAAAAGAATAGGCCTCTTTGTAACTGAGACACTGGCTGTGTAGAAACCTACTTCACTCAGAAGTGGTTTTAGTGTCCTGAGTTTTCCACTACTGATCAGCTGTGCAATGCTTCTTTTTCCTGGTGACTCTGCAGGTGATACCCATTGTCAAAGGAAATATCAAAGACAGGAGAATTATTTGAAGCAGTTGACCATGCCAAAGGCTATGTCAGGAGATGCATGAGGTTGCCATAGTATCTATTATCGAAATTGAGATTGTGAACAGAGCCATTCCCACCAGGAGCAAATTCCTTACTCAGAATCTTTCCTGGGTTTGTCAGAGCTTTGAGTTTGCTCAGGGGAAATTTGATTCTTGAGGGCTCAGATCTTCCCCATGGGTTTTCTACCCAGAAGCTTAATGAGGTGTATTGTGACCATGTGTACGTGGCTTCCGATTTTCAGCAGGCCTTCAGAGACTGAGGGAATGGAGCAGAGAGAGGAAATAAGCTGCAGAAGAAGCTCAGAGATCACAGCAAGGAGTTTGCAATTGCTATTGAAATGGAGAATAGATTGAATCAGTAATCCACGGAGAAGAGGGGAACTTCGGAGTTATGGGGATGTTCTCTGGAAAAGTAAGGCTAAGTATGGATTGAAGGAGTGGTGAGTGGACAGCAGCGAGTCTGAGGAGAAAAGCATCAATGCTTGGTGCTTAGCTTTCCACTGAAGCACTTTGGTGTGCTGGCAAAGCTTGGAAGCACCACTGAACCATTTCTCTTCAACCTGGGAAAATGTAGCTCTCCCGTGGAGGCCGTCAAGTCTGGCCAAGTCCTTACACCCTGTTGGACCTGAAGGAAGGGTTGTGGGCTTTGGCACTGCCTCCTGAGCATAGCTGATGAGGTGATGAAGGAGCCTGCATTAGGCCAGACTGACTTGTCTACAGTATATACAAGCCAGCGTGAGGTGTTAACGACTGCAGCGCTCAGAATTTGCACAAACCCACACTGACTAATAAAATAGCCTACAACTACTCCAAGACACCAGTGGTAGCCAAGCAAATTTGGAATGTCTAAACCAACCATTTTAAAGTTATGATGAGCCAAAAAAAATTAGGAAACAGTCCAAGAAATGGAGAACACTTTTCTGGAACTCTCATATCTCCAAGATGCCTTGGCCAATCTACCTCAAACTTTCCAGAGAAGCTTTCCTTGGCACAAGATCGTGACTGTGAAATTTCATGTGGCTGGGCTTTACTTTGTTGAAGTTATGAAGGTTAAAACTGAAGGCTGTTACAGAAAGCTGATCTCTCCATTAGAAATATTTCTGCATAGCTGATCTTCATTCCTTCCTAATTGATCACTGCTATTTCTTGTTTAGGCTGATTGTATTTTTCCTATTTATTTTAGATTTCTTTATTTTTGGAAGCATGCAGTCAGAACAGTATAGCTTGGAGCCACATGAAGTAGGGCTGTGTATGAGCAAACGTGATGAGACAGAAACATTAGCTCTATCTCTATATGCATAGGGGAAGGAGATGCAGAGAGTCTTACTTCCACCTTGTTATAATTGGCTAGAGGTTTATAGAATATCTGGTTTGAGTGCTTGCTGTTTAATACAGGTTTCACCTCTATGCTTGATAGAAAGGAGTCTCTCTGTCAACCTGGCTTTTACTTGAAAGAAAATTTCCTGTTGGTTAAGCAAGATGTTGTCCATCTTGCTCCTGCCATGGAAAGCCACAAAAGTGCCAATACCCTAAGACTGGCAGCAGTGTTTTCCATGTATGGTCTTGAACTGCTCTTCTTTGTTTCTAAACAAGCGTAGTCTGAAGTGCGTAGCTGCTAAAATTACAAAACTGTAGATAGGCATTAGAAAACAGATATCATCCTGGAAGTGCTGCTTGTTTCTCAAATTGTGGATGCCTTGGCTGAGATTTTATTCTATATAGGAGTTAGGCCTGTTATGTACCATCCCTTTCTTCCACTCCAGGTGCTGGTTTCTGGATGCTGTGGGGACCAAAGCATGATGCTGCAGAAACTTGCTATCATTATGCAAAGCCAAAGGGATGACAATGAGTAAAAGCATCTGAATGTGCTGTATTTAAAGACACTGAATTAATTTGACTGAGTCACATTATAGCAGGGCAGAACAGATGTCAAGTTGGAATGAGCCCTCACCCTGAGGCAGCACTTGAGAGTGTTTGATGTTTATGCTTGATTGTGTTTTTCTTTCCTGAGCTAAAAGCACCAGGAAGCACTCTGAAGAAGTCAGGAGGTGCTGCTTCTTGAAGATCCCATGTCTGTTCCTGGCAAGATCTGCTGGTGCTTGCTGAATGTCATAAGCCCTGTTCTAAGTAGGTGCAGACAGACTTTGTGCTGTTTGCCACCTGTACTGGAGGGCGTAGCTTGTTGCCTAACACACCCCAGTACAAAAAAAAGGTTGAACGCAATACATTATCATGGGTTAATTCCTGAAAGAGAGTGCCTGCATAAAATACGCATCAAGAGGTTTTCTATTTGCTCAGGCGTTTTATTATAGGAGCTCTAAAAAGATGAACACAGCCAGCTAAAAATCAATCTGCTGCTATATAGACAGCCAATGAGAAGAGTGCAGGATGGGTGTAATGTGATCACTGCTGTTTAAACCAGTGATCAGATATACTACTACACTCTGCAAAAGCTGCAAGCAGTGGAGAAACCCTGCTGAAAACTCCTGAACCACAAAATTAAAATAATTAAACCTTGCAGTTACCCAGTATATGTTGGATTTGCAAGGTCATAAGATAAATAAGGCGCAGCTACTACACAGTGTAGACATAGAATTTTACTTTTGTCATACAGCACAGGCTCTTACACTTTTAAAATATCAAAACTCAACTGTTTTGAGTTGAAAGTGCCCTGAAAATTCTTCTGGTGGTAATTCTAGCGAAGCCACAGTTATCAAAAAGGAAGTGGAAAACAAGACATACAGGTACAAGTGTGCATCTTTTGATTACTGAGCTGAGGCATTGCTGTGTGTCTCTTTCAGTGTTCTGCTTAGAATCCTTGAATGATTTCTTCTCTAAGAAAGGCCACTGTGGAAGAAATCACCTTAATGCATTTTTGTTGTCTTGGCGTTTCTAGGAGTAGTGTGTCTGCAATCTGCAGACTGCCAAACTGCAAAGCTTTGAGTTACTATTGGTGCTGCTTTATCCTATGCTTGCAGATGAAAGTTTCTGAGGAACCTTATAAACCCACTGCACAAGCTGAGAGAAGGGACAGAAAACTGCATAGCCTCCTGAACTGCAATGTTATAGCATTGCTTGCTGCTGCTGCAGCAACCCCCGCTGTGCTTGGAAAAGCATACCAGTACCATGGCTAATTGGTGCAGCAGCCAATAGTAATTCATTCCCTTGACTATTAAGCAGTTGAACGTGGCTAAGATAGACGTCTGATCTGTCTCAAAAACTCAGTGAAGCTAAGTTCTCTTTCTACATGTGATTTGTCCTTCTCCTAAACTGTTTGGAATCAGCTGCAGAGAAGGGTGGTTAGTAACAGCAGATCGACAAGAGCATTGCTCATAATCTCATGCCATTTGTTTCTCAGAAAGTAGTATGTGATACCACATCAGTTGCACTGTGGCTATGGGATTTAAACTGAAATTGCCTTCTTTTTTTTTTTTTTTTTTTTTTTTTTTTCATTCAGATCTGCAAAAGGAAATAGTTACATTTTTGAAATGGAATACTTTTCTAACCGAAATATGCCTCTCATTTTCCACCCATCTGAAGTGAGCTTACAAAAGGAGAAAATCACAAGCCTCATACCTGAAAAGCACCCAGGAAAATGTTAAATAACTTGGAATCAGACATGCTGAAAAATCATGTCGTCAACATAAAGGCAGATTGGGTCAAGACTTACAGCAAGGGTGACTGGTTCATAAGTCTTAGAGAGCGTTCAAGTTAGGATTGCTGATCTTCCTGAGGTTTTGAAAATCAGGGAGTGGTTATAGTGACATGGTAATGCTGGAAAAATACCCACCACTGTAATATGGAGTCAGCGTTCACCTGTCATGTCTGAAATGCTGCAGAAATAGTAGCTCTAGAGAGGTACATAAAGTCATAAAGTGTGTATTATATTAACGGTGCTGCATTTTCCAGGAAAGTCAGTGCTTTCAGACTGCAAATGTCATATACTAGGAGTCTATTTTTTTCCCTATTTTCTGATGTCCAAGCCAAGTGAAAATGATTTTATACTAAAGACACCAGTGTGCTTGTTTCTTACAACAGTGTGCTTGGCAGAGAAGCAATGGATTAGAATTTGCATACACTTGGGTTCTGTGACTCCTGGAGAGGAAACTGTGTGTTACCTAATGCTGGCTTCTTACAGCATTCCCTTGGGAATGTTCAGTGTAAATGGCTTGAAAGTATGTGATTATTCTCTATGTGCTTTTCTGCACTCCGTATCCTTACGGAGACTGTGACATTTACAGTGTCTGCGGTCTAGAATGTTGCTTTTGCCATAGCTTTTAGTGGTTATCTTTAACAGAGACCTTGGCACGGTGATGACACGGAAGGTTTAATAGACACAAATGCTTACCCGCATGTGGTGATAAAGTTTGCAAACTGTTCAGATGAATCAATGTTTCTATTCACTTGATCTATAGAAATTCTGTTGCTTTAATTTCTTTCCTCATTGTAAAAAAAATCATGCAAGTCTGCTTGTTCTTTCATCAAAAATGATTCATACCTGAGGGACATTTGTAATTTGGAAGTAATTAGTAAATAATTCAGATAAATACTATTCATTGAGAATCATGAAAGCACGTTGGACAGGATTCATAAAGAGCTGTATCGAATTCTAACAATTGAAGCTTAAAAAATTATCAGTAGTTAGTATAAGTCCATTCCATCACAAATTAGTTCAGTGTTAATAATTCCTGTCTTCTGAGCAATCTGAAGAGATTTCACAATCTCAAAAAGCAACTAAAATAGAAGAAATTCGTAAAAGTTGAACATCTTTAGACAAAAGCGTGACATTATCTGGCTATCTGGCTTACTTACAAGCTACATTTATTGCAAACCAATCTGCTACACAGTTCTTCTTAAATTCGCCTTTGAATTGTAAAGTCTTAAGGTCTTGTGGACTCTAAGATGCTGCAGGATTGTAGTACAGCTCTGTAGCAAAGTGTGGATGGCTTATGTGAATGCCCAGGGCTATGCCATTCCTTCCTGCAAAACATGAAGTGTGACTCTTTGCTAGACCTTGGAAAGAGGTCACAGAGCTTATACCAGGTTCCATATATGAGGTTTCAGGGACTTTTATTCATGTGACTCACTATAGTTACCGGAAATACTGTGGAATTATACAATGCATAGATAACTAAAATGAGGTCTAAGTTGCAATGAATTAAGGAAATACACTGTTCCTATGCTCTGCTTTAGTGAATTGGTACATTTTTTAATCAGTTAGTGCGTATAATAATCGGTAGGACAAATGTTGACCACAACAAGAATGTCATTGCTGCTTGATATCATTTGTGATTGCTGCCAGTACATTTTTTGTCTTTTTATGCCCATCTTTAGTGTGAACTTCAATGTTTATTTCTTCCAGCTCAAAAAAAAATGGATCTGATGGAAATGGGTGAATTTTGCTCTGCTTGCAGGGTGCTGTGTAGCATACCCATATCTGCTGTAGTATTTTAACTCTAAAGCTTCTCTATCAACATTACTGACTTGAAATACAGATGCAAATCAGGAAATAAAAGGAATCATCTAAATGTTAATAACATTAAGCATGAGCTCTTCCATCAGACTAAATGTTCATTCATTTATTCTCTGAACAAGACTGCAAAGCCATCAGCAAAATAGGTTTGACAGGATTAGGTGTTGCTACGGAGTCTATGTTAAGACAAAGATTTCTTTCTCAGAACATTCTCTTTTTGTGCTGGCAGAGAAAACCTTCTTTTGATCGATTTAGGGCAGTGAATTGTCTTCTTTTTATTACTTACTCTTTGCCTTTAGCACTTAAAAGCTGCAGACATGGATTGGGACTGTATTTTACAAGACAAGGGCAAACACGCGTGGAAGTTCGTCTGTTCTTACCAACATTTTTCCTGATTCTGCAAATGGTTGCTGTCAGTGTTGTCAATAGGCTCCCAGAGTGGTAGATAGTGCCACGGATAGTGCCAAGGAAGGGCTGAGAGAACTGGGGTTGTTCTGCCTGGAGATGAGAAGGCTTTGGGAAGGCCTCGTTACAGCCTTTCAGTACTTAAAGGGAGTCTATTTAAAAAAAAAAAAAAAAAAAAAACAAAACAAAAAAAAACAGACTGATTTTTTACATGTTTGGGCAGTCATAGAACTAGAGGGAATGTTTTTAAACTAAAAGAGGGAAGATTTTGATTATTTATTAGGAGGAAATTCTTTACCCAGAGAGTGGTGAGACACTGGCGCAGAACTGCCCAGAGAAGCGGTGGATGTCCCATTCCTGGAGGTGTTCAAGGCCAGGATGGATGGGCAGCCTGACTTAGTAGATGTCCCTGCCCACAGCATGGGGTTAGAACTAAATCAACTGTAAGGTCGTTTCCAACCTAAGCCATTCTGTGATTAAAGAGAGGAACCTGACGAGATGCCAGCACTGGCTCCAGACAGGCTCATGGGGTATGCAGGCAAGCAGGTGATCGTGCTAAGGAACAGTAGGCTACTCTGTACTCTAGCTACCCAGATACTCCTTGCAACAGCCAGGAGGAAGCCTACACCCACGCCTACTCAGTTGCCAGGATGTCACTAGATGGTGGTAAAGGAGAAATAAAGTTTCGGGCATCTTCCTGAGAGGGTGGATGGTGAGAGAATGCATGCCATTGGTGACTTGAAGGAGCTGCTGCTTTTTGTGAGGCAACCCCCAGTGCTCCCCCTGTGCATTCTTCTCTTCTGGGGTAGACCATTTCCCTTACCTTCTCCCTCCTTTTCCCCAGGAGAATCATATTCTTCTATGCAGAGTATGCAAAAGATAGGCTTTTTAATGAAATCAGCAGTATTACGAAGAACTGACTGTTGGCAGAAGACCAAAGATGACATAGCAAGCATTTGAAATCCCAATAAAGAATTTTATGAAAATCTTGAAAATTTCACTTGTTGAAGAGTTGCAGGGAAGGAATGGGTACTGATAAACTTCAGACTTCAAAGTCAATATTTAAATTGAGAATTTTTCCTTTGGAGGTAAAGGCATGTCAAAGACCTCTGCCAACTATCTTAGTAACAAACATATTTTCTATTCCTCAGTTTCATCTACGGTATCCCATAAATCTAAAAATACCAAGGTTTAGATTCCATTGTCTCTTACGATGGTTAAAATTAGCACCAAATGCTAATTCCACTGATGTATCCCGCAAGGATTAAACCAAAATATTATCCTGTTATTTCAACTTTTATAGCAAACACAACGAATGCGGCTGTCTCACAGTCCAGCCAGCTCTCTCTCACATTTCACCTCAGTTTCTTGCTGTCGTAATGCTGTCAGAGCTTTCAGAGACCCTGATTTTTTTTTTTTGTTCAACTTTCCACCTTGTGAAGTCCTTTATACTTTCTAGGGAGTGAATGGCAAGCTCTAGGCAAGAAGATTGGCTATACTTCATGCGCACAGCATGTAGGCACTAATGACTGCACAAAGGGTAAAGCTATGGAGAAGCCAACCAACAACCTTGATCTGACACTATTCCTTATGCTGGTCCCACGATGGTAGTCCTCAAAGATCCTATTTCTCTGCAAAGTTTCCAGTCAGGTAAAATGCAAGTTCTGGTGGTTAGGATCAGGTTACAAACAGCTGTATCTCCCACAGAAGAGATTTCTGTTGATCTTGTCATAGTTCAAACTAATATTGTCCTAAGCCAGACATAAAATGGTACCAGAATGGAGAAGGAAAAAGAGAAACAAACAAACAACAAAAAAAACTCCTTAAATACAAATATCACTATATTTTGTTTTGCAAAGCCAAACAAAACATCCCAGCTAGTATAGGTTGGCTTCTCATTAGCATAGCCATGTTATGTATTAAAATATACACACATTTAAAAAAAAAAAAAAAAAAAGGAGAAAAAGTGTTCCAGTCCAGGAAACTTTGGTTTTTGGATTGTATTTGTAATGTAAAAAGGGCTGAACTGACTTCATACTTCAGTTTGGCAGAGCTTCTTCCAGGGTGAAACTTTTCATTCAAATTTCTAGCCTTGAGCAAATAAGCTTGCAGAAGAAATGTTGTTTATAAGTGTGTGAGAATACAGAAATGAAATATTAACAGTGATACTTTTCTGAATGTTCTCTTACAATCTTACAATTATGTTGCTAACATAAATAAATAGGAGTTGGCTTGAGATAGAGTTGAGAAATTGGGAACAATTTATTTACCATTGTTCTTTTGTAGAGTTTTAAAACAAGAGCCTGCTTGCCTGCTTTCTGGAACAAATATAAAAATACAGACCAGAGCCTAATAAAAAAGTAAGTAATAAGGAGCAAAGCAAAACGCCATGCATGTAGGACTTGCATTACTGAGTCTTACTGCGTGGATGTGAGGTTTACTGGTATATTGAGATAGAGACGTTCCGTGTATCTCAGAAATATTATTGTGTTGGAGTGGAAAGCCAAAGTTCTCAAATTATTCCTGGTTGGAACAGTTTGTGAGTTTGGTTGGGGTTTCTTAGCGCTGTTGACACAGATCTTTTGTCACTGTGCTCTCTGTTCGTGTGCACGTTGGTATAAATGCTTTCATCTTTCAGGAAGCAATTCAGATTGCCCTTTTTCAGTGCAATTACTGCTCTGTTAAGTTCAAGTAATGTAGCATCTAAAAACATTTATGGAGCAAAGAAAAGATGTCTTTTATCCTAACCTTGCCAAGAGCAGAAATAAAATGAGCTGTTGTGCTCACGGTGTAGAACTGCATGAGGATTTGTAACATCCTATTTCTTGTGGTTTAGTCTTGTGTGCAGTCCGAGATTTGTGTGATTTAATGAGACTGTGATTCGTTTATCCTGTCAAGCCTTAAATAAAACACCCTCAAAGCACTTCCTTCCTTTTTTGAATTATGTGTTTCTGCAAGTACAGTATCAAAAGCTGTCTCTCAAAAATAGTGGGGAGAAGCCAAATATGGTTATATGTACTGTCTCAACTTTTTTCTTACGTTTCATTGGACATTGAGTAAACTATCCATTTCTCTGTCTCTCTGTCTTGTTTCAGGCTGTAAGAAATTGATGCCATCATGTTTGGTTACACGTGACATCAGTGTATTGGCATGGGCTGCTCCTAAACTGCAGTTTTGCGGGAGGAAGGGATTAAAACCTCCTATGGGCAGGGAAGGATTAGTCTTGCAGAAACCAGAAACCAGGCTGTGCTGAAGATAGGCAGCAACTCCTGCTTCTACTTGCAGTCTTGCAGACCCTAACTGTAGTTTGGAGCATCTCTGCATGGTGTGTGAAGTGACGTTCACAGGTGGAAGAGGGAAAAATGTGTGCAGCTGTTCTGGATTCTAATCCATTGCAAAGCTCAGTCCCCAGTGTTGCATGGGTTTGCAGAAGAGCAGGGGTCCTGCTGTTCACCCAGACCTCACAGTTGTTACAGGAGCATGCTGGCCGTCTACTGGTTGGGTGACACGGGGCAGGATTCCTGGGACAGACTCTCTGCCAGCATGAGGGGGACTCACCTGATGGATTTGCTGATTCTGATGGGAGGAAGTTTTTCCTTTCAGTTCTCATTCCTTGGTGCTGTGGTACCCCAGCTTTCCTGCCCAGTGCACAACTGGACTTCCTTCCTGCCCATCCCAACCTCTCTCTCTCCCTTCCTCTTGCTTCCTTTCTTCTGTGTGCTCACTTTATCATGCACCTTCCCTTGACAGTAAGAGTAAATACCTTAACAAGGCGCATAGGAATAAATAGAAGATCAGAGAAAAAGTGATGGTCATCAATCCAATGCCTTTGTTTCTATACTTCTCTCTTATTTCCAGCCAGCTTGCTCTTTCCTGCAAATGCACAGGATTAGGCTTTTCAGGAGCCTGATGCTGATCAGATCCTCTGGGAATGAGTAGTACTCTGCAGTACTACTTGCAGTTTGGGAGTGGGAGGGAGGGGGGGTCAAAGATGCACAGTTGTAGTGCAGGGATGAACATAGGCTGCTGTATGGTCTGATCCTGTCATGGAAGCAGGCACTGCTGACATGTAGTGTAGTGTCAAGCAGCCTTGAACCTTTCCATCTTGCTGTGAACAAAGCCAGGGCACTGCAGAGGTCTGATAAGAGCTAATGGCTTAAGAGCTCACATGTAGGTAGGGCTGAGTATACATAGTACATGGATACATGAGGGGCGCCTGGATAGGTAGGTACAATAGGTGCCAAGTATGTAATGAGAATTACTTTTCAGTACAACTGTATGATACTTACACCACTTTGCAGTTTTTGGGGAGCCTGGAAGTGATTCACTGCAAAGTTGTTCTGAATGTTAACGTGCATTTCTGTATAAACCCTTAGTTATGAAACCAAGACTGTGGTCAGCTCATAATCAGTCTGTAGAAGATAGAGATGGCATTTTCACTCTCAGGAGTGTTGAATCCCACTGTAAATTGGAGAATGAGAAAAGGTGTGGCAAGTCAGGTGGATGGAGATTGACCTGCAAGGTGCAGGCAGTCCCTGCAGTACCAGGTCTTCCATGGCTGTTGATGCTGTGGTGTTCATTGCCACTGGCAAAGCCTGCATGTGGGGCTAAGAGTGAGTACAGTTATTTCTACTTCCCTGTTGTCAACCCATGCTCACGTATGTGTATGTGATCTCTGGGCTGTGCTGGAGGTGCTGTGTGTGGCCTGTAGGAAAGCGATAGCTGGCCCCAGTGCCAGACAGTTTGAACTTGATGATGGTGTGGAGGGAGGGTATCAGAGGCACAGAAAATAGCTTTGACCTCTCACTAAAACCTGGAGATTTACACTTCTAAGTCCATGTGCTTCTACAGAATAATCTGGGACGCGTTCCTTGGCAGAAGCCCCACTGAGCATTTCTCCAGCTGCTGGGTTGCCAGCTTGAGTGAATTTTACTGCAAGTCTCACTATGTTTGGTAATTGTTTTACAGCCTGAGCTACTGGAAATGGGTCATTGGTAACAAATGGGGAAAAAAAAAAAGAAAGCTCTCCCTACTATCCCCACTATCTCCCTTCAACTCAAAAACCTAGGTTTTGTCATAGAACCTGAAGACAGGCAACCTGCTTGCCTATGTCCATCCCCAAGAGCAAACTGAAACCTGATGCTATAGCTTGGGATGCTTGCCATGCATTAAACAAATGACTCAGGTTAGCAGTGCTATCATTTGTCCCTCCCAAGGAATCTCCCCTAAGAACAAGATAAACAGATATATTAAAAAGGCACTGAGCAATGTTGAACATAAAAAGAAAAAATCTTAAGTTGTTTTGATGTTTCTTCTTCGTTTCAGAAGATGTTTTCTTAAGTTGCCACAAGTAATACAGAATGCAACTTGACTCAGCTGAATTTAACACTGGAGGAAATTGCCAGATTTATTGGGACTAACAAGGAAGTTGTCCAGAAGAGATGAATTAATTAGGAGGCCTCATCACAGCCAATAAGACAAGTGCGTGGGCCATCAAGTGACTAATATACATATTTTGGCAGTCACCATTCCCCACAGGCTTGCCTGTCTGTTGCTGCCTACTGTACAGCTTGCACCACAGATATGATCTGATAATGCTAAAACCGATTTGGTATTTCCCTGAGGAGAGGATGATCGTGCCTCCCCACCCTGGAAATGCAGCCTCCAGCTGTCTTGCCCTGTGCCAGAGGTTTCTTAATACCCTGGAATTAGCTGACTATGACACAGACTAAGGGAGCATTCAGGCTGCCGAAGTCTTCCATCAAATAACTCCCCTCCCCATCTGATTCTCAGTCCTCTGGGAATGGTTGCCCACAACTAACATTTGCTACCTCAAATAACCCTGGGGTGACCTTCTCACTGCAAAGCTGCAGCCAAGAAAAACCCTGTTTAACATAACAGTGCGCAGCTTAGAACATCAACTTGAACCATTCTGACCCCTGAGCCACTGGGGTCTGTACAAATTAATTTAACAATAGACAGTGTTGAAAGGGAGGAATGTTTCAAAGGAATTAAAAAAAAAATCTCCCTCATCCATCTCATCTCACTTAAGAAATAGTCAGGAGGCCCACTTCAGAAAAATCAGGAGTGCTCCTTGTTGCCAAACAATGGTCCATATACAGGGAGTGAGGAATGCATTGCCATCTTGCATCTTAGTGTGGGGAAATTTCCCGTAAGCTGGTTCTTTTGCAGAATTGGCCTTTAATTTCCACTGGGGAGGCGGCTTCATTTCCTGGGATACTTTGAATGTGCTCTTGCTGTTTGCCTTTATTTTTCGTACTTGCCAACGGTACTTGTACTAAGCAGATGCATAGCTCTTTACTCACTGTACTAATTTGTGCCTTAGACTCATGGAATTGTTAAGGTTGGGAAAGACCTCTTAGATCATCTAGTCCAGACATCAGCCCATCCATGCCATGCCTACTGGCCACATCCGCACAATAGTAGAACGCTTCCAGGGACGGTGACTCCACCACCTCCCGGGCAGCCTGTGCCACTCCATCACCAGTCTCCATGAGAATGTTTCTGATATCCAACCTGCACCTCTCTTGGTGCAACTTGAAGCCATTAGCACTCATCCTATCGCTGTTACCTGGGAGAAGAGGCTGACCCCCACTTCTTTGCAATCCCCAGAGAGTTTTAGAGAGTAGTACCTTGCCTCATACCTTCCAAGGCTTCCATTGTGATTGGGTAGGAATAACATCTCTGTCCTTATGGTAATTTGGGTTTAAGTCATCTGGTGATTGAAAGACCCTTCTCATATGAGATAATAACAAAATGGTATCTTTACCTCTGTAGTTAATGTGTGCATCACTTCTGCTGAATGAGAACCTGGCTTGGGGTAAGTCATGGGCTTGGGATAAGTGCAAGCCTAACCCTACCCTAACCAGGTTCCTCTGCTGTTCCTTAGCGTAAACTTTGACTTCAGCATTGCCATTTGGTTTAGCAGGCATAATAGTGATGGTTTGATGGATGGGCTAGGTGATTTTAGAAGTCTGTTCCAACTTTGATGATTGTATGATTGTTCATAAGCAGGGAGGATTATTATGGCAAGTTGGATATTATGTGAAGGTGGATGCATGAAGCAATGATAATGTGATGTGTCATGTGATGTGATAAGTGAATGATAATTGGAAAATTTTTTGTAGATTTGTTTTGATAACTTTAAAACCGTTCAGTGAGTGTAGATGAGAGAGACAGAAGCTTGTTCCTGAAGGATCCAGTAGGCTTCAGTAGCTGCGCTCATGAGACCACCTGTTTTTCTTCATTTGGCCAGCATCATTCATTAAGATTGTCATTTCTGGCTTGCTACCCAAAAGTTTGCTGCCTCCAGCAGAGATGTGCTGCCTTCATGAGCATACCCAACACACACCTCAGGTGGTTTTGTGGGAGATTCCCCACAGAGTTCTGCCACCAGCTAGGGGGAACGCAAGGAGGGGCTGCCCTCTGCTCCCAAACATTGCTGAGGGCACTGACTGTGAGGTGTGAGAAGCCCCAGGAGCTGAAGGGGAGCTGACTCAGTGTTCCGTGTGGAGGGAGATAAGATAAACTGATATTTCTTTGGGCTTAGGGCAGCTTTCCACTTGCAGCCTTCAAGATCCTGCTAGGTTGCAGGGGTCCTCTTGCAACTAATACAGTAATGACCTTGAATTCGCTTCCAGCTCAGCTGTGCTGCTGGAGGACAAGGCTTTTCTTGTGAGTAAAAAACATTAAAGCAGCACAGAGATTTGCCTGCATAGCTCCGGTCTAAAAGAGATTTGAGTATCCTTTTTGAGGCCCCACTTGCAACAAGGGATTGTAGATAAGCTTCTGCAGTAGCTAATGGGTAAAGTTTTCTGATTTATTCTCACTGGTGTCTCTCCTTTTACTTTTGCAGTATTGACAAATATAGTGGTGTATACTGATAATTTCTTTTATGTGGATGATTTTTTACTGCATAATACATGTAGTCCTGTGCATGCTCACACGTGCATGCTAACCAATACAAGTATGCTCTATGGCTGTCAGCTTATTAGGCAAAAAATCTTTTGCCTCGATTTAAAATTAATTAATGATGCTACTCATGGCTTTCTCAGATTGTAGCCTGAGTGTCAGGTGGTGGAGCCCAAACTAACACTTCATGCTGCAGCAGCCTTCTTCATGGAGCACGCATTATCTTAGGCAGTTAGAACCTTACCTATTTTCACACCTGAATTAAGGCTAAATCCTGTCCTATCAATTTCTGGTGGTAAGATAAAACAAAACTTGGAAGACCCGAGAAAAACGTGAGGTTTTGTTAAGGTTTGTGCTTGAATTGTGGTTAAGCTTGTTGCGTGTGTCAGTGGAAGGTATTAGTGACTTCTTCCTTTGTCGCTTCTACTTCCTACAAGCTTGTCTGTTAGAAAGATTCTGCAAGATGCTTCCTTTGCAGATCCGGTGAGAAATGTGAATTCAGCAGGAGAAACATCTGACTGAGCACAGACCAACTTACACAGCGGTTTGGAAGCCACGTGTTGAAAAGTGCTGGGGAAACACAGCAGGGAAAATGATAAAAAGGGATGAAAGCAGTTCAGACAGGCGAAGAATGCAGCTTTAAAAATGCAAAACATCTGAACGCTGATGAGTGGGCTGGTCGCAATAACTTCAGGGCAGACTGAAGTTGCACACAGTCATATGCTGTGAGTGGGCTCCCACAGGACATCGCCTGGAGTGATTTAAAATTGGAAGCGGGGGGAGAGGGAGGGATTGTCGGGGTCCTGCAGAGAATGATCTTGCGGCAGCAACAGCAGAATGCAGCTGGGAAATGGGTCAGTTGGAGTAATAGCTTTTTCTTTCCATGTAGTTCCCGTGAGCTGAGCCAAACGTGTGCAGAGGCACGGGGTTATCGTATTCATGAATGTTTCTTTCAGCGTATTGGGGATTAAATTTAGTCACCCAAGTGTGACACTGAATCTTCTCTGGACAATGCTGTAAGTCCCAAAGTTAGCTTGGTTTTTTTTTTTTTTGTTTTGTTTAAATCCCCCAGTGTTCTAAACTTCGCCTTGATTTTTAATATAGCCTGTGTTAGAAATGTGATGCTGTGGCCTTGCGTTCCAGAGGGGTCAGCAGAAATGCTGGTCTGAAGTATTTTTGCTCATGCTACCTGCAATCTGTTCTCGTCTCCGCACTGTGGTAGGTGATCTCCTGGTCTGTGCTGGAACAACTGTGTGTGACCGCAGTGACATGGATAAAGGGGCTGACCCATTTTTTAATCTTTTTTCCTATAAAAAGCAACTTTTAATATGTATTTCCTCAGCTCTCTACCCCTGCTGTATCAGTGTACTGGGACAGATGGTGCTGCACATAGCTCTGTGCACAGCAGTGTTATACGAGATGGCAGGGCTATGGAGCACGAATAAGGAGCAGGGCTGAGGACACCTTGCCCCAACATCACCGCTGATTTCTTTTCGATGTGAGAACACAGCCTTCATTCTAAGCTTGACACTCAGCTATGACATACTTCAGCAGCTTGAGGAAAGGTGGCAGTGTACAGTGATCTTGTGTTTGGTCCCTCCTGGCTGTGAGGTGTAACCAGCCAAGGTGTTATCAGAGGTGCATGAAGCCATGTGTGGTGTTTGGGTGGGGTTTAATACGATGTGTGCTCCTGCAGTGCAGGCTGCTATTGAAATCCGCTGCTCCACTTCTCCTTTTCTGACCACAGCTGGCTGGCACAAGTGGCTTTTAAGTAGCACCATTGGTCATTGGAGCAAATGGGGTTAGGAAAAAAACTCCAGAAAAAGGGGGCTTATTTTTAAACTGTATTAGCTAAGCCATGTGTCACTAAGTAGAATACAGTTAGTTACACTGCGGTGTTAAAAGTGTGGCTGATGATGAGTATGGTGCAGGGGCAGGGGGGTGGGGGAAATGATAAGGATTATGGTAAGGGAGGGGCAGACTTTCTTCAGCTAGTTTTGCCCCCAAAGCCCGCAAACAGCACTTCATTACACAAGTGGGTTTGTGTAAGGGCATGGTGTGTGTGATGGTCCAGCATTGCATTAGTTTATTTCCCTTGGAACAAAGCCCCTTTCCTCAGACTTGATCTCATTTTGGACAACACAACCCTCCATTAATACACAAGCTGTCCAAAATCCCTGGTATTAGTGGAGCACAGATTTCCATGTCTAGGTCTGACATTCCTCCCCACCCTCCTTATGTAAATCTCCATCGTTATCCTAAAGGCATGTATTTAGCTGGAGGTGCCAGTCAGCACCCTGTTTGGAAAACACTAACTCTTCAAGCTTTGATGTGAAGAACTCTTTCATATCACTTCAGGGCATGCACATCATCCAAGCAGAGCATCCAAACAGCTCTTTGCTTATTCGGGTGCAATCCTGGGCTGCGCTCCCCAGCAGAGGATTTTGCTCACTGAGACTGTGTCAGTTCACAGCAGCTAAGAAAAGGCTCCTGAACTGCTGGTGTGATGCTCTTCCCTGCTCCCCCTCTGATATCCACAGAGTACTGTGCCACTTCAGGGGTGTGGGCAGGGGAGGACTGTCCAGATGAGTTTGTGCTCCCTGCCTGGTGCAAAAGAGTAGACAGTTTATATTCTCCCCACTGTGCATGCAGCCAGGCACGGGTTTTGGTTTTGCTTTTCTAATGGTATGCAACAGAGGCAGGCAGGCACATGATCTCCCTGAAGGCAGGATCCAGTGTTACTGTAGAAACTGGCCACCAGCTTCTTTTGTAGCTAGCAGCTGTCACTGTGTGGTTACAGCCAAAGCCTGTCACTCCTACAGTGTCTGTGAGCTCTGGAGTTTGTTCCTGCATCTGAGTGCTCTGTGCTACAGCTTAGAGATTAATTCTGCACCTTCTATCAAAGCTTGTGAAGTTATTTCTGATTTGTATCTATTTTTAAAGCCATTCGTGATCAATATTTGATCTTCTTTACAGGTGTCATTCTCCTTCGCCAGTACTTCAAGGCACAGAGGAGCTGGTAAAGGCATTGCCATGAAACCTAACTTGAAGCAATGGAAACAACTCATGCTGTTTGGAATCTTTGCATGGGGTCTGCTTTTTCTAGTGATCTTCATCTATTTCACAGACAGCAACAGTGCTGAGCCAGTTCCCAGTTCCTTTTCTTACATTGAAACGAAGAGGCTCCTGCCCCTACAGGGCAAGCAGAGAGTCATCATGGGAGCCATACATGATCCTTCATTCTCTGAAGCCATTGATGGGAATGAGGTACTCCTTAATGAAGATCTTTTAGACACATTTAAATCAGAGACTGGAAGTATTAAGAAATGGACTGATTTGGAAGATGCCTTTAGAAGCGAAGACGAGTTTTTTCCATCACAGGTAGGACGAAAATCAAAAAGTGCTTTCTACCAAGTGAACGATGATTATTTATTCGCTGCTGGTCAGCCTATGTCACACAGCAACTTTCAGGAGGTAGCAAAATTCATCTCAGCCAATGAGGATAATCCAAAAGAAAATATTTTACAGAACAACTGGGGCCATCAGAGGAGAATGAGGAGAAGGAGCACAAAGCACAGAAGAAGCCAGATGCTTGATGAATCTGATGACTGGGATGGGCTGTATTCTACAATGTCGAAATCCTTTCTTTATAAGCTTTGGAAAGGAGATGTCTCTTCCAAGATGCTAAACCCTCGACTGCAGAAGGCGATGAAAGATTATTTGAGCACCAATAAGCATGGTGTGCGTTTCAAAGGGAAACGAAACTCGAAGCTGACAGGCGACCAGCTTTTCTGCGAGCTGAAAGAAAGGGTGAATGTGAGAACAATAGATGGCAAGGAAGCTCCCTTCTCCACTCTTGGATGGGAGAAGCATGTTCCTCAGATTCCACTGGGCAAATTGTATACACATGGCTTTGGGAGTTGTGCCGTAGTTATGTCTGCTGGTGCAATACTGAACTCCTCTCTAGGGGATGAAATAGGTGGGTGAAATACATCTGTTCATGTGCATAAGTATGTATACATGCGTATTCACATTTGTCTTTCAAAAGATTTATACTTCTCAAGCATTGGCCTCTAAAGGATCTGGTTAATCTCTCTTACCAGCATTATGTGAGTGTGAGCATACAGATCTCAGTGAAGCTGAGTGAAACTCCCTTTCAGAATATTATAACTGAAAGGAAAATCCAGCCTGAAGTCCTAATTTGATTTAAAGAAAACAATGATTACTTCTTGTAATATTACAGCTTGTAGTATAAAGGAGGCACCAGTTTCATCAGTTTTGCCATATTTGACATTTTGCTGCAAACTGTATTTAGTTCTTCAGATCAGAGCCACTTTCAGATTCTATTCCAAAAAGCTGTGTTGTACCTGTCCATATTTTGGTGTGACTCATCAGGAAACTGCTTGTGGCTTTACTGTTCCAGGCTAAACTTTGTCTCTGTGCCAAGAAGCAATTGAGCATAATCTTAATCTCCTGCATGTTTACAGCTCACAAGCAAATAGAATTCAGGCCCTTCAATAACTCCATTCTTCAAGATCAAGTCTCCTGACCTCTCTTCTAAGTGTGAATTTAAATGAGTTCAAGTATCTCTTCCCATTGTTTCTCCATTGCTGCAGTGAGTCATTGAGATGTCAACATTATACAATTCCTTGCTTAAAGCAGAGGGTTTTGTGTTGGCTATTCAAAAAAGAATTGGGGAGCCATAAAACAAACTGGGCTCAGTTCTTGTTTTGCCTTTTTTTGTTGTTAGCTTTTTTTCCCCCCAAATTGGGTGTTACAAGTTGTATTAACATCCCAGTAGTTCATTTTAGTGCTATATATGCAGTATGCTAAGAGCACTGAAAGAAGGATGAGATGGATGTCTCAGGTTTTGCTTCTGGAGCAGGAAGAATTATCTCCTTTAGCACTGTAGAAACCTTTTGATGTGCACTTTAATCCTCCCATCTTCCACAACTTCACATTCCAGTACCTGCTTCATCGCGCTGTATCATCTCTTTGACACAGATGGGTGTCCTTTAAATCTTTGAGATATTTAAGAGCTGCTATCATTATCAAACTACTCTAGTAGGCTTCCAGCACAACCCAGGTGCCCTGATGTCCTACAGCAAAAGTCAGAAGTCAAACTAGGGTAATCCATTATTTCACTCCAGTGGAAGGCTCCACTGATTTAGAAATCTCTGGAGTGAGGTAGCTTTGCATGTTGACCATTCTCCAGTGTGTTATTGTAGACTGAAACAAAATTTCCTTTTATCAAGTGTTTCCCACTGCATCCAGTTTACGCCAGTACAAATGGGTGATGTACTGGAGAATCCATAGCACACTGTGACTTGCATTAAAGCAGCATGCGTCGTGGCATGCATGTGCTTGGGTACAGCCCAGGTGTGGGATTTGGGATCCTCTTGCTCCTGTGTTTCCATTCCGTCATAAAAACTCAGGGCATGGAAAGCTTATGCCATTCACTGCAGAAGAACTTTTGGTTTAATTGGAAATGATTCTGATGCTGCCTAAAAGGAAGAGATTCTGCTGTGTAAGGCCTATGCTGATGTTTTTCATCTCCTGCCTGCTTGCTTGACAGGAGAGTGTGTGGGGCAACAAGATTCACAAAAGATTTTTGTAAATGTTATGCAGGCTTTGAGCAGGTACAACTGATTGAACAGAGAATTCAGCTCCAAACTGTGGGGCCTGACTGACTGCCATCAGACGCACAGGTCCTGTGGTCACTGTGACTCCTTGGAAGTCTTTTCAGTGTCCACAGAGGCACGGGGAAGACTGTCTCATTGGGGAGTGGGGAGAAACACCCTGCGTGTGAATTCTGGTTTGGAGGCTGTGTGTTGTACTGCCTTGTTTGATGAAGTTGCTATGGACAAAGGCTCTTGCTGTTTACTCTCCTGAAAGAAAGATGTAGGTGTAGGAAAGGAGCAGTGCAGGATCATTCTCTTCATAGGCCTTTAGCTCCCTCTTCTGTGTTCCTATTAGAAATGCAGACAAAAATACTGATGTTTCCTTTAGTTTCATTAGGAGAGAAATATGGGGTAAGGGACACCAAGTGTGGAAATACATGCGATACCACAAATGCTCCCAACGTGATCATGCTACTAAACGGGAGACACAGTTATTTTGGCAAAATCAGAAGGTAGTGGGGATCTATGATCTCACCTCAAACTTTTGGCAACTTTGAAATAGTTATTTTTGACTACTTACTAAGATTAAAATCACTTAATTTGAAAGCAGTTGTCATCAGTGTTTGACTGCATCCTGATCAAATACTTTCTGATCAAGGAAATTTTTTTTTCATCATGATATGAAAAAAACAGAGTGAACAATCTCGGAAATGCAGTACACTGTCTCTGAGTTAAGTTGTGAAACCATACAGTTCCCATTTCCTAAACCAATTTCTCACTCAAAAGATAGTCAAAAAGTTGTCCGAATTTATTTATATTTTAAATTAATAAGCAGATTTCAGGTATAAAGGGCTTTTGTTTTTCTTTTACATCTCTAGAAATGTGGAGTACTTGCCACTTCTATTGACTTAGTGTCTTCTAGCTTCTCCAGAATCAAGATAATTATGTTTAGGCAGATGGAAGTTAGGTGTTGGGGTGTGTGGGGCTCCTGCATAGCAACATGGAAGAAGTCTCCACAACCTCCTTGGGCAACCTATTCCACTGCTTCACACAGAGGGTAATGACACACTGGAACAGGTTGCCCAAGGAGGTTGTGGATTCTCCATCCCTGGAGGCATTCAAGGCCAGGCTGGCTGTGGCTCTGGTCAACCTGGTCTGGTGGTTGCTGACCCTGCACATAGCAGGGGGGTTGAAACTCACTGATCATTGTGGTCCTTTTCAACCCAGGCCATTCTGTGATTCTACGATTAACTGTAAATTTTGCAATAGAGATATCAAGTGACTGTGTGTGCTGGATGTACTGATAACCTTTCTATGTGAATTTTATCAAATAAACATTTTTAAGTATTGAAAGCTAAATTTACAAATGATGATTTTTTTTTCCAATGGATAATAATGTATGGCAGATGCAAGTGGATTTTTGTTTGCTTGTAGCAGAATGTTTGTAATCCTTAGAATAGCAAGATCAGGAGAAATGTGCAAGTTTTACATTAGTTGAGATAATTTGTTTTATTTTAATGTTCAGTCCCATTAAGAAAAATAAAAATGACCCCAATATTTGTGCTCCCAGATTCTCATGATGCTGTTCTAAGATTTAATTCTGCTCCAACACGTGGCTATGAAAAAGATGTTGGGAATAAAACAACGATGCGAATCATTAACTCTCAGGTAAGCTCTTCCTTTTGTGAATTCAAGTCATTGTCGCTTCTGCATGATACGACATTAAATTAATGACTTCTGAGAAAATGTTGGGTAGTCTGGGAAACAGCTAGTAATTTAACAGTCATGATATAGAACAGGTAAAAGTTCTCCCTTACAATGATGTTGACACAAGCCGTCAGTTCAGAATGATTGCAGTAGTTACTCGTTATCCATGTTCCAAGGAATGGGTTTGCAGAGCTTCTCATGTGTTCTGCACCTCTTCAGGCTGTGCAGGATGCCACAGTCCTCAGTAACAAACAATTTTGCCACACCACTTCCAGGATCTTCATAAAACCTGATCTGTGGGAATCCCAAAGCTTTGTTCTTTTCTCCTGTTCCCCAATTATTTCCTCACCGAAAGGTGAAGAGGATGAGGACTGATTTGTCTGACAGCCATTGTTCTTTAAAAATTTGGAGCTATCTAGTGAAAAACTTCTGTATCCACTGGATGTTACACCTGAGATGAGTCTGTTCATCTGAATAGAAATAGAAAATGGGATTTTCAGCACATCAGTGTCAACAAATGAAGCGTGCATTGAGCTATAGTGACACCTGATGGTTGTATTTTTTTTTAATTTTGAAAAACTGTTGCCTTGGGCAAACTAAATGTCTTTCATCTTTATGAAATGCAGCCGAAGTGTAATAACAGAATTGCTAGCTTTATAAAATGCTGATATGGTGAGTTTACTTAGTGCCAAGGGTACGGCTGGCCACACAGCATTTTGTGTATGTGCTGATTCATGGTGAAGAACATAAAATCTTACTCTGGGTTTAGTAATATATTGGAGAGTGCTGATGTAACTGATGTACATCTTAGTGTCCTTTATCTCAACTGTGTTTTTGGATTTTTTTTTTCCCCATCTGTTCTTCATTTTGCTTTGGGTTACTTTTTCCCAAAACATCCTAGTTATTGACCATGCCTAAGCCCCTGTCCCAAAGCAAGAAGAAGAGCTTAGAAACTTGATTTAGTTGACTAGTCTAACTATGGACCCTACAGAGAAAGAGAAAAATGCCTGCAGGGAGTGATTTGAGCTTTCTCCAGTCATCTCACACAGCTTCCTTGCAAACATTTGTATTCCCATCACCTTTCTGTTCCTTCAGAGAGGTCAGAAGCTTCGTGCTGAGAAACTGGCCTTTCCCTGCCGGGAGAGAAATTTGCACAGGTCACTTAATAGAACTGGCTTTCCTTACCAGTACTGAAGATGTGTAATCCATACTGGTTTTCTGATCCTCCTTCTCTCCTTACTGTAGGAAATTCCTTCATTCAGTTGATTAAAAGGCTGTTGTGGCCCTCTCCTTCCCTCACATTCCCTGCTATGAAAACCCAAAGGATGTGAAGGAAGCCAGTGCAAGCACAACACATATTGTTATTCCAGAGGAAATTCATCTCATACATATGAATGCATGTTCACTAAGAGTGAAATTTCTATGGACAGCACCTCTGAAGGACTCTTGCTTGCTGAAAGGCAAGCAGAGCTCCTTTGTGTGATAACTGTAGAACTGAGCTTTAAAAAGCTTGACCTTTTGGTATGCTTACTCTGTAGTCTTATGAAAGAAGTTTATGTTCTCAGGCAAAAACTGCTCTGAGAAATGGAGTTAGGGATGCTGATGGCAGCAAGACTAATTCTGTTCTTATTGTAGAAGGCTGGTGCAAAGTCATTAAGCTCAAAGTTTATGGTAGAAAGAATATTGCTATGGCAACAATATTATTTTTCTGAAGAAAAATATGCATAATCAAATATGGCTCATTGGATCCTAAAGGGAAATGAAAATTAGTATGAATTTGTCTGGAATGTTGATTAGTTTAACAGCTGGAGCTAAATTCATGCTGCATCAACCAGTGCAGAAATCATTCAGTTCAGTCCTTCCATTGGGTTGGATGCACCAGAGCTCAGAGAGATCTGGTTAGACACAGAGAGTCTGGGTAAGAAGCCAGCAGAAGTGGAAGGAAAACTTCCATCGGGGTGGGAGGATCAAGCAGAGTACTAGAAAAGGTGGGATGAAGCTATGAGAGTGCAGTAGATTAGAGCAATATCACAGTTACTTCAAAAATAGTACTATCACACATCTATTCCTGGAATTCTTTTTCTAGGTATACGAGCTTTTACTGTCATGGTTTAATTTTCCTTTTCAGAGGTACTTCACACGACACTGTGCTGCTGTTGAAATGAGAAAACAACCAATGGGGGGGGGGGGGCAATAAAAGAAAAATACAAAGACAAGGGTATTCTTCGGGGCTGCAGCTCTTCAAAGAAAGCTAGTCTGTGTCCAAAAAGAGGATCCTGCAGGCAGTGTGAAATATCGTAGCTTTCATTGTAACGTTCCGGAACACGCAGTAGTGCTGATGTACAATTATGCAGAATCTCAAGTGGTCTCATCACATCACAGATGGAGAGTAACTCAGAGTACTGCTACTTCAAACTGTCATAGTGCTGTTTATGGCTAGGCTCTTTGTATGTATATATGTGTGTATATATCTATATGTATATATATGTATGTATAAAAACAACCCTATTTTTGGGTATTATGTATAAAAGGGTCTATATACGTATATATATATATATATATATAATAGAACAAGTTGCTTAAAGCCAAATTAAATTAGAACAAAGAGCAGAGTGGGGATGACTGTTTATTTTAGGGTAGAGTTTTGCCCTTTTACTGGGTCCCATTTGCTTTCAACTGCATTTTTTTCACACGTGTATTTGCAGATTCTCACCAACCCAAACCATCACTTTGTCGACAGCTCCTTGTACAAAGATGTTATCTTAGTAGCCTGGGATCCTGCGCCCTACTCTGCGAATTTGAATGTGGTAAGATGTCTCCTTGTTCCTTTCTTCCCAGTCAGTCCCAAAATACTGGGCAAAATTTGTCTATTTAGTACTCCTGTCTCCCTGTTTCTCACCACAGTGAACCTCAAAGTCATTCTCTGAGGAGCAGGGTTCACTACTTATGCCTGAACTGGCCAAAATAAGTTTATTGGTTAAAATGCTGTTTTTGTAGCCAGCACTTGTACTAGAGTGGCTTCCTCTGAGATACTAGAATAGATGAATGGTGTGGATTTTTTTCGTTTAGGTATGCTACTATTTTTATGTGGCAGTGAACTTTCTGTATATTTGCAAAGGAGGGATATTGCTAGATCTCAGAAAGAGGCTTTATCAAGAAAGGTGACAAATTGCATCCTTCTTTTCCCACCTTCCCAGATGAAATACAGCACCTCAGTAACAATCTCTCTTGGTGCTTTCCCTGTGTCCCAGGCCTCCCTCTACCAGTTCCCCTTTGCGTCTGCTCTCCCACAGCCATCTGTGCTCCTCGCTGAGAGCAGCCAACGTTCGTCTGGTTGTCACTTGGAGAGCCTCTGCCTAGGCAAGTGCTGCAGCTCCAGTGGACCAGTTGATCTGATGGTTCTTGGCAGGGGGAGCTGGGAGCTGAGCAGGCTGTAAGTAGGAGGAAACCTTCATCTGCTCAACTCCCATGGCAGCAGATGCCAGAAACTGCCTGCTTCTTGCATAGGCTGTCACAGGGCTGCTTCACGTGCTGATGTTTGATGTGCCTTGTGGGCTTGAGTGGGAGTCGGGATTGGCTTGTCCTGCTGCACTTAGTTGATTATTGGATGTCTCTGTGTGAAAAAAGGCAGAAGAGTGGCCTAGAATGAGGATTTCTAGGACAAATGTTCACCAATGCCAGCTGCCTTCATAGAATCACTAATGACTTGAATTAGAATGGGCCTCAAAGCCCATGCAGTCCCAACTCTCTGCCATAGGCAGGGCTGCTCCCCAACAGCTCAGGTGTCCAGGGCCCCATACAGCTTGGCCTTGAGTGCCTCCAGGGCATTCGAGCTCATTCACATTGTTTCTCATGTAGCATTCAAAATACATTGGATAACATAAGATTTAAGAAAGTTCTTGCTTTTTTCTTCCCAGTGGTATAAGAAGCCGGACTACAATCTGTTCACTCCCTATGTACAGCATCGCAGGAAGAATCCAAACCAGCCTTTTTACATTCTCCATCCAAAGTTTATATGGCAGCTCTGGGACATCATTCAGGAGAACACTAAAGAGAAAATACAGCCCAACCCTCCTTCTTCAGGTTTTATTGGTAGGTGCATCAAGGATGGGCCCAGTCCTATGTTAGATAAAAACAAAACTATAAATGTGTATGTTTCATGAGTATCTCATCTATGTACATCTGTTTTTTGTTCTTGATCGAAACTGGAATAATGACTATCCAAAATACAAGAAATGAGAACTATAAAACAGTTGGGTGAATTTACTGTTCTGCTGTCTCGCTCTTCATATTCATAGTACATGTATCATACTTCTAAAATACACGCATCTATGAGAAATTTATATTATTCCATATTAATTTATCCATTGACAACCAACTCAATTCTGAAGTTCTTTGTTGAGATCATGTAACAGTGGTGCTCAAGACCGTTAGTGAAAGCATGCAGCACATCATGCTGTGAGGTTGGAGTCACTGATGCAGTCTGACAGACCAGACTGTAATCCCATGCACATGCCTAGGAATGAAATTTCCCTGTCACAGCTTCCAGTGAAGTCTGTAAGAGGCTGAAGCATCCCCTTTCTTCTTACCCTCAAAGCAATAGAATTTCATCATATTTTTCCATCATTTGTTAATATTTATTGAGGGACAGTTTGGCACTGAGGCCACAGTTCATGCTGCCTAATGTCGTAAATGAGAGCATTATCTGGAACATAGCAAGTCCTTATTGTGAATGTTGAAAGGACGCATGTAGTTCAGAGGAGCAAAACTGAGTCAGGATCTTCCTTATTTATGCATCTAGAGGCACAGGAATCAATAGAACTCCAAGTGCCATTGTCTGCCTTGGAAACTTGTCTTTTCATTTGAATCTAAAAGCAATGATATATGACATTTCATCAGCTATGGGAAGACCATTTCTGAGCACTCGTACTGGGCTTTGTATGCAGTAGTGGCATCCTATGGTTTTGTGGAGCTCACCAAGGGCTATAGGGAGAGTGCTTGAGGCTCTGAGTGGGATAACATAAAGGTGCCTGAAAAAGCGTCCATTGATGTCCTGAGTTGGCTGTGCTTGTCTGGATCATGAGTGGAAAGAAGAAAAGGGTTGTGTGGGGGAAGGATGGCTTTGCAGTGGGTTACTTCTTGAAGTGAGATTTTTGGTGCCTGTGTGTAGAAATTCATAAGGAGAAGTCTGCTCATGTGGAATGATCTCATCAGCAGCATTCACATTCTGCAAAAGCAATTCTTGGAGTAATGAAGTTGTTGATAAAAATAGGATAACAGCTGCTGATCATAAGAATAGTGGAGAGGATCATTGTGCTGTCAATCTGTACTCTCCACAGTATATAAGAAACACTTCAAAAGCTTTCTTTGAAGAAACATGATTTAATTTCACTGTAAGAATAAAACAGTGATCTTCAACCCCGAACCTAAATGTTCCTGACAAAAATATACTACAAGCAGAAAATGCTTGGAAAACATTAACTGCTAAAGAAGCGAAAACATTGGCGACAAAAGCTGCACAGTTACATGTAATAAGTGTGTGGAGATTTAGATAAGGCTATTTGCCTATTTTATTTATAATATAAGAATGCCTATTATTTATTTATAATATATTACTTTATTCTATCTGGTTCTTGTCCAAAGTAAACTTTTATATATTTTAGCAATGCTAATATTAGCTTCTAGAAAATAAGACAGTAAGACATGCTCATTGAGAGTCATACGCACCTCGTTTGATAACTACCTACTATTTTGATAGATGCATTTTAAATGTGTCATTAGGGAAAGCTTCCTATTTTAGAAACCTTATTGAATAGATGTCAATCCATTGCACATATAATATAATAAAAACTGGGAGAGAGCACAGGAACAGCAACTATATCCTTTCGAAGGGCAAGACAAAGCATAGAGCATATAATGCAGCTCGGCAGAAATCTGAAAAGTCATGTTGGTCTTCATGTCAGGTATCTCTCAACAACTCATGCAGCAAATATCCATTTGGAACTGAAGCTGAAAGACACAACTGAGTGCACCTGTACGAAACATGTTCTGACTATCAAACTTCTTCCTATTTATTAGTCCCAGTTTACAAAATTGGATAAATTGTAAAAATTAAAACATGGATACATCAGGAATGTCAGGAACATTTTAGGGTGGTCTTAGAGAATTACTTCAGCAATTACATCTTGAACCTGAAATTTATATCCATTTCTGCTGCTTAGTATTATTTACAAGAAACTGAGTCTTCCCAAAGGGAGGATTTGGGATGGAAAGTGTTCTCACGGTGTTTCTCTGCAGCACTGAGTCACCCATCCTTCAGCAGTAGAGAGAATCTTTTAACATTCAAGAGATTCAGGAGAATCATTTAACACTGTTAAATAGCTATGTGAAGGTACTTAAGTCACAATATTATTAATCCTTTCGGAAAAGGGGCAAGTGGTTCATTTGTGAGGAAGAGGTAGTCTTGTACATATTGTTACCCGAGTGGGAAGAGTTGGAACCTTTTCCCTGGTAACTTCACTGCATAGGAGCTGAAGAGGATAAGTTTTGTGCTTATTTTGGGTTATGGGTTGCTCTGTTTCAGCATAACTCTGTCCTGGAGCCCCAAGCTCCCCCAGACCCCACTGTATTAGCTCAGTATGTTGTTGAGTTGAGGCATCCGCACTGCAGTAGCTCAAGGCTAAGGTGAGGTAAGAATAGTGCACATCTTTGCTGGAGGAAAGGGGTGTGGAGGGTCTGTGGGGAGGAGCAGGGTTGAATGTGCTACAGGCTACATTGAAAATAAGGCACAAGTCTGGAATGCTTTGATAATATCACATTTTATGTACATTCTCATACAGATTTAAATCTTGCAGTAATTGCATATGTCACTGCTTCTAATCACTTCTGAAATGCTAAACTATAATGCATATACTATGGAGGTTTTATTAAAATCAGGTGAAATGAATACTATCCAATACACATCAACTTCATCCAGTTTCTATGGCATCAGGCTGTAGCATGCAGATGTTCCTGCTTTCAGTTTTCTTCCAAGCGAGATGTCACCTTGCAGCAACCCATCCATCACAGATGCCATTCTGCACCTTAGCAGTGCTACAAATATCTGACTGCAGTCTTTTGCATTGAATTTGCTGTTGGCTTAACAATGCTTCCTGTCCAGCTTAATGATAGGTATAAGTTCAGGACATCATTGAAAACAGACTGAACGCACTGTCAAATTGCATCCAGTTTGTAGTGTGTTACTTTATGGGCATGCCATCTTTGTATGGCACAGACAAGTCATCCTCTAGTGGAGCTGCCTCAAGGGGTTTGAATAATGACCAAGAACATAGATTTGTTGTTGGATTTTCTGGTTTGTTTTGCTTTGTTTTTTGGGGGGATCAGTGCTCCAAGGGAAAATAAATCTTTTGTTTTAATCTGGGAGTCTTTTGGCTTGTTTTCTGAGACACTGCAAGACACTGATGAAGACTTCTCCTAGCTTGTAACTTTGTCTTTTGGCATGTCATATCTTAGCTAATGTCATTCCTCGTTATAAATTATTCACTCTTTGTGTCCCTAATCTAATCTTAGATGAGCTTTGAGAATCCTTTTCCCGAATATTTTTGCATTGTTTCTGTGGCTGCCGCCTTCATGCTTTTAAACAAAAGACTACCTGGTGTTCTCATTGTCTTGCATTAGCCCTAGGCAACAAGTTGCCTTGGTGACTTTTTGCAGTTGGCAACACTAGTTCACACTTGGTTGAAAACTGGGTTTGTTAAACGAATATTGATATGTTTACATCCAGTCTGTGAACTGCTGCATATTTTTCAGACATGATGAAATGTAGGAGTCCAGCCACCAAATCTCATGTAATCTGGATTATATACAGTTTTGTAATGAAGACCCCTTTATATGAATTCCTGCTTTCTGTAGTCCATTGGCACATTTTTCTAACTCACCTCTTCAGAAGTGATTTTACCTGAAATTCACATTTGTATACCTGTCACTTTTTTTCAGCAGCTTTTGTCTTTTTGACAGTGTTAGTCTGCTGGCTTTTTTAACTTCCAAATCTGAACGTGGTCTGTGTAGGTTTCTACATTTTATTAGCTTAATAAATGAACCACTGAATGCAAAATGATTACCAAGCCCAGGTTAATTTATTGCAAGGAGAAGGAAGAGGCTCGTTTGAGGCTTTACAGTTCACATTACAGACTCAAAACAGTTCTGCATCATTAATATCATTAATATTTAGTCTTCATGTGCATGCATTGAGACAATCATACAAGCAAGACTACCATTACACTGCAGTAGTAGCAGTTCAGTATATGACTAAGAGTTTAAATTTAAAATGGCTTCAGAGAGTGTGTTGAATAGAAGAGTGCAGCTCATCTCCAGCTCTGCTTAGAAAAACACACTTCCATGAGCTGAAAGAAACAATTCGACTTAGTAAGACTTGCCTTTATCACTTAAATTATCACTTTATTACTTAATCAGCTGTTCTTCAGTGGTTGGTTGAAGAACTGAAGGGTGCTTTTCAGCTCAGTATTGTTCAAGTATTTTATGCAGAGAAATAATATTTCCAATACATAATCTTCAATACATATTTTTTTTCATTTACATTAAAAACATTACAGAGCTTGAGCATCTCCCTTACTTAAACTCCTACCTCCTTACTTACTTACTCCTCCTGTCTTAAATTACAGACATAAAACAAACTTCTCTCTTCACCCAAATCACATTAAAACCCGAAAATTAAAAACCAAATCACATTAAAAATCTTCAATATTCTGGCACATCACCCAAATTTAGATAATATATTTTAAAAATATATTTTAAAAAATACGTGGATGTTACTGGTCAATATTTTCCAGTCTATGCTCATATTACGGAGTATATTACTGTGATCAATGTATAGATTTTTGCATTCCACATTGTGACAGATATATCATTTTCTAGCTCTAGTACATAATGTGAGTATTATACATCTAAGATGACAAGTATTACACAATTTGTTAGGCTTAGGCATTTGGTAATTATTAAATTCCTTAGTAAGTATTTGTTTTTCTGCAAATTTAGATAATGTTTTATTTCAGTTAGTTTTGTTGTAGTACATCAACAGGTGTAAAAGAACCCATTTGAAGAAACAGAATAGTTTAAAAAGTTCAAAGTTTCTTTTTATGTGTGTTCCAAAGAATACCTGAGGCAAATTTGGCCCTGTTTCAAGGAGTAACAGATTTTCCTGTGGTATCTGAAATCCAACAAGCTAATTTGTTTACTCAAGAGTAAAAAAATAGAGTTGATAGAAGTAGCCTAGCATATAGAGAACTATAGTTTCTAAACACTTTATGTGCATTTGTAATGCTTTCAAGTGCTTGTGTTATCAAACACAGACATATTGGTGCATCTAGCTTTAATTCTTTCCTGTAAATAAACTTGTGCTGTCTGTGAAGTGAGTCACACTGTGAGTGTAATAATCAGATTACGCTTATTCATGTTTTTCCAGAGTCTCTTAAATTTTGTTAAAGTGATGCTGAACTTTTGCTGAATGTTTGAGTGGTACATTATTTTAGATGCTTTTGTACAGCATCTGTTGAATTCAGGTACATTAAGCTATAGGTTATTTTCTTATAATCTAGAGAATATTTTTAAATTAGTGTGCTAACCACAAAGCCTAATTGTACTGTACAAAAGATCCATGCTAGAAATTGGATAACTGTTGGGTCATTAAAATCACCAAGAACAAATTAAGAAACATTTTCTCCTTTTGATTAGAATCCATAATCACAGAGTCATAGAGTCACAGAATGGCTTGTGTTGGAATTTATTTCTGTAAACCATGCAAATAATTTAATTTTGTTTTAAATGTTCTCAGCACAGATTGTAAAATTCCAGGAATTTACTTACGCCACTCAGACTGAGTTAAACCATATCCTAAGCATCCTAACATCATGAAAGTCTGCTGAATAGGAAAAAAAAAAAAAAAAGACACACATCCTTCTGAGGACTTAGAAATATTAATATATCGTATTTTGAAAGCCACCATACTTCATTGGCATCTGATATTGTGCTGTTTTAAGAAACTTGCACGTTGACTGTTTCTCTAATGTCATTTCTTTGGAGTAATATATTGTAGCATACTTCACAATGTAAGGCTCACAGTCCTGTATTTTTTTCAACACAGTAGTTAGGAGCATTGTCATTCACCTATAAAACATTAATGAAGCACACCTTTGAGTGATTCCTATAAAATAAGTTTCCCTAAGCAGAATTATGCATTTTTCCATCTTATATTTGTAATCCTAGAAGGATTTCTGAAAGATGGAAAATCCAACAAGGGTATTAATGTAGATTAGAAAAGAGAATATTCTTTTCAATGAAGAAATATCTTCAGCTGCAGTTTTGAATGTATGGTTGTACCAGTCACGTTTGCCAAAGCTAAAATTACACAAGATAGCTTGACCTTTTCCTTTCTATGAATTTTTGATTGGATAATTAAGATCTAGCTATTAAAACATAATCATCAGACTTGGAAGAAAAGTCATTTTCCAGCCTGCTTGCTGATTCCACGATCATGCCTATCGTGTTATTTTTGAATGCTTCAGTGAACTTTTGAAAATATTTGAGTTTCATTTCCATTCTTAAAGATACTCAGTGCTGAATTGGGCAAGGCTGCGAGAAAACTGATCTAACTTCAGAGCTGTACTTGATCTGATGGGAGAGATTGGACTCAACAAGTTTGGGAGATCCCTTTCCCTCTGAAGTAATCCATGGGTCCCTCCAGACCACACTGTGATTTCATCACTCAAACTGACAGTATTTCTACTCTTTATACTCTTTGTACAATAATGGGGTCTTGATCAAGTTCCCTAGGCATGGTAGTAATACTGCTACTAGTAGATTAATTAGATTAATCTAGGTAATCTAGATTTTAGTGAGATTATTCAGTAAATAAAGGCATTTTTGTGTGTGTGTCCCATGAATTCCACTTGGTATTCACCTTTCTAAGGAGTACTTCTCCATTTTGCTCTTTGCCTGCTGTGAGATAGCTCCTTCTGTTTTACTTTTTCTTAAGTCGTGCATATCACAGAATCACAGAATGGCCAGGGTTGGAAGGGACCTCAAGGATCATGAATTTCCAACCCCCCTGCCACAGGCAGGGCCACCAACCTCCCCATTTAACACTAGACCAGGCTGCCCAGGGCCCCATCCAATCTGGACTTGTCCTCTGGTCTTCCCTAAATACTTTGTTATTTGTTCCTTTCACTCTGATTCCCATACATCCTTATGAGTGAAAAAAAGGCCATCTCCCATCAGCTTGGTCCTTGCACATAAAACTGATTTCTGTCCATAGCCAGGTTAGCCAGAGTGCAGGATTCATATGTCCTAGCTTTAGATGCCTCCACATTACGATTGTGATAGTGTGATTGTCAGCCTCAGACACAGCAAAGCAAAGGGTAAATATGGCTGTTAGACCTGTGCTCCTTTCTCCGTGTGAAACTCCTGGCTTACACTGGGAGAGAGGTATAATACAAGAGAAGTACAAGTTATCTGTGCTACCATTCCTTTTTTCCCATCGACATCAGAAGGAACGTCTTCACATGATCCGTGTTTAAGTGCTTACTATAGGATGAGTTGGCAGGCACTGCATCCAGAGAATGCACTTTCTTCCACTGACAGCAAAGGAATCTTTGATAGCTATTTGAGGTGTAGATGTCTGCATCATTGGGCAAATTTGGTCAGATGAATCACACTTTGTTTTCATTTCTTCATCCAGTGTTCCTGAAAAAAGTATTTACATGATTTTTCTCTAAGCTAAAGAGCTTTAGATCTAGAAGGGAGAAGGTACAGATATCAAGAACCAAACTGTCTGTTCACTTTCTACCTAGTCACTGAAGAGAAAAAACAACACTTACAAGGATCAATTTCATCCCATCATAAAACAGATATCTAAAATAAGTCTGATGAATTTTACCACAGAAATGCCTGCCTCTTGTCAATGTCTTTAAAGAGGACTGTAGACCAGACTGCTTGGAAATGCAAATAATCTCTGTGGGATTAATTCTGCCCAGACTACAAGGTTATGGGATAGCAACTCTCTTTCCATCTTCCATTAACATCTACTTAGGTGCTGAGTGAGCCAGTTGGTACTGTTTTATATGTAGTAATTGTGCACTGTCTGAAAGCTAACTTAAGGACTGTGAACAGAGACCAGTATTTGGGTGTATTATATGGAAATCCTTTGCCTTACAGGCTATCAGAAAATTGGTTTATCCTTTATGGTGATGATCAAGGAGGAGTGATGAGATATGAAACAAACTTGTAGATGATATTGCATTGGGCAGTGATGTGAAAATTGCATAGATGAAAGAAGCAAATAGATGTACTCTGAGCAGCACAGGGAAAAGAATTAAAGAAGGGAAGCCTGGAAACTAAAGTCAGTGTGTGGGGGAGAAAATTTCAGCTGCAGAGGAGAAACCAGGGAAGCAATAACACAAAAAGATGTGTAAAGATAATTGAGATTACAAATGGAAATGAGATTGGACATTCAAAGGAAAGCAGAATAACATGAGCAAGTTTAGAGAGCAGAGAAAAACTGAATCCATCCTTGTACTAGTGTGAATGTCCTCATGGTTTAAAGTGCTGCTATTGTATTAAAGATGTTTTTTGTAAACTTAGATGGCAATAAGATCTAGAGGTATTCTCATGTGGAGGAAGTTCATATTTTAGAAGGTGTGGGACAGTACTGAACCCATTTGTTTTCTATTTTAATTAGGATTCAATTCATACAAAGAAAGCAGCTCACAAATGTTTTTGTTTTTTTTTTCCCTCCAAGAAAGAGCATTTTGGGGGGTGCTTTTTGTGTGTCCTGTAGATCAAATGTGTTATCCTGAGTGTCTTGGGTTCTCACTCATCAGCTGTTGGGATGAAAGTGCCGGCTGTACCACACTATTGGTCTCTTTGACTGTGGTGTAAAGATGCTAAAGAAAAAAAAGTCTGGCACTGACCATTGTTTGGTTTTTTTTTTTTTGCTGGATTTGTGCATTTGACAGGTGCATCAGGTCTGTAAGTCTCAGGATTACTCACATTTCCACCAGGAAAGATAAACCTCTGTGGCCCAAAGGCACCTCAGTGTATGGTAGTCTCTAGTCATTCACAGATTCATAGAATCACTGAACAGTTTGGGTTGGAAGGGACCTCAGAGCCCAGCAGCCCAAACTCCTGCCTTGGGCAGGGCTGCCCCCCACCAGCTCAGGCTGCCCAGGGCCCCATCCAACCTGGCCTTGAGCACCTGCAGGGATGGGGCATTGTCAAACTCATCTTCCAGTTCGTTTACCTTAGATTTAAATGCAAAGATGTTGCTGTAAATTAACTGTTACCACTCAGAAACTAGCTCTGAGTCACCCTTTAATCCTTAAAAACATCCTTGTCCAATACAAGCAAAAAATTTTAATTGACTGCCAATACAAGCAAAAAAATTGAATTGACTGCCAGAAATTAGTTATCTGATTTACCTAATCTGAAACCACAAATAATGGACTGTGTAGAATGACATAGAAAAAGCAAGGAGCTAAATTAGATAGTACGTATCTTTTAGATTGATTCTGGAGGACACAGATCCACAGGTCACTGAGAACTAAAATGTTACCATTTCTGAGTGCTCCATTAACTAATTTACAGGAAAGTCAATGGTACTGCTTGGAATTTTGTCATTATGAACCATACCATCTTTGCTGTTACTAAGGAAATGATAACAGAGTCCCAGTTTTTGTTCTTGACAGCTTTCTTATCCCACAAATGGCAATTTCCTCTACTAATTTTAAGGTTAGCTGGGTAACGTGACAGTGAAATCAGACATTTTCGGTTTAAGGCTTGTATTTTCCATCAGAATCAATTTTCCTCTTACAGTGGTGGTACAGCTTTTGCAGCTGGCTCCAGGCTTGACTCTGGGTGCAGGAGAGAAGTGACTTTATGGTCTGTTTCTGGACATGGTTCATTATTGCACACCTTTCCACCGTCTGTTCTCTGATTCAGCTGGATAACGGTTACCTTGGAGTGGCAGGTGGGCTCTCCATCAGTTGAGGAAGGAGGTTCACAGTGGAAAAGCAGGCGAAAGCATTTGTAAAACTGAAACAACAAACAAACAATTCTAGATATATTTGCTAGGCAGGCTAAATATATAGAGCATCTCTGTAAGAGTTTGGAGGCAAGGCAGTGTGGCTTGTGCTTTTTACCCACATTGAAAGTAGACATTTTTTCACCTTGAATTTGTGTATCTTGCTGCTTAAGATTAAAGTTCACTTAAATTTGTGGACTTGTCCTTTGAAATTGATATGCTTTGCCTTTCTAAGGCCATTGGCTCTGTAGATTTTAAAGCTGTAGAAGAATGTGAGATGTTTTCAGAACCTTTTATTTGCGATAAAAGAAGATTTAATCACAGAAGTAATTGGTTTTCAGTTACTTCACGCATCAGGCGAGGAAAAATATCATTTTGATAATCTAATGATACACAGCAGGAAGAACATAAGGTTCTTTTCATTAACAAGCCATTGAAATGTTCCCAAACTGCAAACTGAGCTTCAGAAAACAGCTTTGCTTAATTAAAGAAGCAAAATAATTTTTTATGTTAATTCATTTCACTTTTGACAATCATCCAAGACACCTTTGATGCTTTTTGATTCCAAAACTGTTGTAATGAAAAAAAAACCCCAGTGACTTCAGTTCTCATTTGTATTTGCAAAATGAGCAGAATTAGTCCAGCTGTCTCCTCTGAGAGCTGACGGTCATGTTCAACAGATGCGGTTACCAGCAGTGCAAGAAGTGTTTCAATAAATTTTCTATATGTTTTGATTTTTAAAGTTGCATCTTAAAAAAAAAAAAAAAAAAAAAGTATCAACAAGGCTTAATCAATCATTTTCCTTTTATATGTTGTATAAAATGGAAGAGGTGGAAGAGGTTCTCGTAAACGGATGTGAAGTTGATGTGAAAGTATTGCAGTTTAGGCAGTGCTATTGATCAATATATCATATTAGTCCCTTCAAAAATGTGCAAATGCCACATATAAGTTTCTCTCAGAGCTATAAAAACCTTCTAGTAGTACAGGTTTACAGTTGTGCCATGGGGAAGCAACGTCTGCCTAAGCACCTGTTTTCCTCCAGATCCTCTATTGGTCTTATTTTTCATCCCAAACACAGGATTAAGGAGAGTAACAACAGCATCTAAGGAGTGCACATAAGGTTAAAGCTAACCTTTGGCTGGATTTAAAGCTTTAGGGGCTTTAAACATTTCCTTATGGTCTTTCTATGCAGCTATTGACAATGCAGATGATTGTCTGCTATTCAGACATGGCAAGAAAGAGTGAGTTAGCATTTTGTAGGTTCCTCCTTGCTGAACAGAAGGTGGAATGAGGTTTTTCCTCTTGAAGACACTGCTCTAAGAGGGACTACACCTTTCTGAGTCTTTCTGCGTGAAATCCACCAGAAAATTCTGAGAAAGCTCTGGACTTTCACCCACCAATACTGGTTGATGCTTCTTCTGCATGTACTTAGGCTGCTTTCCTTGCAATGTCTTCCTGTCTATAGAGAAGCAGGTGAATAGAAAAAAGGGAGTTGCTTCAATTCCAGGCCAAAAAAGACCAACGTTATAATAAGGTGTAGATGTTTCAGTGATTACACTGGTACCCCAATATTGCCAATGATTGGAAGCAACCATTCAAAACTTGCGAAGTGAGGAAACATGGGTGATACTGGATCATTTTTCAGTTTTTGTTTCTCATTGCCGTTATATACAAAAAAAGGAAAGGGCAAATAGTATTCTCCTAGATTCTACAGAGCCTTGAAGATAAAAATGTATGTAAACGTTTGCAAGACAAATATATCTTAAAGCACAGCATTGGCTGGAAAGGGAATAACTGGAAATTTTTTAGATCTCTTGTGCATAACAAGCCAGAATTTAGCTGTGTGTTTGGTAGAAATATAAAGAAAAGCTCCTTAAAAACATCAGGCAACTGCTCTGCATGTATGCATAATCTGAATTGTCCAAGTGAATGCGTATACCTAGTCTGTCTTGGTAAACAATTTCAAGAATTCATGATATACAATAAAACTATGAAACGTCATCAGTTGGCTTAGTGCACAGCTGCTTTAGATCCTTGATTCTTGTGTGGGATATTTTGTGGACAGGGTGGGGAAAACAGGGAGGAGGGAGAGAGAGCAGTCTTCTCCCTCAAGGAGGCTGATGCTGTGCAAGCACTTACAGGCCTTTTACTTCGTCCTTATGTTTCATGTACTGCCTTGTCAACTCTATAGGGATCAGTCTGTATAAGTTCACTCTTGTTTTCACTTTTTGCTCCAGGTATCCTCATCATGATGTCCATGTGCAGCGAAGTGCACGTGTACGAATACATCCCTTCAGTCCGACAGACCGACCTATGTCACTACCATGAACTCTACTACGATGCAGCTTGTACCTTAGGGGCTTATCACCCGCTGCTCTATGAGAAGCTGTTGGTGCAGAGGATGAACAAAGGTTTGCAGGACGATCTATACCGAAAGGGGAAGGTCATTTTGCCAGGGTTCAAGTCTGTCAAATGCCCGGAACGAAATGATTTCCCACCCTTGTAGAAGAGAGTCCTTCACAAACAATGTGCAATAAGGTACTACTGTCGTACTATAAACAAGGAGAGAATACTTGAAAAATGTATCTTAGACCAATCCAGTCTTGAGTCTTTAAATTGTAATTAAGTAGCAGGCATGAGAAATACTTCTTTTCTGAGCCTGAGTATTTATTACTGCTTTGCAAATAGTTAAAGAAAACAAAAAGCTTAGCTTACAAAAGGTGCAGAGGACATACTTAGGCCGAAATATAATGTATTGTTGTGGGTGTGACCGTTGGAATTCGTCAGTGGTCTCTTATGCCACATATGCTAGATTGTAACTTTTTTTAAATGAACTTATTTAACTGTTAAATCTGGCATTGTGTAGCAGCCTGTATCGCTCGTGTACAGAGCTGCCATTTGAACAATGCAGCATTTCTCATGGCTCCATGGGATTTTCACACTCTCCAAGAATGAAGTAATTGCTACTCTGAGCTGAATATTCATTGATTAGAGGAGTCTTTTAATTCCTATTCATACACTGGTTCACTCGCGGGCTTCTAACTGTACAGGAGGCCTTATGGTGGCTATGAAATCAGTGCAGATGTAGATGGCAAAACACGCAGCTAAATCAGTTAAATCACTGGATGCACCCTTGGTGTCACATCCCATTGCTCACACTGAGCGGGGTACAGGGAAAAGAGAAGTTTCTCATTTCTGTAGAAAGCAACAAACATATTGATAACCTGTTCAGAAAAATATTTTCCCTGAGAGGCCTACAAAGAGGGTGTAAGTGAGAGGGAAATGATGCCTTCCCACACTACGCACAGATAAAAACTATCCAGAGAAAGCCAAGGGAGACTGTGTAGCAAACACAAGTTGCACTGCAAGCAAATGTAGAGGGAGCTCACCTTTCTGCAGCAAAGATAGCACTGAGGATTACAGACATCATTTGTGAGGTATTTCACTGTGATCAAAATCAAATTCATTTGCTCACAACTTACTGCTCTTAAGAAAGTATGGGAGTTGTTTGACAAAAGAGGAGGATATCAGCATTTTTTTACTGCATGTTTGAAAAGCTGTACCCCAGAGAAGCTGTAATGCCTGCAAAAACAAACTGACTGTGGACAGCATGTGGAGATCATTTAATATTTTCCTTCATGACACACAATGAGAACATTCTGTAAAGGTAATTCTGAAAATCAACGTGAATGCTAAGACATCTAAAATATGAAGACTTCAGTTTCAGATTGCCTCCGGAGTGGCAGGAGGATTTTTGTGTGCTGTTTTTCTTTCTATTGATGGTGGTGGTTTTTTTTTTTTTTTCACATGACTGTACCTTTTCCCATAGGTCAAATTTAGTAGAACACAGCTGTATCCTCTTCATGTCCATTCAGTGAAAAGGCAGACAGTTCAAAAAGGCACTGAAAAGAGCAACTGAGAGTTTGTGTTGGAAAGTATCTTTTGTGTTTTGTCTTACGCAACAGTGAGACAGTAAGTGTGCAAATGGTATGAATGACTATTTCCACTTTGATAGCAATGTAAGCATCATCACAGAGTCTTTTTTTTTTTCCCTCTGCTCTTAGGGTCTGATGATTTTTTCTCCTCAAAAGGGAAGAATATCTCTTGCATAGGGCTTAGCTTTCTTTTCCCGTGCAGCTTCTTAATTTGGGCCTTATGATCCTGTAAGATTCCTCTCGCTGACAGGAAATATGTCCAGATGGTCTAAAAACTGTACTTCTACATTCTGTGTGTAACTGTGTCCATTAATCATTTTGGTACATATAAAAAGGAACAGATTTTATTTATATTAGCTTCAGACTCTGGATATATTAGCTACTGATGTATGTCAGCAACTTTTATTCTTAATAACATTGTTATTTAATCTTGTGGAGGATAAATAACCTACTATTCTATTTTTTAGTATGTTTGGTAAGGTGCCTGCAAAACATTTGAAGTCTGAGCAAGTACTACCGAATATATCTGCCTTTCTAGCATGTTGGGTTAGCTGCCACATGTGTGTAACAGAAGGGAGATGGTTACCTTTCTAGAACTAGTAACTGCTACTTTCTGTAAGCAGGAAATTCTCAAGTTCTGAAAAAAAGCATATCACTTTGGTCTGCAACCACTAACCTCAAACTCTGATTTCTATTAAAAAAAATTCTAACTGTATTACTCAGCTATACATAGCAAGATTATGTTGTATTACTTCTTCAGTAAGTTGTCCACATAGCTGTTGCACAGAACAAGGTGGTTTTTGCAGAGTTCCATGCAGCAAGTGCTATCGTACCTACTTAGTGCATCATTTAAGTCATGATGTAGAACCAGGTCTGAGAAACCAGAAAACAAACTATATATTTTCACTGTACTGGACTTTGCACATTTAAGGCCTTTCAGCGGATTTTTTTTCTTTGCTGGTATGCTGATGCTCTTCAACCTTTTGAGATATTTGTGCAACTGTTTCCAGGAGAATTTGATGTATTCTGATTTATATAGCAGTCACTGCTCCACCACAAGTTCAGTGTGGATGCCATGGCACCATCACCTCAGAAGATGCCACAGAACTGTGCTGCTGGCACTTACTTGCTTGCAAAGGGTAGAAGACCAATTTATGATCCCCATCTTCTTGAAAACTCAAGGATCCCTAGAGTGGCTTTGTAGCACTGGTTTCCACTGTGATTTTACATTGGTCTGTCTGGTCAAACAGCTGATGACTGCTTAAAGAGATTTTGTTCCCCTACTGTCTTTCTTGTCCTTTGTTTTTTGATGCAAGTGCAAATACATCTGATTTGCTAACTGAGGGCTCTCCTCCACTTCGTTCAAAAGGGGAAGGGGTAGAAATGAAGAGGGAACATGAAGGACCTGTAGAGGTACTGCTATCACCAGTGCTTACACTCTCTGTGGTTTTGGCGTTGGTGGCTTTCATAGGAGCCCACCAAGTATTTCTTGCATTTATGGGCATTTCACCGTCCTTCACAAGGGCAAAGATCCAGTCAACTTGAAGCAATGAGTGTGTAGTAACACTGAATCTGTGTGTCTTTTAAAAACAGTGATGTGTGAGAGTGCTGTTTATAGATACTTACTAAATGTAGACAATGTGAAAGAAAATGCATCTTCCCACCCAGATCACAGGGTTTTTGGAAGTAGATGTAGGCATGGCTTCATAGCTCTCCTATTCCATGTGCAGCTATTGCATGCTAGCAGAGAGAAATGGTACCAAGGCAAGGGAGGTCTGTACTGACTCAGCTCTTGACACATGCCATCAGCAAAGCAAACACTGTTAGTTCGTGCCTGAGCTCCCTTCAGACTTGATACAGTGATTCAGGTTTCAAATTTGTGGAGTTTTACTGACAAATAGGAATAAATTGCCTTCAAAAGCCAGAGAGCCCCTTTTCTGTGCCCTTGTTCTGTGGACAAAAGTTGCACTCAGTTGAAACTAAGCAGAAACACAGCAGCATCTTAAGTAAACATGCTGAGTTTATTTTGAATTTCATTAAGCTCCACTGTGAATTCTTTAGCCTTTCTGACATGTGGTGCTCTATCATTTTATGCATTCAACCTTTGAATGGTTAAGTCAAGGTATTCTTCTGTTTATGAAAGAAAAATTAGGACAGGTTTTGCCTCATTTTGAGCCAAAATCTTTCTGCTATAGGTAAATTACTAATTGTTCCATTCCTTTATAGTTCTAAAGATTACCTGGGCGTAGACTCACAGTTCAGCTCAGTTTAATTCTTAATTAAACTACTGAATACTACTTTTTTTTCTTTTACCTCACTGTGCAGTTTTATGCTAGTGAAACTCTGGTTAAGTTAGGGAAATTACAATGATGAAAGAAATTGTACCTTGAAAGAGAAGGAGCTTGTTTACACACTGTGATCTGCAATCTCTCTGTACAGATAAACAAATTCTGGAGCTTGTTCCTATTGACCTCTTGGCAAAGTCAACAAAACCAAGAGAGCGTTTTACTAAAATGAAGAGTAGTATCTACATACACGAAATGGTTTTGCAGACTGAGCATACTCATTTTAAAGTTGGATTGAACCAAGTAGTTCCAAATAAAAGTCCAATTCACAGTGATTTTTTCATTCCCTTCCTCCTCAGCAGTTCTTAAGGATGGAGAATGCCACTTGAAAGGTGACGCAGGTGTACCATGAAAGGAATATCAAACACATAGACTGCAAAAATAAATGGGTCCTCTTTTTCCTGACATGCTTTTTAAAGTTGACACACATATTAAATAAATGAAATTGCTTTTTGAAGTAGGTGATTCGGAAACCTGTAGTAGGAGCACCGGGCTCTTTCCTGGAAGCTATCCTCTCTCTCACACAGAAGGAGGATACCTGATTTAACTGTTTGAAATTTAAAGTAGCCCGTGTCTGGGCATGCCTGCATCGTTAAATGAGCTTTGATACTGCAAATTTCTTCTCTCTGGCTTAGTGATCAGATTCAGAGTTTTGTTCTTTAAATAAGAGTTGTGTGTAAAAGCCTTACGTTTACCCATATCATCGCATCACTCCTAGACTATGTAGTCATTGAACTATTCAAATATAGACTGTGTACTTTTTTAATAGCTTTGAGAATTATTTTGTATGATGATTTTTTTAAATGAATGTGTACTCTAATAACAAAGCTTAAGATTTTACAGGAGTCACATTTTTAAGAAGTGTTTGTATACATTTTAACACTTTTTATATTTTCTATTATGATTTTGTATATTTTTATGTACGCACAGTGTACAGATTTTTTCCTGTAAATAAAGCATTGGTTTTCATTTGTTTAAGAGTGCTTGTCTTTTCATACTGGCTTGTGTGAATGACACTGAACTGCAGACAGCTAAACAGGGAATGTAACTGTCACTGATCTCAAATTGAAATGGACTGACAGACTGAAAATTTGCTTTCAGTAAACTACAGAAAACAAGGGAACATTCCAAAGGCAGTTTTATTCTTAAATGAATGTGTCTACCCAAGCAGGTAGTTCATTTGGCAGTTCATTTCTTGGGATGTTCAAGCACTCTAAGCATGTCGTGCTCTGGTGATTTGATGCTGTACTTGAAATGCTAATAAATAAGTAAATAGCTGTGCGATCCATTCAAGGAATCCAACATCATGTCTTAACAAGAATTGGCTTTTTTTGTTAACTATTATTTAAGTGAAAAACAACTTAACAAAGGAAAGCATAACTTGTCATTTGATTTGTGATGAAAAACCATATAAAGTGACCACTACAAGTCTACTTCCTTCCATTAAACATGTGATATTACACTGCGTTGGTAGTCTTTGAACAATGTGTTTTGAACAAGCCTCAGCAACAAGTCCAAGAGACAGTTAAGCCAAGAGAGGAGCCACGTGTCCCTTGGACTGATGTCCCAACCACTCCTGCAAGGGTCCAGAACAATGCCCAAGAAATGGACAACCATGGGAGGGGGCCTGATGCTGCCTTTGTTGGTTTGACTGGCGTCTCGTGTCTCAACCAAACCTGGAACTGGAGCCAACAGTCCCAAATAAGGGCTAGGGGAGACTTCCCAACCCTTTTTGCTTTGATAATATAAATAAGGGCTAGGAGAGGGCCAGGTCAGCCCTTTTTCTTCACTGCTGCTGCCCCTACTTCTTGTTGCTGCTGCTTCTCCTCTTGGTTCTATAGCACATGGAACACTCTTGTTGGTAGCCCCAGATCCATGACTGGTCATCTTTCTCCCACTCTTTATTTCTTTTTTTCTCTCTGTATCTTAAAGTTGTTAATGCAAGGCTCACTTGAGTTCTCTATAAAACCATACAGCTTAGGTAGATAAAACTGGGAGAGCCAACATACATATGATAACCATTGATCATTTTTCTCTCATATGTACAGAACTTGAGTGTCATTTCATCTTAATTCAACTAGGGGGATTTGCAAATCTGGTCACCCCTCCCTCCTTCATGGGTGGGATGTGACACTGCAGCGGCAGAAATTGGGCTTTTCACCCCAGACAATCACAGTGAGTGTATGCCTACAGTAAACCTGGCTGCACATCAGTGAAAAATTAAACATTATATTGCCATCACATAAACTCCTGTCAGCCAATAATCATACAGTTCATCTCCTAGTGGGCGACTTCAAGGGGATAATCACTATATGTTAGAATTTGCAAGTAACACTTCACAGAAAACTCAAAACACCTAGTTACAAGATGGGATAAACTGAATGCTGAGATGTATTTCAAATTCTTCAGTTTTGCTTTTCCTGGGCTTTCTTTTTTCATCAAAAAACTCCCTAAAAACACACAGAACTTAAGGTCACCATGTTCCATATGATAAAACGCTCAGTAAATTGTATTGTCTGCGACATGGGAGAGGAAACCCAAGAACTATATAGTGTTGGGCACAGCACATATCTTGCTGTACTCCCTATTCTTTAGCAGTGACAGCTATGGAAGAGGTGTGACACTATCTCTCTGATAAGATCTCAATTAACTTCACAGGCAACTTGTTTTCAAGTTTCAGTCCCCAAACCAGACTTCACCTTTCTGAACAATGTATTTTTGAAGGAGGCACCTTTTGTACTTATTCACAGAAATCAGTGGTGTTTCACTTGAGCAGCTCAAAGGAGCATGGCTCTGACATGTAGAACTTCACACAGGCATTTTGATGTGTTTATATCTATTGCCAGCTGAAAAACTATGTGACTGAAAGACACATCTTAAGATACATGTGATAACCATTGATCATTTTTCTCTCATATGTACAGACCTTATGTACATCTTAAGCTCCAACTTGCTGTCTTGACTGCAGCATGCCCCTGTTAGTCAGCTACACAAAGCTAAGGAGGAGACAGTATTTTGCTATAATCACACCCACCACATGCTGCAGTGAACTGCATCTGTGGCTATGATGAAGCAATGATTTACCATAGGCCAACATCATCAATCAGGGTGAACAGTCATATGGACAGTCCACTAACACTTGTTGCCCTTTCATCGTCTTGATCTTTTCAAAGTGTCTGGTGGATGATAATTTGATTGTTGCATCAGAATAGCATGGATGTATCTGCTGAACCCTAGTATCTACTCAATGTGTGTCTCCTCGTGTATATATTTAGATTCTACTTTCTTACAGCGGCAATTTACTGCAGATAGTGCATTTGAAAATGATTGGTGCATTTAAGGAAGGGATTAGTGAACTTAAGGAAGTTAAGTAGAGCCTGAGCTCAAGCTTCATGCATTGCTATCCAAGGCAAGTTGGAAATGCATGTCCTATTTCTTTTTGCTAAAAATATGCTAATATTCAAGCAAATGCTTATTAAGTTTGATGTATAAGGATGCATTAAGTTCACAAGGAATTAATTGTAATGCAGTCATACTGTGGGTTCTTCTTCCCAGAAGCAGAATTGCCACTAGAGAAATGACAGCACACATAGGTTGTGACAAATCACTGAGGGAGTCTTTAGCTGATGAAATCTCTGGGATCTTAAAAGTTACATGAGTGAGGAAAGGAATCCGGGGGAAGGATGAGGAAAAACAAGCACTGATGAAACCCAGCAAGGAAGGAGGGAGAATCACAGAATCACAGAGAATCACAGAAATGTAGAGGTTGGAAGGAATCTCTGGAGATCATCTTGCTTGCTAAAACAGGTTCTCTAGAGCAGGTTGCACAGGAAAGCATCTAGGTGTGTTTTCAGCAGCTCCAGAGAAGAAGACTCCACAACCTCTCTGGGCAGCTCTGTCACCTGCAAAGTATTTTTTTTCTAATGTTCATGTGAAATATCCTATGTTCCAGATTGTGCCCATTACTCCTCCTTTTCCTGTCGCTGGACACCACTGAAAGGGGCCTTGACTCTCTTGACTCCCACCCATTAGATATGTATTAGCATTCATAAGATCTCCTCTGTTTTTCCCAAGCTGAAAAGCCCCACATCTCTCAGCCTTTCCTCTAGAACCCTCACCAACTTTGTGGCCTTCCACTGAACTGTCTCCAGCTGTTTCCTGCCTTTCTTGATCTGAGGAGCACAGAACTGAACACAGTACTCCAGATGTCCAGATGCAACCTCATCAGGGCAGAGTAAAAACAGCTAGAAAGATGAGCTGCACCAGATGCAAATGAAGAAATGCTGCTTTTTTTTTTTTCCCTAATAATAACTTTGTTTGTTTTGGCTTTTTGTTTTCTTATTTTTTTATAGCACTTCTTTTTTAGGGAGGAACCCAACTCATTTGTTGCTCTTGCTGCTGCCAGGCTTAGTGTTGTGGGATGTAATTTTAAAATGAACAACAGTGGTAGAGTTACAAACATTAACTGACTTCTTCTGTGGCTCCCATTAAATTTAGTAAACTCTAATGCCAACAGAGTTAGCATCTCACTGCTACACTTCGAAAAACTTCCTCCACATGCTTCTACTTGTCTCTACAATAACTGCAATAAGAAACCCCATTTCCTCTGATGACTTGTTTCTGTGCATCGACAAATGCAGATCAAATATCCTATTGGTTGCAGGATGCTGACAGATAAGGGATAATTGTTGTAGCTACAGCTCCTTATACACTTCCAAGAAGACTCCAGAAACCCTGAGGGGTTCGGGAGGACAGGCAATAAATATCACATCTGCCTTGGTTTTATGGGAGCAGCCAGAGGGAAAAATTGCTGTCAGTGCTGACTCTAAGCTGTCAGCTGCTGTTAATTGCCTTGCTCCCAGTCATCTGGCTGTGATTGCACTTCATTATTATAATATCTTTCTGGCCTGCCTTCCGAACAGCCTCCCTTTCCAGAATCAATCCTGGAGTGCTGCTGCACGCAGCGTGCTGGCTATATCCTCACCATTGCCACCATGAGCAGCAAGCACATCTTCTGTGTGGGTGAGGTGCCAAGGGAAAACAGGAGGCTGAGGATTGTTTTCCATATTGATGGAAGTCTTGTCAGCATAGTTCCATCATTCTTACAGTAGTTCAAGTAAACATAACATAAATATGCCTCAAGAGTTCGTGACTTGTAGATTGTCCCATGTTTTGTAGACCAAGGTGGAGTTCCTGGCCCAAAGTATTTACAATCTGGATTAAGACAGACAGTAGGAGGGATTTTTTGGCTCGTGATAGCAAGAAACATAACACACCTTTTCTACAAACTAAAAACTCCTGTGGTCTACCCCTAAGCCCAGTATTTCTGCCTACAATGAGTATGAGCCAAGAGGCACATAAGACAGACAACCATGAGGGAAAGGTGGGGAAAATTCTGTTTAGGGCCTGTTTCCGAGTCTGCTTTTTCAGAAGAGAGGACAGGAAGCATAAGTGTTCTGCTGGATCAAGCAACCCTATTTTCCTTCCCTAGCAAAATGCCTCCCCAGAGGCGCTGTGTTGTTTTCCAGTAACTTTCAGCACTTCCACCCAAATGAAACCATGAGCTATTTGGTAGACCTAATTTAGACTTTAAAAATGCATGGGGCTGAACAGAGGTATGAGGCCATTAGGCAGTTTAATGAACAGCTGGAGCATCCCAAGAACAGTAGAGAGAAGAAGAAAACAAATCAATAAACTGTTACCAACATAATGCTAACAAAGTTGTTCCACGGTAGAGAAGCAGAGATGGCAGAAACAAAAGAGCACAGCTCAGTATCTGAGAAACATTATCATGTTTTCATAAATACAGTGTACTATTCAAATAATTCTCTTTTAGAAGTACTCTGGAGATAAGTCCTCGTGTAAAATGCACTCTTATAAAGTGAACAAAACCAGAGACCAAAGCTTCAGGAATTATAAACTGGGAATAGTTATTTTGCATGAGGAAACAAATTTGGAGAAACTGTTATATTTACTTCAATGTAACAAGCATGACTGCTGAATTTCCAGGAGTCTGGCTGTGCACGTGAAAGCACTGCACGAACAACCCTAATATGTTCTCATTGCACATTGTTTTAAGAGAGAACTGATGCTTTCAACGGGGTTTATTGCTGTGGATAAAAAAGATGGATTGTCATATTTGCCTCAAGCCAAGTCTTCAGTGCCCTTAAATAGAGCTACTAAAACACATACAAAATACAAAATGGCAACATATGTGAAGTAATTTCCTCCTATCTAAAAGGAACTTAGGGAAGAAGAATTTACTAAAGCAGCACGAGAAAAAAGAACAGGCAAAGAACCTGGTGAACAGCAAGAAAATGGACCCTGCCTCTGTTTTCTCATTTGAGTAGGTCAGAATTGTTCAGGGCTTTGCAGTGTGATTGATGGATCTTGACTGACAGAGGCAGAAATACATTTACCGGTCTCTATAGTAACATTATGCTTCATGAGAAGAAATGAAGGTTCTATTACTACTGCAATATGCGATGAGAGATTCCAGATCATTTTGAAATAACTCTTATTTTGCTGAAAGTTCAAAACATAACAAAAAAATGTGTTTTGTCTCTTTAAAAATGTATGTGTTTACTTCTTCATCATCAATATGCTCTCCTGTCTACCCCATTTCTTCTTGTACATTTACCCATGCACTCTGAATCAATCCACAAGGCTTAACAAAAAGATTCCAGCTAGCTGTGATGGACTTAGATGGATATGTTTCTGACCCAGTTCTGAACAAATAATTATAAAATTGTGATTTTGTTGTCTTTTCGTTGCTCTGAGCACTCTGTCCTTGGCCATAGTCTGTATGCAAAGCATGTTCGGGGAAAAGAGTTCTTCCAGGTATGTCTTACAGAACTCCACTTAGTTTGAAATCAAGAACACGCATGGAAATACAAATCCCTAGTTTTCATTATATTATTTTTGTAGAGCATCATATCATTATCATCTTTCCTCGTAAATCACTCAAGCTCTTTTTGCTTGAGGCTGTGTCACTGTGTGACATTCTGCTAATACAGACAGACACACAAAACACACATAATAATAGCTGCACCCTATATAGTAGACCCCTATCTATTTATCTACATCCATTTCTGTAAATTTGGTCATAATTAAGTCATAGTATAGTGATTTAAGAAGTCATTGTTGAGTTGTTGGTGGTTTTTGCTCAAATTCAGAAGGTTGCAATAATGAAAGTAATTAAACATAGTAGACAAGATGACAGAAACAAGAAATATCTCCTATAGTGTTGGTCCTCTTCTAATATTCAGTGTACTATTAAGAAGATTTTTCCTAGACAAAATACATGGCATCACCTGTGATTAACAATAAGGTTATATTTTTGTTGTTATTATTATTTGAATTTTTCACAATGTTAGAAAGCTAGAAGGTTCATTCAAAGAAAAAATACTCCAGAAATGCTCTATGACACCAGTGCATTGTTCATTGGAGAACTTGCCTTGCTCACTGTGAGCCAGCACCACAAAAAGGGCCCATTGCCTACAAAGTAAGGGAATAAACTGATGTCAGGACATTTGTAGGGCTGTTTTTTCTATGACTATTCATTAGTGATGGCAACTGGGCATATTCATGGTCACTGGTATTTGCACAGCATTGAGGACACTGTGTACTTTTGAGAATTAGATTTGTTATGTATAAACAAAAGCATTAAAGATGCATGTAACTCTTTGACATCAGAAGAATGAGGAGCCTTGATCCTTACTGCAAACTAAAAGAACCAAACTGGTTTAGCCCACCAGTATGAAGACAGAAGGTCATTTGATTGCTGTGTCTGAGTATGAAGAAAAGATAACTATCAGAGAACGAGGGTTACTGGGTAAATTCGGGAATAAGGGATTGTAAAGTGGCTATAAATAAATCTAGTTTGGAAGCTAGTGGACCAGTCACCAGAGGAATAAAGTTCTGCAATTGCTTCTACTTCAAGAGACAAGGAACTTCAACTTGTTTTCATATGGACACTGCCAAATTTCTGAATGGGATTAAATGATGCAGTTTAAAGTGAAAAGGGACTTAATCTGAGGAAACCAATTTTATGCTGCGTTTTCCATATTGTGAAAGCCATTATTCTGTTAGTATGGCGGCTTCTTTGCCCTCAAGGGAGAAGGACATAAATCATGAAGTTCTACAGATTTGAGTTATTAATGTTATGCCATGCAAGTTCATAAGTTTTTGAGCACTAATGTAACCTTTGATCCTGAAATTTCTCCTGATGCAAAATTAAGATGATGATCATCCCTGGCTTTACAAGGATAATGAATATTAAATAAACTAATTGAATATTTGTTTGGAGAAAGTTACACAAACGCTGAAAAAAATTTGAGTAGTAATCTCATGTTTTTTTCACTTCATCACCTTAATCTGAAATGGTAGTTGCTTGAACTGTTAGCTGGATACATGACTACAAAGATATATCTGGTAGACACAGTAAAACACTGAGAAGTAATGTCAGCTGACAGATGAAATGTACATAAATTTCACTGTCTGAATAAAATTTTACTATTATGCCACAGCCAGATCACAAGACGTGATTCAGTGATCAAACAGGAGAGATAAATGAGAAGTTCTATTACCTCCAGGGTTGTACTTTTTTTTTCAAATCTTTGCCATCCATTGAATTTAATCATCTTCAGAAAGTAACTAAAGTCTTTTTTTTATGCAACATATTGCATTGCATTACAGACTGTTTTCTTCAGCTGACCTGTGCCTGTATTCTGCTTTGAAATGATAGGCAGCAGTAAATACATAGCTGGAGGCCTATTTGTAAAATATGGACATTAGAGAGAAGCATAAGCATTAGAATTAACACAGAAATCTGAGGCTAAATTAATGCTTCATTTTAGCGAGACCAAGGCGTGGGCTAAAATTCAGTGTGATTCTTGACTTGCAGCTGTGGCTGAGAGTATTGCAACAGAAGCTCCCACAGTGTCTCTTCTGTGTCAGCAGTGCTGACTGGTGGTGTTATTTGATCAACAGCACAAGTTCAGTCTACCTGTAGACCGTGTACACCTTTGCAGGAATTTGTTTGTACAGACCAAACTTGGAAATCAGCTCAGAAAAAGACACCCAACTCTCGAGTGCTTACATCCAACTTGTAGATCACCCTAAAGTAATGGCAAGATTGGGGTTGGACTCGATGATCTCTGGAGGTCCCTTCCAACCCCTACAATTCTGTGATTCTGTGATAGAAACATCATGGTGATTAATACTTTATCCATTTTTTTCCTGCATTTCCCTTAGCACTGACTGAGCTGTTGACCATCCAGTCTCTCCCTTGAAGACAAACATGCAAATGAAGATAGCAAGGAAGTAGCGAATTGTTTGAGATTCTGCTGGCATATACTTGCAAGAGCAAATAGGATACCAAGGATTACCTTGCTTGTAAGGATCTTCATGCCTTTTGTTTAGGTGTGAGTATACCATACTCCTTGCTTCAGTAGTCATCTCTGGATACTATAATCCTCCATTTAGCTCTCAATCTACCCTGCAGGTTTGATTTTCTGGTTGTGAATGTGGGAAAATGGGTGATTTTAAATGTTTCCCTGAAACGCCCAGTTCAACTGTAGTTTGTTCTTGATAGGCAAGATCACACAATTTGACTGAAGCAGTCTTCCTGTATCACAGAATTTCAGAGATGTAACAACACATAATCTTTGAATCTTTAAACTGCTCATTGTTTCATTTGTAAAGTGGCAGTGACCAGAGGCCAAATCTTTACCTACAGATATTTCCTTGCTATCCACCAAAGAGGTACCAATACTAATCTCTTTTGATAAAATCAGTTATCTGATTTCCTGGACTTATCAAAGCTGCCAGATAGAACTGAGGCTATTCTCAAGTTTAGATTTCAATTGCATTTTTATTTTGAAATTTGACTTGTCCAAAGGAATCACAGTTTTTACTTGATGCAGTTTACCTGCATCATACCTTTATTCTAAATGACAGTGATAACTTAAACCTCTGAAGAAATTTTTTTAGTTAAAGCTTACAGAAGAGAAATCATGAAAGAGATAGGAAAAGACCTAGTAAGTCATTCTCTATAACCCTCTCTTTCTGTACGACTTGTCATTTCAAATCTGGCCTCAGCCTAAGCTCCTTTGGAGTCTCCTCCTTTTTTCTTTTCTCAGAAATGGCTTCTTTGCTTTTGTAGAGTGGATATGGACTACAAAAGGATCTTACTGTCAATGCTACAAACTCTACCCGCTGTATTTTCCCAAAGGTGTTCTAATCTGTTCATTACCCTTGTCTAATGTGAAACTCTCTTTCTGTTCCTGTGAAACCCCATGTTGCTCCAGCACTGTGAAAAAAGCAATACAGCAAATGACAGCAACATACTGGTTGATTTTTAAGATGCTATATAAGGTAAAGAGATATTACTGCCTGTTGTGGTTTAAGTCAGCAGGCAGCTCAGCATCACACAGAAATTAACTCACTTCCCCTAAGTGAGAGATCTTATAGAATAATAGAATAGTTAACATTGGAAAAGACCTCTCAGATCATCTAGTACAACTGTCAGCCCACCCCCACCATGCCCACTGACCATGTCACTCAGTGCCACAACTGAGATAAGGACAGTTCAATATAATAAAAACAAACAAACAAAAAATTGACAATAAAGATAGGAATAAAAATCAAGCAATGCACGATGCCAGCTGACCATAGCCCAGCCAGTTCATGAAGAACAGTAGCCCCTCTAGCCAACACTCCTCAGTTTTATTGCTGAAAACAGCCATATAGTATGGAATATCCCTTTGGCCAGTTCAGGTCATCTACCCCAGTTCTGCCCCCTCACAGCTCCTGATGCTGCCCCAGCTCCCTCTGCTGGCAGGGCAGTAAAAGAAGCTGAAATGTTGGCTTTGCACAGCACTGCTCAGCCGCAGCTAAAACACCAGTGTGTTAGCAACAGTATTCTCTCAGTATTCAGCACAGCACCATGTCAGCTACTAGAAAGAAAGCTAACTCTGCCCCAGATGAAACCAGGACATTGCCCTTCACCTTCTATGCTTTCCAGAAAGAATGACACCGTAAGTGGACATAATACTTATTATGGCACTAATTTGTCAAATAGACACATGCTTACTCTGTGTTTGCATTCATTTGCATGTAGTTGTTTCCACCTTTGTTAAATATTTTTCTTGCACAAGATATGATTTTTTACTTCCTTTCTTGCGGAAGTAAGAAAGTCTAAAATTCTTCTGTGATATTGAAGCTGGGCCTGCCCTCAGAGAGCATCCACAGCACAGGCATCACATGGCTGAGCTCATGTTTATATTCAGCTGGGCTGCACAGAGAGTGCAGCCAGGGGTGGCATGAAGCTGGTGGGGCTGATAAACATACTTGTGGCCTTGGTTAAACAGGTTATTTGCCTGAAATGATCTTTTTGTCATAAGCTGAGAGAGAAATACCTACAGTAATTTTGAACTCACTGTGTGAAATGCAGTGACACCTCATGGCTGCAGTGTAAGTGCCCTTGAGACCTCACTTCTCTTTGTCCCTCAACTATAAAAAGTCAGATCACTGCATGTTGGGAAAGGAATACAGTCCAAAAGCTTCTGAACCTTACTGTAATGCTCTACTTAGCGTAGACTATTCTGCACTAAGAGGTTATTACTTCGGCTCATTTTCTGCTTAAGATCTTGGGTGCGCAATTCTATCTGGACAAAAATTCTTGTTGTTTCCAGTTGACAGAAAAAGTAATGCAGCATCACTTCCTTATGTTACTGTTATTTACTAAGTCAGCCCGGCTAACAGTGGAGAAAAACAAAACAACAAAAAACAGATCACGAGTATTAAAACCTACATTAATTTTAATGAAAAATTATAGCAATTTTCGGTAATGTATGTTATGGTGAGCTCACAAACTTCTACAGGTATGTGAACTTAAACAAATACGGTCTACTTCCAGGTCTTAATAGATACATTTCAATGTGTGCATAAAATGAGTCTTGACACAACTGTCTCTTCATCGTGTACTTTCTTTCCAGGTCTGTAGTTCTGTGTTCTCATGCAGATAAAATATCTTAGTTTTTTCAAAGTGGAAGAAAAAAATGTCGCATCCATATATTCCTGTTGCTTTAAAGATGAGAAATTAGCTTTTGTGGGAAATACTGAAAACTGCACCATACCAGATGAAAATTGGCTATGAAAATGCAATTGTTGTGCATCCAGGTGGGAAATGTTAAGGTTACTATTAATTTTTTTTTTATGACTATTGTTTAACTCCATTTTCCAAAGTGCATGTGCATTTTTCCCTGCTCAGTGAATAAGATAAAGTCAAGAAGGACTGAGAATAGTTGTAGCAAAGCTTATCCTTAAAGAAGGACTCCTTGTTCCTCAATTCAAGTTCCATGAAGGCATTTGAGAGGCTTTGGCCTGGTAGTTATGCATCTGGTGTGAGTTGGGTAGTGATGGTACAGCTGCAGTCTGTGAAATGTCTAACTTGTGACCTGAGTCAAGGTCAGCTCTCTGAATTACGTGTTATCACGTACCTAGTGCACCCAAATAATGTGAAAATGCCTTCCCTTTTGTTCACAGCCCTATCTTACTGGGGAAACTTAATTTCCCTGCTGGGTTAACTCCTATTTACCACACATCAGTTTCCAGTACTATTGCTCTGCCTCTTTAAAGCCTTTTTATAGAGGTTCCTTGCTTGAGCCCACACACCTATTTTACATTGTGTGTATGAGCAATGAAGACATATCTGAAGATCATTCAATATGTGGGCAGCCTCAGTAGAGAAATAACGCTGCATGCCTAAGTACTCACTTGTGAGAATCACGGTGCTGGGTCTGGGTCTTGTTGGGGAACACTCTTAAGTACATTATTATTTGAATCTCATTGTCTACCAGAAACATAAACAAAAATTAAAATGAACAACAATAATAGAAACAGAAGTCTTTGTAGTTGACTTTCTCTGTTTGCTGTATGTAATTCCTCCTTCAGTCAGCCCTATCCCTAACATGATACATTTGTAAAGGTCACAGTATTAATTATCTTCAAATGAGCGTGTATATACTTTTCAACAACAATTCATCAAATGTGTGGGGAAAATGACAAGGCCAGCTTCTATTTTTGCAAGTGCAGTGATTTTAATTCAAGAAGATAGACAGAGTAGAAATCAAAATGGTAATCAGAAACTCCTATTTACATCTAATACAGCCCATCCCTCAGACTCTCCTTCCTTATTTTTGCTCAGAGGCAGTTTCTGACACCAGAAATAGCACAATGGTGATAACAGAGTTTGGGTATGGTTTAGTTTTGTTTTTCCTGACTGTGAGACGTAAAACACTGTTAGAGGCATAGTGTGAATTTCAGTAGTCCAGGGAGCTGTAGGTTACCTGCCTGCGTGAATAAACATGTGGAAGTAACTGCTGAAATCATGTAACTAGTCTGAAACCCATCTGATACAGTGGAGAAATGCTGTTTTACATCAGCAAAGGCTGTGACATTAAATCTCATGAAGGAGACTTCCAAGCAATGTATTCTAGAAATCCTTATATGATAAAGGTTTCCTTTTCTTTAAATTTGGCTGTCAACAGCAATGAGGCAAATTCCTGCTGTCTGAGTGCTAATTTGAAATAATGTGAAATAGCAAATGCAGAATGGCACGATCTCAGTACACACATCTTATTCATAACCATAACCTTTCAAGCACTCATTATTCATATCTAGCCTTTTGTATCAATTAAAAGGGAACTTCTGACACATAGCCTCACAACCTATGACATCGTTATGTTATCCAGCTAACAATGTGTGGTTGTCAGCATATGTCCTCAAGTACAATTACACCAGCACAAAGCTTTTGGGTGTACAGTCTGGGGAAAGGTCTAACAGCTGCTTGTATGTAACACAAAGAAGAGGAGCATCACCGTGGTGAAAGAAGGTAATTGGAGCTGCGATAAGGATCCTGTTCAGAGTGGATACATTGCTGGAAATTTGAAGACATCACTTAAGTTTGTGGTGGTTTTGTGCTTTACAGTTTTGTCAGTGAAACTTAATGTCTACCTGGCATAATGTTATCAGCCCAGCAACAACCCAGCCTCAGAAGTTCACCTCTTTCCTCTTGAAGAAGAGCAGCAGAAAGGCAATGACACAGGCCAGAAATCCACCATTTCCACAGCCATGTTATCATAGAATCATAGAACGGCCTGGGTTGAAAAGGACCACAATGATCACCTAGTTTCAACCTCCTGCTATGTGCAGGGTCACCAACCACCAGACCAGGCTGCCCAGAGCCACATCCAGCCTGGCCTTGAATGCCTCCAGGCATGGGGCATCCACAGCATCCTTGTGCAACCTGTTCCAGTGTGTCACCACCCTCTGTGTGAAAAACTTCCTCCTAATATCTAACCTAAACCTCCCCTGTCTCAGTTTAAGACCATTCCCCCTTGTCCTATCACTATCCACCCTTGTAAACAGCAGTTCCCCCTCCTGTTTATGTGCTCCCTTCAAGAGGCCACAATGAGGTCTACCCAGTGCCTTCTCTTCTCCAAGCTAAACAATTCTAGTTCCCACAACCTATCCTCACAGGAGAGGTGCTCCAGCCCTCTGATCATCTTAATGGCCCTAAATCATTCCAGGTCAGTGCAAAACAAAGAGTAAACTTTTTCTCTGGGGTTTCCAAACCATAAAAGTCACTCAAAGCCTGCAAGAGAGTTAATTTGAAAGAGTGATCTGCAGGATGAGTTTTAAGGCTAGCTCAGAGATGGGTAATTCCACAATATTCCAAATTAATTTATGACAAATGTAAACACTGTATTTGCAGTCAATCAGCAATGCTTTGCAATCTTCAGAGCACATCCAAAGGAAAAAAGTGAGTTTATGCACAGAGAAGTAGAGATTAAGTTCTGTTCTCCGTGTATTTACAAAGTGCTTGAATAAATAGCCTGCTGTGAAAAGACAGAACCGTGGAAAATGTGAACTAGACAATTTCTATGTTGGAAAGCACCAGTATCCTGTGACACTTCTCAGCAAAGAATGAAGCCCAGAGAAGCTGGGAAGAAGAGAATTTTTCCTGAGATGTTAAATGTAAGAAAATGAATGGGAAAAGCTCCAAAATAGCTGAGGTTCTGTGAACACACTTCATACACAGGACAATGGTGTTACTATTTCTCTTGTTTTGAAAGGAAGATAAACAGATGGATGGATGCATTTTGCCTTTTGTGAGTGAAGCTGATTCCCGAGTTTCATATAAAAAATTGCTATTTTGCTACTAATACACAATGGCTGATGAGAGCTGAGAATAAATGGCAGGCATTTACTATTATTTTGGTTGTATTAAACTGAAAAGTATTTACCCAAATCTGAAGAAATTCTGTTTAAGAAATTATTTTGCCTTAATTTCTGCAGTAATAAGGAAGCTAACTATGGAAATAATAGAATCCACACACTGGCTACGAGTTGGCAAGAAATGATCTACCCTCCAATATTGATTCAACTTTGCCCCTTTGCATTTTTTTGTTAAATGATGGCAGCTGTGGAACAGTAGGCAGTAGGAAACAAATGGATTATTCTGAGTTCAAAGGAGAAATCTAATACATCAGTCTTGCAAATGACTGGAGATTAAGCATGGATACTTCAGAATCTGTTTCCAGTTTCCTGCTGCAGTGCTCCTGAATTGTGGCACGGCCTTTTCAGCTCTTTGTAGAAAAACTTGCTGTTTGGGTTGTGCTCTGCCTGTGAAGATAATGCTAAAGTGTGCTTGTCTTCTCTGTTACAGCCTGTTTGGGTGATCATGGCATGGTCAGATGGTCTCATGGAAGTCAAAGGCCTAATCTGTCAAAGAGCTCAGAGAATAAAAAAAGACAAACGCTGCTTTTAGGAAATTTCCCTAAGAAGTGTAAAATGTAAGAGAAAGGAGAAAAAATAGCAATTTTATTTCAGCATGAGCACCTTTCAAACAAAGTTCTCTATCTTTTTCATTGTCAGTTCAATGACAATTGAACTATTCAACTTTAGAAATGAAGCCCTAGGCTTCAGGAAGGCAATAGTGTCTTCTCCTGATTTCAGGGAAGTTTCAGAGTTTGCCTAGAATCCTACCTTCGGACTGCAAGAGTAGACCTATTCTTTGTTTAAGAACTTTAGGATAGGTTAACTAGATGAAGAATATTCTGAGGCAGTGGCAAAATGATAGTATACTTGATCATTCAATTTTTAACTTGTTTAGGTTTCATAGTAATATAATACTGCTGCTACATAGTACTATATAACACTAAATGTAGGCTACAGCATATAACAGGCACGTAAAGGCAAAAGTAAGTAATGCAATGGAAATCATGAAGACAGGAAATTGAGATCAACATCCAACACAATTAATCAAAAAGATAATATGAGCAATGCATATTTTTTGAATTTCTTACTGCAAAACCCATTTTCAAAACTTCCAGATCTGCCCTTATTAAACTTCAGAGTTAGGAACTGCCAACACAGAAACATTAAGAAGTTAATCTCTTGTACTGAAAATGACATTTAGAGAATTGGGGTACCTCAGTTGGATACAGGCATTTTAGAAATCTGTCTTGGCTGTCAAGAGACAAAATTAATTTCTTATTTCAGAAAAAAGTGTGGAAGTCCACCAAAACTGTAATTCTAATAACTGTTTTCAGATAGATCTATCATGAAAATAGTTAAGTGCAATATATATCCTCCTTCATACTGTTTTGAAGGTCCTGAAATACTTTCCTCTTCTTGCCCCTCTTTTCTTTCCCCCTTATTCCCCGATATTCTTCTTTTCAAAATAAATTCCAGTACATTCATCAACTCTGCAGTATGCAAATTAATACACAGTTTGTCCCTCAGAAGAACACAAAAAATTTGAGTAAGCAGATGTGTATCTGTTCTCCTTATCTTACAACATTATGTTGACTACAAACACTTCCATCCCAAGACTCCACTGACATTATTTGGATATGCTGTGAATGCCTTTCTCACAAGGACACAACAGGACAGGCAGACACAGAAATCAAGAACACCTAACAGAACCTGATGAAAATACAGTTTAAAAATAGCACTTCTTACCTGCTTATTCATAAGTATGTAGATAATGGGATTGCAAACTGTACTGCTTTTTGCTAAGATGGAAGGTATGATGCTTGCAACAGGAGTCACCACACCTGGCTTACCAAATGTTGCAAGTAGTGCTATAACTCCATAGGGAATCCAACATGCAAGATAACAGATAACTGTAGTGATCACCATGAACAGTACGCGGTATTCTCTTTTGCGAGCAGTGTTCTTGTGGATTTTTCCAACCTAGCAAAAGACAAAAATAAAGATGGGATTGGAGAAACTGTGTAGTTGTTTTTATTGCTTTAATAACCCTTTTGGTCTTAGATCAGAAATGACAATCAACACCATATTTCCAGAAGCCAAACAAACTCAAACCCCAAAGTGAACAAACGCAACATGAAGACATAAAAGAAGCCTTTCGGAAGAGACTTAATGAGATTATAAGTGGTTGGATTCACTCTATACAGACTACTTTTTCCAGCTGGCTCACTACTCTGATAAAATGTCTTCCTTCCTGATAATTATCAAAACCAGATTTTTGTGCACTTAGGAAAGGCATGCTAGATACTGATTTAATTCTGTTACTGTGTTATTTGGGGGAAATGGAGAAGAACTGGATAAACAAGAAGCACAGATTCAAATTACAATTTTCAGTGCAATGGTATGCTAGCTCATCTTGCTATCATGAATTTACCAACAGTTACATTCTAGTTATAGCTGAGCAAACCCAGCTCAGCTAAGGAAGAATTTAAAGCCCTCCATCTGTACTTCAAAATATACCTTCCTTTGATCTGTTCTGAGCTAAATCATCATGTCCATTTTGAGTCTAGATCTTCAAGTCAGATGTTAAACATTATAACAGCTCATATCACTGAGTGCACAGGTAATACCCGAAGCCTGTGGAAGCCAGCAGCAAATTTGTTGAGGTACAGATCAGGCATGGGTGCTTAGCCTCAGGTTATTGAAATCATGAAGTTCTTAGAAAATATTTGGAAATGTCAACTCCAGAATAGTGAGGCTGATCTTCCTAAGAATCTTTGTAGCCAACAGAGAAAAAAAAAAAACCTCTGCAAGGAGGTAAATTTTTGTTCCAGTTGCTCTCCAGTGGCTCCAGATAGGCCCTCAGCACACTGGTCTTCCAAAGTTATGGTTAATTCCATAACTTCCTTCCAGAGTGTGTTTAGTAAATCCAGATGTGCCAGCAGGATTTCAGGAAGCATTCAAATGTTTAAAATAAATCAAATAAATCAACTGGTTCTTGCACTCAGCCAAATAAAATTTATGTCCAATTTAAAGTCTCTGCCCCCAAGTGCAGTGTTTGAGAATAAACTGCACCCGAGGGAAGGGCAGATGAAACTATAATAAGCAAAAGGGCAGCTCCCTGTAATGTTATGTATCCAAACTTTATCTAATAACAGCAACAAAAATTAAAAGGGGAAGAAGCCACAAATTACTTGAGTCAAATTGTCGTATGTTGCCAGGTGCACAACTTGTATAAGTTCATGCAGTGTGAAAATTCAAAGCTTTACCTACCTCTCTGCTGTGTGGGCATTCTTTTATAACCTACATGTTTATGCACTGGACAGTAAATCTAAAACATACATAGTAATTAACTATGTAAGCATATATGGAAGGCAAAGCAATATGGTGACATTCTTTCCACTTAATTATGTTCTTTTGGAGTGATTGATTCTACCTGGGATTTTGGTAGAAAGTTTCCATGGGAATTAAACAAAACACACACTAACTTAGTCTGCCAAGAATTACCAAGCATTTTTTTCTGTATAGTCTTCAATTGATTTTCTGAGGAAAAAAAATAAAAATCAATTGCAAAATAAAATATGTCTATTCTGAGAACACTGGGAACAATTCTTCTGTTTGAAATAGCAAAACTTGTATCTCATAATTGCTTTGGCTTGACAAGGGAATTAATAATAGATAATGGTCCAATCTTGTATTGGTTATTTAAGCTTGTGTGTGTGTGTGTTTGTGTGTGACTAATAGAGACCTTCTCTGAAGAATTTAGGGATCCCATGTTAGCTGCAGCTAATATAGCTATGCTACAGTCATTAACTCAGAAATATAAAGCCCCAGCTAGCTACAGCATCCACAATTAAAGATCTTCAATAAGGGTAGAGGCATCAATCAACACATTAGAGTTTACAAGAGTTTACCATCTGCACAGATAAGCTACAGATTAGAAATAAGGGAAGAAGAGATGTGTAAATGGAAAGTGATCGTGTTGAGATTCATTATGCATCCTTCTAGTTTCACATCTTTGTTTCCTTAAGAAAGGAAGCCTACACTGTCACTATGTCTCTGTTACTATGCTAACTGACTGTCTGTTGATTCCAGTATCTTCCTTATAAATTTGACTGTGCTTTTGAAACTGGCAAAGTGGACAGAGGTCTTTGACGCTAATTTCTTCATATGTCACAGGAGAATAAGGATCCTTATTAATGTGCTCATCGAGAGGAAAAATGTAATGTGAAATGAACTCAGATACCAGAGAATCCACTCTAATTTGGGTTTTATTTTGTTTTTATTTTTTTCCTCTTGTCTTCCTGTTCTGATAATTAAAAAGGAGAAAACTGATCACAGCTGTTCCTGAAACAAGACATACATATGTCCTCAGTATCTATTAAAGATGACCTTCTGCTGCAGTTTTCTATAATGGAGTTTAAACACTCATTTGCCAAGAGACAAATCTATTGGAAAGCAAATTTTGTTAGCTGTCATGTCCAAAAAGTCTTTCAAATCCATTTTAAACCAGTGTATCAAATCATGATTTTTATGTATACTTCTTCCTATAATTGTATAATATGATTTACTTCTAGTCCAAATCCTGGGAATGAGCAAGTTTCATCTCCAGGGTTTTTTGAGAGTATGATTATTTTCAAAAGTACATTTCCATTCTCACTGTTGCAGAGAAGAGATTAAAAGCATGGAACTGCATGAAGAAAGACAAGAAATGGACCAGCAGTAATGAATGATCATAATGTATTCCCTTCCTTAGTGGCTCTCGATCCCAGATGACCAGGCTGTCTCAGCTTTTCAGAGGGGGCAAGTATGGTAAGTATGGCCCTTGTGGTCAACCAAAAAACGTACTTAATGCTTCTCAATTTTTATTTGATGCTCCAAACTTCTATAGCTATTAACTGCATTTTTTGATTCATTCATCTACTTCCTCAGTGTCAGTAATATTATTTTTTCATGGTGTACTGGCCAACAGACTCAGCTTAGTTTTATTCCATATTGCCTTGGCTTTGTGTTTACGCCTGAGACTCAAAGTTCAGTGCTCTGTGTTTGGTACTAAAGCAGGTGGCCAATGTTCAGTTCAAAGACAGAACAGACCGTTGTTTTGTCCCTCTCCTCAGTAGTAGCTTATGAAAGGAGCCTAATGGGATGGTGGTTCACCATCACAACTGCAGACAGTTGTGACAGCAGTAAGAGCACTGTAACTGGAGTGATGGAGAAAGGTCCAACAGCAAGGTCGGATTTGGAGCTGAAACCTGAGATGCCACAGCTGGCCATAAAATGGCAGTTGCTCACTTAGCTATGGGAGAATGAGTAGCATGAATGTTACTGTTTTCATACAAGACACTCCAAGATGGAGAAGACATGCTAAAGGTTTTTTTAGCTTGATGCTTAGGACATGTGAGTGCTGGAGTTGTGCCTGCAAAACTGGAACGAAGATGTGGGAGAAGAGTCACATTGCTCAGTGTCTCTGAGCACACTGCTGGATTGTTGCATGACCACCCTTCCCCTGGCTTTAAGCCTCACTTTGGGAAACAGTTGAGTGTGTGATAATGTTTCCTATTCTGCTACGGCCTGACTGCAGCCCCCTTTCCCCATTCCCCTGCACCGTTCAGAGGGAGAAAGTAGAAGAACCAGGAGTGAAGCTGACCTTGGAAAGAAGGTGGGAAGAGGGAAGATGTTTTTAATTTTGCTTTTAATTACCCTAACCTACTCTGTTATTAATTGGCAATATATTAACTGCTTCTCTAAGTCAATTTTTTTTTTTTTTTTGGCCTGTAATGGTAATTGGTGAGTGACTCCCTGTCATTGACACAAGAGTTTTCTTTGTCTTATTCTCTGCCCCCCGTCCTGCTGAGAAGGAGCACTGAGTGCCTGGGCGAGCACCTGGTGGTCAGCCAAAGTCAACCCACCACAATGTGAAATCTCTCTGCTTCATTCTGAAATACATTGCCTTGTTCTGAAACAAGGCAAGAGAAGCTGTGGGATTTCAAGAAGTTTTAGATTACTCTGTAGAAGCGCCCCCAGAGTTCTGCTTTTCAAAGTATGTACTATATTTATCTACACAGTTATAGATTCATTGTCTTTGCAGCTTTGCAGCCTACCTTTAGAAGGTGTTATCTTTAAAAGCTCTCTGTTTAAAGGTGCTGGAATGCCCCAAGCAAAGTACATCTGCAGAAAAATTACATTTTTGTAGATGAAAAAGCAATAGGTAATTTAGCATCAAAATGATTTCGTTTCTTATCTTGAAAGTATTGCACAATTTAACACAGTTGCTACATTGTATTTTCTATAGTTGAATGGAAGTGCCTCCCAGAAATGCTTGGTGTGTGCACAGCCAGGTGATAGGAAACCATTAAACTGTGATAATAAAAAATATTCGAATAATGGACTAGATAGCTGAATTTGTAAAGTCTGATTTAAATGCGAAGATAGAGTGTACATAACATATTTTTAAAATACACAAAAAATCTAAACTATATTTTGAAATGATGTGAAAAATATTAGGCCATTGGGTTCAGAAGGATTATTTACTGAGGCTGGCTGTAAACCACACGCCTTTGTTGTAACTTCGGGCCTTTTTCCTGGGACAAGGGACATCTCCTGCAAATCTGAGAGACCTGCTCTTTTATAGGGAAGGCATCAAATTTAAGGAAAAGAAGATTTAGGGGAAGGTGGGAGGTTATTTTTTAATAATAATTAAAAAAAAAAAAATGGTGTGTCTTCCCTAATTTCACCCTGGGAAGTAGCAGAATTGGGGGTGGCTTGTTTTTCAGAAATTAGCCTGAGGTAGTGACAGGTAAGCTTGTCTAATCTTAAGAATTGAGCAGAAGACTGGCGCAATTAGCTCTCATTTTGCCCCGTAGGCAATCTGTAGCTTGCATGTATACTCAGTGCACTCCTCCACCCTCCTTTTCCACTCAATCTGGCATCCAAGACACCATAGTTATGACTGCAGGAGTTTTCTGAGCAGACACATTAGATGTGATATGCCAGAGAGCACGGGGGAAGCCACAGGCGCATGCAGTGAGGAGGAAGGTAACAGCAGAAAAGTGTTCAAAGGGGGCCTGAGTGACACATTACTTGATTGACCTCAAAAGCTGAATCCTCTCCTCTGCCATCTGATGAGATGTAGCAGATGTATTACTCACCAAGTGATGGGCTTCAGTGCTAGTTCATGTATGGGAAAAGAAGGAACTGGCAGCTTTGTGCAGAGTATGGAAAATTTCAGTGGCACTTGTCCAAGACTTCAGGGATCTTCAGCCACTAAAAAATGGATCTTACAGTAGAAAATTGAAGGAGTTACTAACTTTTGCTGTAACTGGAATGTTTGTTAAGGTGGTTGTTTAAGAAAAGAACCCCAAGTATCTGTGGCATGAACTCTGCCAGGAACACCAGGGAACAGTCTCAGATACTTTGTAGGCAAATGTATAGGTCTAGAGAAGATTGGCTGACCTTACAGAGGAAAAAAAAAAATAAAAGCAAGAATAGGCCTGACCTTTTCCTTGCAGAAGACTAATCAGGACCTTCCATGTGCATTAATGGTATTAATGTTACAGTTCAATAGCAATGGAAGCAATAGTACAGCTATTGGTAAACCCCTTTCAGCGCCATGTGGATTTAGCCATGAATGGTGGGACCAAAGGAGTACTGGTAGAACTTCATCTGCTCAGAAGAGGCCAAGAAAGACCTTGAGTGATGGGAGTACACAGAGGCTGTGTTGCTGCATCCCAAAGACAACTGCAAAGTCCAAAATGCCAGAGGTACTCATGTCATCCTTGAGAGGCACTAACATGTACAACTCTCATCACCCATGGGCAAGCTGAGTTTAGTTTTATTTTATACATAAAATAAAGAAGCTGGGCTAGTATTAGCTATTATGAAGGGGGAGAATCATGATTGTTTTCATGATTTCACCTGTGCTTTTTTTTTATTTTATTTTTTTACATTTACCCTAGTCTCTATCTCCCAATTGATGTAGTTACGATTTTTTCTCTAACAAAGCCGTTATTTTACACTTTAACAGTTCACTGCTAATTAGTTAACATCTTGAAAGGTGATGAATATATGGTGCTCCATTCACCTAACTGGATGGAGAGAATGTATGGGAAAAATCTGACTTCCAGACCCACTTCAAGGGAGGAAATTGCATATCACTGCATCTTGTCCATGGTTGTGCAGTCATTTTGTCCTTCAAGATCTGTTTATTAAGAAGATAATAGCAATCACATACTCCTTGAACCTCAGTAGTCAATTTTGTGATCATCCTTTACAACTCTAAAGAAGCAATATGGAAACAGTGTACAGAGTGCTTTGTTTATTTATCATGGCTGATACATTTTTACTCTAGTTGCCTTTGCACATTTTACATTCAAAGAGCTGTGTTTTCTTCTCTCTTCCAAAGCTGCACAGTAAAGAGAAGGCTATTTATGAGCAGCAGTGTTTGCTGCCAACCTTCTTAAGTGTCAGTTATGCATGCTTGTTTTGACATGATCAAATATTCAACAGCACTACCAAAACCAGAGATAAATGAAATATTCATAATCATCTGAGGGAAATCTGCCAATCTTTGAGCATTTCATTTGCTACAGTTTCTTAAAATGAACAGAAGGGAACTAGACTTTTTAATGCAAAAGACACAATAGATGAAAAAGCTGGAAAATGATCATTCTCCTTCCTTTACAAACCAGGCAAATATATATAAGGCAGTCTTCTCTGTTTCTAACATAAGGAAATTAAAAATGCTCTCCATTTATTGGTATGAGTAACCCTTCACGAACTCCAGGAGTGTCTCATACTAAGCAGCAACTCAAATGTCAGCAATGATGAGCTCTTTCCCCTGCCATCCTTATGGATTCTATCCTGAAAACAAGGGGGAAAAAATCTGAATCTGCAGAAAATAGAAGCTTCAAGTAATCTGCTTCTCAACATGGGCTACTCCAGAACTGATGCTTCATGGATTGATACTAAGATGAAGTGCTTTGATTGCTATTTAAGGGACACAGCCACAGGACAGTGGGTCTTACGACCTTAAAATCAAATGCCTTTTTTATTAACATCTAGGTGCTAAAAGCATTTAGTACAAAAAAGGACTGAACACTGAATATATGTACAGACCCTGTGGAAACAAGGACTAAACAGAAACATCTGCTTCAGGTCATCTTACTGTCCACTGAGCTTTGATTCTACAAAGCATTTATACTTGCATGGGGCTAAAGTGGCTAAAGTGAGGCATAAACAAGCATCTGAGCATTCACTCAGCTGGGGCCACATAATGAGTTAATAAAAACAAACACAGAAGGAGGAAGCCATGAGAGCACACAAGGGACTTTATAGTTAATTATTTGAATGTCACTGTCAAGTTTAGTAACTGAAGTCCACAAGAAGGACATTTTATCAGCTGAAGTCTGGCTTCATTGGGAATTTTTGTTATTGAAATGAGAGTTGTCATCTTAACGCCTCAAGATGAAGTGAAGATATGTTTTAAATACAAAACTTAGGTCTTCGTACACTGCTCTTGAAGCATAAAAGCTATTGCTGCTAATATCAGCTCTGTCATGGGTGTAAGAAACATTATAATCCTCTTTGTTTCAGGAATTCTTTCCCTGTGCTAGCTGAAGGGCTTTTAGCAACAATTTGACTAACAAAGTGAATGCATTCACATGCACACAAATAAGCAGCTCACGGTTTCACTTCCATCATAGATGGCTCATATTTTCTCCTGATCTTCTTGTAGTGAATTTTCTAGCATCAGCATGCATGAGAAAATTAAAAGTGTATCGTGCATGGCTATCATTTTGTTTTTGTAACAGTTCCATTTTAGACAGAGGGGTACATTAGATATTCAAATCCTCAGGACAGACGTCAGCAACTACCCATGGCAACTGGGGCAGCTGTTCCTTGTGAGGACAGTATAAGGCCAGAAGAAATTGTGTGCCAGTGATGTGCTGTGAGAGCCCACACCAAGCAACCTAGCCCTCAAAAGGTGCTGGCTCATGCATAGTAACTAATTCACTGAATGGTCCAAAGGCATCACGACAACAAGTAAAGTATTTTGGAGCATTACTATTAGCACTACCATTACACTCAATAAAGAAAAAAAAAAACAAAAACTCTTCTGAGGTGAATTAAAGATGAAGAACCAATAGCCCTGGCTGCTCATTTAAGCAAATACATTCTTTATGGTGATAATTCACTTTTAAAACCTGTGACTTGTACCTTTATCCTTAAGTAATCGTGGCACTGCACAGAGCTGCTATTTCTGATATCTGACATTCCACAGCACTCATCTGTCTGAAACAAATTGAAGATGTGTGGAAAACAAAATATGTGGAAAATGAAAATGGAATGGGCAGAGAGGTGTGTTTTCTACCTGGAAGATATATTCACCTGATGCAAGAAACATCGGAGTTTATGTCCAAAGTTATTTAAAATATAATTAATATTACATCAAAAAGATTATCAAAAGAGACTGTTCACTCTAAAATGTTGAGGTTGTTTGGGGTTTTATGTGTCTAGTATACCTTACCCTATTTATACAAAGTTTCTGGACAGTTTGGGACACTGTAATAGATAGCAGGACATCCCCTTGGAGCAATCAATTTCAATTTGTCCAAACTGACAGCAGTCACAAAGAGTATTATTTTATTGTATTTGAATTCTTGTTTAAGTCCAATTCCAGTGAGCATGTTATAACCGGCCTTGGCTCACAGTCACTGACATCCCTATCACTGGGCTCAACACAAACATGTTGGCCTGAATTAGCTCAAAACCTCAATGTAACTGACAGATGATAAAGGCTTAAAGGAACCTCAAAGCTTTAAAGGCAAGATACACTACTCAGCTTCCAGCATGCCATGCAGAGTGGATAAATCCCCCTTGCTCAAGGAAAACAACTATTTTGGCCTGGCAAACTGTTGAGTCAAAGGTGATTTTGCTGAGGAGCTCATGAAAGGTGCAATGGCCCCACCATAGGGATTAACATTACAGGTTTAGAACCACGAAGGATTCCAGCTTACCACATGATATAAGCAATGAATTGCTGTTGTCTACATAGGAAATGGCTGGCATCTAGAGGAGAATTGGTTTTGGTCATAGGTCAACAAAAATATTGTTTTGAAAGACTAGAACTCTGCTACAGCTAATGCTTTAGCTACAGCTACAAATAAATCTAAAAAGAAAAACAAAAAACACAGACTTATAATTGACAAGAATAATAAATGCAAGAGCCGGAGCAAATGTCAGCTGAGATTGGAAATCCTATTTATCTGGAAACAGAATGCATTGAAACTTTTTCCTCACCCTTCAGGTATGTTTGCACTTTGGTTTATGAGCTGCCCCTTTTCACTGAAAAAGCCAGTGACTGTTTGAGTGTATATAAGTATATAGATTTGTATATGTATATAAAGTTTACAAACTATAGTGTACTCATGATATAAATTCATACACATATATACTTATACACTGTGTGTTATAAGGTTGGAAAACCTATACTTATACCATAAGTATGACTCACTGTTCCATCCACCTTTTGAACAAAATCAACAACATTTTCTACCCTAAATATCAACACTTCCTCTCAATCTGGAGTGTGAATTCGAAAAAGAAGAAGTGTCAGGATAACATTTTCCCACAAAAATGGAGTATGGATATTCTCCCAGATCCATTTTTGCTTGAATACGTAAAGCTCTTAGTTGCAATTAATATTATTTTTCATGGAGACTAACACATGTGGGTGAGAACTTGTGCTTTCCTTTCCTTTGGGTTGAGAGCTGCTGCCCTTGTAGTGAAATTAGAGACTGAAATCACTCATGCACCAGTATTTCTTTGGTACATAACCAAAATTACCCCTGTGGAGAAGCCAAATTTTCCAATATTTTACTGAGGAATCCCCTCCTAGTTCCCTGAAAATTTCCACTGACATATAAGATAAAGCAAGGCATCATTAAAGACATCTAGTTATGCCTTTCACATGGAGCTATTTATATTTAAATAAGCCTAATATGTGTACTTGTACCTGACTGTCAAACTCTGTGGATTCTGCACAGTATATAAATTCAAAGTTGTTGAGAGCCTCTCCTCTTGCCGGCATCTTTAAAAATGCAGCATTTATTGTGGAACTGGTATGAAAGCATTCTTCTCCATACTTATGACAGACTTTTTTTGTGATCCTGCCTCTCTACTCTGTACTGGTAAGACTCCACCTGGAGTACTGCATCCAAATGTGGAGTCCTCAACACAGAAGAGATATGGACAAGCTGGAGTGCATCCAGAGGAGGGACATAAAAATGATCTAAGGGATGGATCATTCTCTTAGCTGAGAGAGTTGGGAATGCTCAGCTTGGAGAAGAGAAGGCTCTGGGGAGACCTGGCAGTGGCATTTCAGTATCTGAAGTGGAGGCTATAAGAAAGAACAGGATAGGCTCTTTAGCAGAATCTGTTGTGATAGGACAAAGGGAAATGGTATCAGACTTAAAAGAGGAGAGATTTAGACTAAGGTGATGAGGCATTGGAACAGGTTGCCCATAGAGGTGGTGGTGGATGCCCAGTCCATGGAGACACTCAAAGTCAGGCTGGACAGGGCTTTGAGCAACCTGATCTAGCTGCAGGTGTCTCTGTTCATTGCAAAGGCTAAATGGTCTGTAAGTGGCCCTTATGAACACATATGATTATGTACCCAGAATCACGTATCTGGTGTTAGATCTCTCTTGCACTCCCTCTGATTTTATGCCAGCAAGGAGAAATTGGCTTATGAGTTATACCCAGCCTGGGTGCTTACAAGCGTTTACCTTTGCTCCTAGAAAATGACGATAAGCTCCTTTTCTATAGCTTGTATGTCACAGGCAATTCTTTATAAATTGTGTATCACTATAAGACTTCCCATTAAGAGACCTACACTTAAGCTGTTGTGAAGTTTACTATTTGTTTTAGATTATCAAAAAGGCAAGGCAAGCGTAAACAAACTATTACAAACTGAAACAAATTATTACAAATTTATGAGTTCATTCCTGTAAGGCAATCTTTGACAGTGCAGAAATTTGTGCTTGTTGAAAACTATGATTAAACACAAAATAATCCAAGGTTAAACAAGACTAAAGCTCTTGCTAAATATTCTCTAATCCTCTCCCCAAGTCCTCTACCATTAGATGGGTGAGGAGGGCAGAATGTCTCCAGAACGTGGTGTGCATGCAGATATGTAATGGTCATTGCAGCCTATCAGGCAAGAACATGAACGTCAGGATGAGGAGGCATTTGCTTTTTAAAAAAGCCAGGCTTTCATGGTACATTATAAATACTTCACTACACCTAGTCAGCATATATGAGCTGATGATATATCCAGATATGGTAGAATCATATGCAGAGAGATGAAACCAAACACACAATGCAGTGAGAGCAACGCAGTATTTGAAGGCTGACATATACCGAAAATACCCGAATATCTAAAAGGAGATGGGAGGCAAATGGATGAGGTTAGGCTTTTCTCAGTGGTGTGTAGCAATAGGACAAGGAGCAATGACCTAAAACTTGAACAGGAAGTTCCATACAAACATGCAGAGAACTTCTTTATGCTAGGAATTACATAATACTGCAACAGGTTGCTCAGAGAGGTTGTGGAGTCTTCTTCTATGGAGATATTCAAGACCTGCCTGGATGTCTACTTGTGCAAACTACGGTAGGGAACCTGCTTTAGCAGGGGTGTCTTGTGTCTCTTCCAAGCCCTGTATGAAGAAATTCCTACAAATAAACTAGTTATTTGTACGTGCCATGTTCAGAAACCATACCTCCAATGGCTACTCCAAATACTCAAAGTATATGAGGTACTTTGAGTGTTTTTTTACACCTACCTAGAATAAATATATTTATTAATTAAATTAAAAGATTTTTTTTATATCCAGACAAAATAATGAAAAGTTCTACTGCAGTGAGATATTTATAAGACTGGTACAAAGATCTAACACTTTTTCAGTAGTAGAGTTTATACACGGGAAAAATATTCATGCCCATTCTTAACAGTTCTCCTTGAAATGGGCACCTCATAGGGACTCAAGAACTTGTTTTACATAACAACTAAAATCAATTAAATCAGGTTACCCATCAGAATGTAAATGAGTACAGTTCAATTTAACCAACTTTTGGCCAACCCACGTTGTCAGTTCTGACCTGAAACACTGATCTGCAAAGTGACTGAAGTCCTAGTGTAGTGAGAGAAAGAATAAAAATTATAAGGAAAATAAATTCTGTCTCCTGGTTTCTGTGCCAAAGATGCTGGGAAAATTGCATTAATTCTTTGTGACGTATGTTACTTTATACTGAAGAGGCACTCCTGACTTAATATTTAGCTTCATTGTTTATATATACTTATTTGTGCCTAGAATGACTTTTTTTTCACATGTACATTGTTGATAACATGGAAATTAATTAACTCTCCTCTGAAGGCAAGAGCCAGAGTTATCTCATCTTGTAGCACATAATGAAGTGGGCAGAAAAATACCTTTCTTTCCTTTCATGATATTTTTGTGTAACTATGTTGAACATGAGATTATACAGATATTAACCTATGAAAACCAGACAATTTTTTAAAATTCCCATAGCACGGAGCATTAATCTGAGAAGAGTACGTCTCCAGAATATTTGCAACTGACTTTGCAACTGGATCTCACTGTTCTTCACTGAAAAAGAATTCACCAAACTTGCTTTAAGGCAGGTCAGCGATTTCTATGGAGACACCAGCATCATTCAGGGAAAAAGTAGCAGTTTTAATAGCAGTAATAGCACTAGAGACCTGCTGGCATTTCTGTGGGAGAGTCACGCATTTGAACAAAGCTATGAGCTGTATTAAGTTCACCATTCTTAAATAAATTCTTGACATCTCTCCGCAGAAAGAGCACAGTGCAGATAGCGCTGGAGCACAGTTGTAAAGTACACTGGCAATGAGCTGTGGTGCTGATATGCAAAAGAGCTATATGACATGTCAAAACTGGAATTTGCAACTTTGTAAGAATTGATTAGCTGGCAAATTCTGTTTCAATAATATCTCTGGCCTATAATTACATGGAAAGTAAAAAGCAGGAAAGATGGCAACAGCCACTTACATACTGGCTTTGATACCGCTCATGCTTTTGAATCCTGACAGTTCCAAGTTCTCTGAGCTTGTGAATTGGCGTTATTATGACATAGAATCTCAGTAAGAAAAGAATAAAGTAACCACTTATAAATTAGCTGGAGTAACTCTCTGGGGAAATTTAGTTCTAAGTGGTTTTTCTTCATCTCAAAATTGTTTCCAACTTGTAGAAAGGGATGAAGGCGGCAGACATACTTCTATGTTGTTATCAGTCCTCTGCAGGTAGCACTTTGATAAGATTTCTAGAAGGAGCTCAGATCTGTGGGTTATATGGTTACAAGAAGAACAGCACAGCATTGGCAGCAACTAAAACCAGCCAACACAAGTTCCAAATCTTGTATCCAAATCAAAAATTTTTTACCACATTGTAATGGTTCATTTGAGCTATCGACATGCATTCTCACCTACCCTGAGGAGGGAACTGACATAAAGGCACAGTAGCAGACTTCTGTGAATTAAAATCAGATGATGGCTTTTCTTTGGCATGTTTGAGTATTTCTATGTAGTGGTTAAAGCCCTGTAGGAGTGCAGTGGTGGTTCAGCAGACAGCAAATTGATCTTTTGTCAGTGAAACTACTGACTTTGAAACTAAGAATGTATCAGCTCAGAAGAAAAAAACACCAAATTTAGGGGTTAAAAATACAGTTCTGCTAGAGTTTGTCAGTTGGCAAACACGAACAATTAGCTGTACCAAAATGTACACATGAGTTTGGATGGAATGCTATCAGCATAGGTAACTGAGCATGATGAGGAAGGAGAGAAAAGGAGACAAAAGGAGAATATGGGAAAGGACAGGAAAAGGAGGGGTAGGGAAAGAGGGAAAGAAGGGAAAAAGGAGGGGAAAAAACTGATGAATCTTATCATTGAAGACTATGCTCATGGTAATGCCTGAATTTCTTTACACAACAGAGCTTACTGAATAGCCTGGACAGAAGGGTTATCAGCATTCCACAGTACTTAAAAACCTCAACTTCTTCATAGTACCTGTTTTAGCTTAATGACCTTGTTTTTCCTCTTCTATTTCATACCAGTATTTCTTTACATGTGCAACTATGACACAAGCATCAGAATAAAGGACAAAAAATAAAAATGCAGATGTAGCACTACAACTGAAAAATTATGATGTTTGAGCAATGGTATATATGGATTTTTTTTTAATTATTATTTCATCTGTCCTTGAAAAGTTCTGTAGCTCTAGTCAAATTAGTTATCCTTCTTTTTTCTTTTTTTTTTGCCTTTTCTTCTTCTCTACCTCTTCTATCTCTCTGCAATTTTTAAATTCATACAGTGATACAATAAAAATGGGAATTCTTCTCTGAATCCCTTTCCTACTATTTCCCAGTATTCTATTTATCCTTTTGATTTACCTGAGCACATAAATGATCTTTTTATAAAGTTGCTCAAACTGATTCCTTCAAAGTGATAACTGAGATCACTTCATTATTTGCACATATATGTGTATGCACATACATTATAAATGTTTCATTGCAGATGCTGTTGTCCACCTGCTGCCCTTCTGGGCTTACAAACTCTGTTCTCCCCCTCTAGCGGCACAGTAGGTGTAGTTGTTCATTCCACTGTTGATCTACGACACTATTTCCCAATCTTCTTGCTCTCCTTGTTCCTAGATTTCCTGCTTCAGACAGTCATTGCTACTGCCCAGCCAACCCAAGCTGGCCCTGCTTACTTTCCTAATCAACTGCACTCACTTCCCAGCTGATAATTTCCATGGATATTTACTGCAACATGTTTGGTTTCATGCATTCTGATGAGTGCTGTAACAGAACTACAAGGAATGCCAAGTTCTGGGGCTGGAGATCCTGCACAGGGTAAACGATCAGATCTTTGTTTCACTCTCTCAGTCTGTAAATTAGCACTATTTCCAATAGCAAAATGTGTCCTTTATCTTGTAAGGATGAGGCTGGCACTAGGACATATTCTTTTATAGCCCAATTTACTTAAGGTATATTATTCTTGCCTTCGTTTCATAACCACAACATCCAGGAAAAGCAACACACCTGTATTTGTACCAAGATAAAAGCTAGTCCAGTAATGATTCTCTACCAACCCAATGCCTCTTCAAATCAGTATTTGTTAAATATGGATCTAACGAATTCAGCTCGCTTGTGCGCAACACTCGCATTTCTCAGTTTTATGGCAGAAGAATCCTTAAGAATGCAACGAGTAAGTAGGGATGGATAAAATCAGTGCCAGTATGAAGTCCAGTGTGAATTTTATCACCTCAGTGAGAGAATGATGATTTAGCCTTATAAAACTCCACAACTCTTCTGTAAAGACAGAAAGTAATTGAGCAATACCTGAACCTCCCCAAGGAAAGGTCAAAGTGAAAAAGAGTGCTGAGTTAACAAGATGATTCAGCAAGCTGGAATCATATTTCTTTTAACTTGACATTTAGATTGAATTACAATCTTGATCTTCCTCAGCAAGCAATGGAGCTCAAAGCAAATCCATTTAGTTTTACAGTGAGAAAATCCAAAATGCGCCAGGTTGATATGACTAAGCACCTACTGAGCCTTGACCGTGTTGGAGAACGGAAGCATGAGCAGGGCAGAAAAGGTTTTTCAGTATTGGAAAGAGAAACAAAACATGCAAAAAGAGAAGGCTCCCAGACGTCCCATGCAATTAATAAAAGGCCAAGGTGAGACTGCCAACCACAGTTACAAATTGCCTTCATAAAAGGTTTAAAGATTGATGCAGAAAGACCATGTTGAAAAGATGTGAAAGTCAATTCTTTTAACTTGACATTTAGACTGAACAACTGTCTTGAACTTGCTCAGCAACTGAAAGAAAAGTACCAGATAAGGCCTTTAAAGGCTTTCAGTTAGTGCATGCAGGCCATACAAATGGAGTGCAGAGCAGTATTCAGCTGAATTAGTGGGATGAACTTTTCCCAAGATGGGTGTTTTTAAAGGCCCATCTCCTACCTATCCCTACTCTAAGGCAGAGCAGAGAGGATTGCTGTTGGTCTTCAATTAGGGATACATAGGATCAGAAAATTTTGGCAATACTCATTTCACGTTCTGTATGAGGCAGTGGCTTGTCTGTAGTGTTTTACAGCTTATAACCAAGCTTTAAACGTGTTCAATGGAATTGTAAACAGGAATAAAAAATACTTCAAAATTTGCAGGGGAAGGAAAGCTCCATTCATCATAGGAATATTTGTTTTGTTTAGGTGCACAATATTTATCATTTTCTTCCTTATCTATTTCTGTGCAGGTTGGTTGCTTTCACATTTTGTATTTCATCTCTAACAGGCCAGAAAGAAGTAGCAAGAGATCACTCTAATGGGAATCTTTCTTTTCACTTGTTGGGGTCAAGTGCAGCAGAGGTATTACATTACCAGATAAAATGGATGTTATAGCCTCCTTGAAACTGCAATATTGCACCTCTTCTGTCTCTTATGTGATGAGAAACAAACCAGCTCAATATTATTAAGATCTCCTTAGGTGTTTACCCTACATGCCTTTTTATTATCTGAGAAGCAGTTTAGTTGACAGATCTCCCATTTGAATTTAGATTACCACTCATAAGTACAAAAGAATGTTTGGAATAGACCCTAAAGGCAGTCCTATCACACACACAGCTGTGATTAATCTAACTGCTTAGTAGATGCCAGTTGTGCTATTGAAAGTCAAACAATTACAATTCATTGTAAATTAGGATGACTCTACCTAAATCCAGAGGCAGTTGTTCATTGTTTAAGATGCATGCAGTGCAGACTTCTATAAAGGATAACCAGGGAGAAGCCTCAGACTCCTAAATCTTAAAAATTGGAACTAAGTATTCTTTTTCACTTTTTAATCATCTTAGTATAAGAAATTGGTTAAATAATAACAGAAAGTAGTTAAGTTATCATGAAAACTATAAAATAGAAAAGTTGGGGAGCCAACGGATTAAGCATCATCACCTTGAAAATAACTTGAGAAACACAGCAATAAACTTTATGAACATTTCTTTGAAGGCAACATGGGTTACTTATGATCATACCTTTTTCCTTCTTAGCCTTTACCTGTGCAAAGGGATTTTGATTTACTGCCTAAGGACTCCTGAGATTTTTAATCTGAAGATCTCTGTAATCAAGTAGCTGAAGAGTTCACATGACAACTGCACTGTTAATGAACTGAAATTCAAATGAATCATGTGCCTGGAGCAAAATGATGTAAAACTCTGTGGTGTGATGGATTAGTACCATTTCTCCTGGGAAGGTCTGGACAAGTGTTTCTTCACTGAAGGAGGCTCCCTGTAAAACTGAAGTGTCAGGTGCAAACAGTAAAGTGCCTTAACAAACTCTTTTATTCCAAAAGAACCAGATGTTTTGAAGAGCCATATGTTAGTACTTAATTAAATAAAAAACCAACAACAAAAAAAACCTTGAAAGTCTCTAAATATTTCACAGAGGCTGCTTTCACTCTGCTGGAAGCTGCTCCCCTGTTGGGTTGCTGCATGATTTCCCCTAGACCTGCTCAGCCTGCTGCCAAGTCTCAGGACTCACACTTCCTTTCTCCCATTCCAGCCCTGCCTCTCTACTTTATCCCTCTGCCATGCATGCATGCAATAAAGGTTAACTTTCAGCCCAAAGATTGCCTTCATTCACTGCCTTGTAAACCCCAGACAATCTCTTCCTCCCTGCCCCACACAGCTCATCCAGGTGGTAAACGAGGAAAAAGTTCTAATCTTGCTGCTTAAGCATCAGTGTCAAGCCACATGAAACTATGTTTGCACTTAATCTGACTGAGTGATGCTCTGTATTGAGACCTATAGGATTCTATCAAGGTTAATAATTAAAGGCTCTTAGACTGTTGCCAATCTATTTTCATTGATACAGACAAGTAAAATGCTGCCTGCTATATGTTTTGCATGTTTAAATTCTTATGGGCTCTATTTTTGCCATCATTTTTCACTTTTGACAGTGGCCTTCACTTAACAGATGGCCGACTGAAATGAATAGAGCCTGTGACCCAGTAAAATACTAGTAAATTGAGGTATGACCCCAGTTTCAATCTAATGGAACACTGCAGGCAATTTCCACTGACCCACTATGAGGCATGGCCAAGTATTATGGCCTTTTTCCACCTCTTTTAGCTTAGTTGCATGAAGTCATACCTTTCCAAAATGCTGTCTCAACAAATAAGTGTTCCAGATAACCCAGCAACAATTTAATAAAGGGGAAGAGTTCCATAAAAGAGCCTGGGTTTTCATTTTAAAAACAGAAGAGAAAACAAGCTTTGACAAAAAAAAAAAAAAAAAGTATTAATACTGATTTAAATTGGCAGTATGAACATGAAAAAGAGAGTATCACTGGAACATGTGAAATTTAGCATAATTTTTCAACATTTCTTCACCATACTCATGAGATTCAGTAAACTGAATAGTTATCTTTGCATGTTTGTTCTTGCTAAACAAGAGCAATGAGCAACTACATGAATGTGAGAGCTGCACATTTATTACGATATCAAATCATGTATACCAAACAAGGTGGTGAAATAGGAGAATGTGAAAAAAGTTTAGGCAGAACCACAGAAACTCCGTTGGCTCTTCTGTAACAATAGAATAGAGGTGCTTCACTTGCAGAGGTGAACTACAGATCAGCTAAGCTCAAAGTTATTTCTAGTGTGACATTTTTGCACTGGGAACCTGATTCGCTAAGATGCAAACATTCTATGGGAAAACGCAAATTTGAGTCACTTCTCTGGAACTCATGTTTCCCTGGACTTCTCTCTTATTCCTTGACAGTATGACAGAGATCTAAAATGTCAGCTCTTTTAGTGCCTAGTTACCTTATGGAGCGATGTTGCTCAAGACTGGAGATCTCAAAAGCACCTTAGCTCATCAGCTCCAAGGATTATCAGGCTCTTTTTTTCCACACTGTTTAGGCTAACCAACTTCTGTGCACAGGCACCAGGGCCTCGAGTGGTTTCAGGGTCAAGAGGACGCTATTTTGTATTATAACAGCTAAATCTTCCAGTGGGGGATTATGTCAAAATAAAATACTACTTGCTTCCTGATCTGTGGAAAATAATGTGGTTTAGACTTTGTTTCAAGAAAAGAAATCATCATCAAAAATCTCAAACTGGGAAAAGACCAGAAAGTCTGTTTCCCAGCCAGCTCTATTTAGAACAGTATTCACAATTGTCTAAAGTAAAGGAAGAAAGCCAGAAACTTACAGATTCCTGTGCACACATGGAACTCCTTTCATACAAAAAGCTGCTTTTAGGGAAGAAATAAAAATTAAAGTTTTTCCTAACTCACATACTAAAATTAAAATCAAATGTCAGTGGAGAAGGAAGTCATGGATTGCGCACATAATTTTAGCAGCGTGAATAACTATGTCTGTATCACTAAATAAATTCACTGTATGAAGTGGATCAAGCTCTAATCATTTATCCTGCCCAAGCGTTAGCATGCTTGACTCCCTAGCACAGATTTGCCTCAGTATCTCTATGACAATACCTTCAGACACTTTATGTAAGACAGAAAGCACCAGTGACAACTCCCAGTAGATGGTATAGACAAGATTGCACCAAGTTTGGCTCCCTCATTTCTATCTAGCTCTCTGCCTTGTGACATAGACTTATACTTACCAACACCTCCACTATAAAATCAGTGAATAGCAAGACCCTTAATTCCATGCTATAGGAGCTCTCTACCATGCTGGAAGGAAGCCCTGGTGGTTTTTTTCAAATACTTTTATTTGGGCAAATAAATAGAATATGGACTACCGTGTTTGAGGGCCACTGCACAAAGTCCAGTGGATGGGCTAAGCCAAACACAGTGTGGTATGGACATAGGCACCATTTTCTTCAAGACCAAGGAAGGTCCCTGACCATGTAAAAACATTTCAAAATTGAGCATGCATTGGAGCATGAGTGCTCCTATGTGCAGAGTCCACACAAGCAAGGATAAAATTGTACCGCTAGAGTATGATTTGAGGGAGTGCTTTGCCTACCCTGCATAAATGCAATGTATGAAAAGACATACTGCAAGGTCATCATAACCTCACATCACTTCCAAAGTGTTGTACTTATTCTCGTTTAACCTGTTATATTTATATTATACCAAGTTTGTCTCAGAAGATGAAATGCAGGTTTCATAGAGGAAGCATAAACGTATCTTTTAAGTCTAAGTCTTTAGTTGTGGACAGCATTCACCATAAAGAAACATAGGACACAGTAGGTAAAAAAAAAAATTAGAATACGAGTATGATCTCATAATTTTATGCAGCTTAATAAATGTGTACTTTTAAGATAGTGATCATTCACATTCATTTCTGTAATGTGGACTTGCCATTTTCATACTGGCATAGTTCTTTACTATGTGATTAAATTCTTAGATAAAATTTCCATCTACTACTGCCACTGCAAGCTGCCTCAGTGGCTTTACCTTGAGCCCTCAGGATTTTCAGCAGTGAAAGAGGGGCTAAAACAGGGAACTAATGAATGGTGATAGCTATTATGAAAGTCTTTGCCATATTCTGGACAAACAGTTTACAGCACTATGTGTAAGATAATCTATTTTGTTCTATGTCTTTTACCAGGGACTCTGCCCAACAGTGAAATTTTGTCCAGTTACAGGAGAGAAAACAAGAGTGACTCAGTTCTTAGTGCTGAAACATGAAAAATTGCTCCCTATGAAAGAAGGGAGTGGTTATGGAAACAACCAGAAAAAAAATCAGAAAGAAAAGCAATTGATATACTGAAATGTTTATGCTCATCTAAGACCATTTACAGTTTGTAAAGCCTTAATCTTAAAACAAACAAACAAAAAACAACCCCAATATATTCAACATAATCCCCTCTCAAGGAAGAATGACAAGAACAATGATTTTCTGACTTTTTTTTTTCTTTTATAATAAAAGTCCATGACTCTTTTATTAATAATTTGCAAAGTAGAAAGAAAGTAATTGCCTCTGGCACTGCCTCCTCTACCTGTTTCTGAGAAATTTCACCATGGCAGAAGTTAAGAAGACTTGAACACAACCATATCTTCAGAAAACAGAACACTTATATAGACTACATGGAGTCAAGTGGATTTCAGTACTCCTTTTTCTCAAAGAAAATAATTTTTAAAAGAATATCAGCTGCCATGTTTTTCTACTTGACTAATTAGCTAGATGCAAAGAGGATATATTATTACATAGGAATGTCAATCACTCTTATGATTAGAATCCTGTTCTTAGTCCCAAAATCCTAAAATCAATCCATAAGAAGGCATGTTCTGGGTGTTGTTATTGCAGAATCAAAAATGGTGCGTTACCATCTGTGTGCTTTAGCTGTGCAGTGGGCAAAGGTCATACAACTGCTCAGTAAGATGATGCATGCCTATTAAAGAATATACAGCACTTTTACAGACATTTATTTTGAAAATTTTATTGCTGATTTTGACTATAAGATACACAACTAAATTACTTTCTAACATTTGATAACCTGGCAGATGTCTCATTATATTTTGCTAAGATTTATCACATCTCTCTCAGCCTAACATGAGATTTATATTTCAATTAAGTTCCCATAACCTCCTAATGATGCAAAAGAATACATCTATCCATTCAAATGCTAGCTGAATAGTTTTTTTGCTTGTGAATTATACGTAGTTGTGATACTTTTACAGCAAACCTCAAGATGGAAATGCCAAGAATTTCTTCCTCTATAATACTAGAAGACTGGAGAGAAAGTGCACGTGAAGGCCAAAAGGGAAGAAACAACAATTATGAATACAGAGTAATAAATAAACTGATAAGATTATCTAAAGAGAATAATCATCTGTCTCAGCATAGATGCAGTTATGATCAAATACACTTGCAACTATCTCAAGCCACAAATGTACCAAATCACATTTGAAAAAGATGAGCTATGGGTACAAAGGGACTAGATCTACATCATCTTCACCTGAATTACATTTCTTGGATCTTGTTTGTTTCATTAAATAACTGGAAAGATTTTGAGCTTTGCTTCTAAAAGGCCTATGACTACCAGTCTGTTTTTATCTGGGGCTTTTAGAAGACAGAGATAATGGTACATAATTGCTTTACCAGTTTTCTCAGTGTAAGTCATAACTTCAGTGCCAGCAACAATAAAGTTTCAGAAAATTGAGTTTCCCTACAAATAGACATATGAAGCATATGAAGGAATGATAGAACAATTATTGCTTTTCCATCCTACTCTTTGTATAATGTGAAGATAATTTATTTTCAGTTGAAATCACTGAGCATTCTGTCCTAATGCATTGTCTTCCTACAAATAATCATTTTCAAATGAGCTTCAGAAATGGAAGGGAAATTTAAATTAGACGCTAGGAGGAAATTATTTACCCAGAGTGCAGTGAGACACTGGAACAAATGGCCCAGAGAAGCTGTGGTGCCCCTGGCACACAAGGCCAGGTTGAATGGGCCCTGGGCAGCCTGAGCTGGTGGGGGCATCTCTGGAGAGATGGAGATTGGAACAAGGTGGACTTTAAGATCTCTTCCAACCCAAGTCTCTTTATTATTCTAAGGTAAGAGCAATCTTTCTGCTTTGTAAAGCAGTCTCTTCCTGACTACCTTAATGAATAATGCAAAAAATTGCTCTTACAGATAATTTCAGCTGTTCCAAATAGTAGACATAAAACAGGATTAAGGAATCTGAAGTCGTAAAATCCACACTTCCTCTTTTCTTTTTCCCAGAATTTCTCTGTGAGCGTAGGAGATTTCAAAATCATTACAGTTATTTTTTATTAAATGATTTTTAGAAATATACTGGAGTGGAAATCTCACTACACAGAAATTTAAATTAGTTTCTTCAGATTTATAATTGAGTCACAATTTCACTCTGGGAGCATGACTCTGTGAAAGAGAGACCTGAGATTTTTCCTCCACTAAATTTTGTAACTTGAAGTCCAGAAAGAGTAAGAGAGAGAGAAGATTAGGTGGAAGGACTCTGAAAGGTCAGCAGATAGGATAAAATGAGGTTACCCGATCCTCCTATGAAACCTGCAAGTCAGAAATTATGTTGAACTTTTCAAAAAAAACCCAAGTTGTTTCAAAAGAAAAAAGTTGCTGTGGAGGAAATAGGTTCATTTCACTACTTGAATCTACATTTTGGTTTCTGAAGAATTAAATGTGAGTAGATGAACCATGAGATGGAGGACAAGGTATACTGATAAAGCAAGTTCCTTCCTCCTCTGAATTAGTCTTAATTTCTTCATTGTTTTTTATTTTCTTTTGTGTTTACAAAAAGGGAACTTTTTCACAGTGTAAAATGTGAAAAAAATGCAGAAATGAGGTAATGACATGTAAGAATGTAATCAATGTTCTTCATTCTACTTTTTCCTTAAGGGAAAAGAGAACAAAACCATGCAGCAGGGCTATCAGGTCAGATCACAAAACCATCTCCTCCAAAACTCCATCTTTACTACTTCTCTGTTAAAAGGTGAGTGGGGGAAGATCAAATATGCTTCAAAATCAAAATAGAATAAGCAATACAGATTTCAGAAAATCAGCCAAAATCAAATTGAAAATCACAGTGGGTGTTCCTTGTTGCACTTAGCTCCAAAGTTGGATGGTATGACCCCTGGCTCTTCGCCCATTTTAACACACGGACTGCTACCCTGAGCAAGAATTGCATGCTCAGAGACACATCACACTTAGTATTTAAGCCTTTGTGCTCTGCTTAGAATCCTTTTTGTTGTTCTCAGTGTCCTAGCTACATTCTATAAAGACCATCTGAGTTTTGCTCAGGCACAGTTTTTTTCTAGTTTTCATTAGGCTGGTTCATATGAGTTCTTTGGGTGCCTCAGTGGAGGATTTTAATCATATTGTGCTCTCTGCGCTACAGTGATCGCAATGCTAATCTCTGTAATTCCACATTTGGGATCCCACTTTTCAAAGTGTAAACAACTGACTCTGACTGTATAACGAACATTTTTCCATAGGGAATACAAAGACAGAGTCATAGAGAAGCATCATAAGCAAGGAGCTGAAAAAAAACCAAATCTAATCGCAATAGGAGAAGTAAGTTATTGTCAGTTTCTTTTCCTTGTTCTGTAGAATGTGTACGAATAAAATATGTATGAATAATATGTTGTAAGGGAGAAAACTTTGCCCCTTTCTACTTGTAAACATCAGACACACCATCTTTATAGGAAAACTTGAAGGAGAAACTGAATCTCAGCATTTATAACAATGGAAGAACAGGTCAGGAGCATCTCAAAAAAACAGGAAAAAAGATTAGCATAAATAGAATGTGGACTCAGAGGGAAGAATAAAAGTCTAATAAAATATTTATGCTTCTGTCCATCTTAAAATCTGATGCACTGCTAAGATCACTAGCAGCTTTTCAAATCACATGTTTTAATTTTGTTTTTCTGATTTCAGAGTTACTTTGTTTACCACCTCTGAAATTCTCTTATTATTAAGAGCTAAAAATTTCCAGTGACTCGTTTACCCAGCTCCATCTCTCAGCTCTTCCAAGTGTGTTGCACAAACACAGAGGCAACAGGACTCAGCTGTTCAGATAAAGCTAGTCTGGAAAAAAAAAAAAGGATATTTTAAGAGAAAATAACTTCAGCAATTCCTAGTGGTCTTTGAGCTTGATAAACAGTAAGAACTGTGAGACAATAGTGCAATCATGTTGTAATACTATTTAATGGCCTTTGCTGTTACCATTATTCATACAGGAATTATATTGACTTGTAATTCCTTGAAAAGAAGATCCTTTATAAAATCTGTATTACTGAAATCCTTGAAATCTTTTACCATTACTCAGATTGCTGATGAATTCATAGGATTTATGAATGCCTCAAGTGTCAGAATGCTTCAGCATGAGACTAAATTTAGAGAAGAAGAAGAGAAAAGCAGACCTATAATTACAGTTCTGCAAAGAGAAAATGCAGGCTTCATGCCAATTCCTGCATTAACTATCCTAAATCTATTAAGGTATTTATTCCACCTCAATTAATTTGCACTGTAGCATTAATAACAGCGCAACTCCTGTACTCTTGATCTCAGGGTGCAGTACCATTAACTCTGCAATGTTCTAACACAAAAGATGTCTAAATATCCTGTGAAAATATGCATATTTTAGAAAATTTACCGAGCAGATGAAGCTTGGGATAATGCAGTTATTATGTTTGCAATGCTCTTACATACCATCTAATACATTACAGAAAGGGTCACAGAAGGACTGTTTTTAAGCTATGAGGCCAGAATAAAATCTTGTTGCAAGATAACAAATTTTTGCCCATGCCAGAAATTAACAGCATTACAATGGATATAATATCCTCTCTTAACTATTCTTTTTCACGTTATCACACCAATGCTATTTTTATATGTGAAGTAATATATTTTATTTAGCTATTGTTCATCTCTTCCTCCAGTTTGAAACACAACATACTTTAGCGTTTCATAATCTACCCTGTTTATTACAGTATACAGACTTATGACTGAAGGAAATCCTGTGTTTCAGTGACTGTGTCATGATATGTTCTTTGAAATTCTACACAGGAAATTTATTAAATGCAAAATTTCATGATTAAGTATGTACTGCATGGAAAGATGAGGATTGATGGTTAAAGAGATTCTTCTAGCTGAAATATAGCTTCTCAAGGAAATCTTTTATGAAATCCAGGAAAGAGTTAAATGCTTTTTGTAAAAAATCAGCTACTCAAGACTTTCCAAATGCTTAGGCAGCTTCTAAGAACCTGGATCACAGGAAAAGGATTTGATTCCCACTGGAGTCCCTTTGCATTTAATAATCATTAGTTCTGTAAGAACTTCCTTCCAATTGAATATGCAAGATTGATTCTTTTTCACTTCCATCCCTCACAGAATTTCTCAGGGGTCTCAAACCTCCATCTTCCAGATCTCACTCTAGAAAGCACATGGAGTAATGAGGAGAAAGAATTGCTGAAAATTCTATTCTTTCCCATATTTTTATTTGGAATTTAATTGATCAATCAACATTTCTTCTACCCATTGTGCTTAGTCTTCTTGCCTAAGTATAAAATGCCTATAAACTGAAAGACTTCTGTATACTTTGATTCCTTGGTATGTTTGCCATAGCTTCTTCAGAGCCATACAGATCAATGATCTGACCAATACTTCTAATGTACAGTAGCATTTTTTTAAAATACGATGAATAAAATACCACAGGTCTGCATTTAGAACTAGAAAATGAACAACATGCTAAGGTCTTTTCATCCATAATAGCATTTATACAATGTGATGACAACTGTTGTCAAAAAGGACAATGAGTGCTGAAGGACAAGACAAGCGTTTATAAAAGTTGTATCTTCTGTGTTTTACATCTTTCAAGATCCTGCTCTTTCTTTAGGGTGATGGTAAAGGATAGAGCTACCCAGGGACCAGACATAGTCTTCAACTTTGCTTTAATGGTTTACAATCAAGGAAATTTTTTTCCATGTTACCATTTCAGAGCATTAAGACGAGTACTAAAATGTGCTTCATGAAAGGGATTTTACTGACTGGCTCAGCACTCAACCAGGAAGATTTCCCATTTGGGCCTTAAGTGTTCTGAAAGTTTTGACAAATCATGGAAAAGGCATGACCTTAATTTCTTATGACTAATCAAAAGTGAATTACATCCAATTTGATTCTGTATGAGAGACTCTGTTCAGGGATTTACTGCCCTTCTTTTTTCCCTGTTTAAAACCTTTAGTTAATTTATCTGAACATTTTAGAGAACTACCTTTTAGAGAACACCTTATACACTCATTCCTTTCTCATTATTCATCAGCAAACCATTTCATTACCATCCCAAGAGTATTAAAACCTCACAACACTACATCTCTTGGCAAGGTCTTTTTGAACATTCATTTTGGAATATCTGCATGTACCTAAAAGCAGTTAGAGGAGTGTCGTTTGTAGTAATAGTAACAGTGGTAATAGCAGCTGTAGTAGGAGAATTATTTAAGGAAATTTTTACATGCAGCGTAGAACAACAAGGACAAAGTTGGCCCCTGGGATAACTCTGCAAAGTGCAGTAGAATTTAATTAGTGAAGAATTTGGAGTCCACAGACCAAGAAGCAGACATTATTAAAATGTCATGATTCAAAAATAGGAAGAAATGTTTACACAGATGTCTTACAGACAGATGTATGCTGACTTTATAAGTGCAACCTTTACCTTGATATATTGATTTTGGTAGGACACAGTATTTCCAAACCACAAAGTCCGAATCTTTATGGATGCTGTCTGATGGTTCTGTTTGCAGCTTCAGGACTTCAGGAGGATCTTGCTGAAGACTCCCTTGCCCTGTCCTTCGGATTTGTGTGGACTTTTATACTTAGTTTTGCTTTGTTGTTTTGCTGTCCATCATCTACTACTTCCAAATCAATAAAGGAAAAATTAAACATATTTCTCAACGCAGTTTCCACTATCAGCATAGAGCAGCTTACCTGTTTGACAGCATAAAAGAGCCGACCATAGCAGTACATCATGACCATTACAGGGATGACCAAGCAGAATATGAAGAGACAAATGACATAGGACGTGGACTCAGCTGACTCAGAGGACCAGCGCACCGAACAGCTGGTGCCTGCACCTTCTATCCCATAACTGCTCCATCCAAGCAGAGGTGGCACAGTCCAGAGCAAGGAATAAACCCAGGAACCGCCAACTGCCAGCAACGCCTTGCGATAGTCATCGCTGCGCTTGTTACACAGCGTGAGGGTGCTGTAGCGTTCGTAGGACAGGACAGCCAGGGAGATCAGGGACACAATGCCTGCAATGAATTAATTTAGGCAATTACTTTAATTGTTTTACATGGTAGCCACTTTAAGCCCAAAGAAATAAGACTATAAGGCTATAATTTTCCTGATTATAGCATTATTTGAAGCAGAAGTGAGAACTATTCTTATGTTTAAATCCTCCCTGATCATCAAAAAAGAGTTTGCTTAACTTGTATTTAGCTTAAAATTTAAGGTCTTCATGCTTATAGGCTACTCCTTTTACAGGGGAATTTACAAAGAATTACATGCTTTGGTATTAATCAAGGAAATACATTTTCTGCGTGAACTGAAAAAATTGTTGAAAGATTCCCTTGCTAAGATATATTCTGTTTGTAACCTCCATGAGCATTTTCAAATATTGCATTTTTTTATACATAGAAAAAGCTTCATATTCAAAATTGGGAGCCCAAAAAAGAAAGCAGCTTTTTGACACTCTGCTCCAACATCTAGACATATCTTTAGTTCTGACCACACATATAAGGCAAAATCAGACAACTCTCAGCATGAGTCTGATATGGAGAGATGTAACTTTCTTTACATATAAACCACATAATCAGTCAAAAATTGAATTAGGTTAACAATGAGCCTAGGAGACCACCACCAAAAAAAAAAAAAAAAAAAAAAGTTGATCTTCAGGGGAATTCACAGCTGTAATTCACGTTTCTGTTCAATATTTTCCTCTCTGGAAGCATTCAAGGCCAGGCTGGATGGGGCTTTGAGCAACCTGGTCTAGAAGGAGGTGTCCCTGCCTGTAGCAGGGGGTTGGAACTAGATACTTGAAAGATCCCTTCTAACCCAAACCATTCTATATTTCTATGAGTCTGCGTTTTGCCAATTTAACTATCAGCCTCTCCTAGAGCTCCTTTCCATGTTTGTGATGGAGATGAGTCAGACACTCACCTGGGGGTGGTAGTAGTAGTCTGTCCTGTACCTGAGCGAACCACCACCCACACATACACATGCAGGATATTTCCCACAGACAAAACATTTCTCTTTCTCCCACAGTTCCATCACTCATTTCCTTGTTAGCTGGCTGCAGGTGCAGCTATTTCTGCCATCCTAACAACAATTCACAGATACTTTGTGCAGAGCTGAGTATGGCAAAGGACCCAGTGGGAATGCTTGCTTCTGGGATAGGAGAACTTATCACTCAAGGGAAGAGTGTAGTTAACAAAATACGCAAGTATTTTGCGGGGGCTCCTTGACTCATGAGAAACCATGATGAGACATGGCAAGACAAGACATGCCACACGTCTATTGGGCACAGATAACCATAGTTAAGGGTGATTGGTAGCACTGTGATATAAGGGACAACTGTAAGAAGAGTGTGTTGCTTGTAATAAATGCCATTTTTATGACACCGATGTGGTGAGCGGCAAAGTGTGTGATTTGGTCGTGGCTGTCTGCGCACTTTACAATGGGACATTAATCAGAGGTTGCCGAAGCAAAGGCAACAGAAGAGAAGAGGAAAATGCAAAAGAGCACAAGGATAAGACAACTTTGGTTGTAGAAAATATCTTTTTTGTTATTATTATATGAACATACTAATTTATTTCCCTTATGGGAAATCAAAGCTACAAAGTAGATATGTTTACAGCTGCAAGAGGACACAGCTTCACTGAATTCGTTTGAATTACACTGTTCAAGAGCCTAGCTTTAAACTTATTTTAAGGCCAGACTACCTGTTTCTGAGGCAATGGAAAGATATTCTGATTGTTTCTTATCTAATCTGATTTTCTACATGATATATTACTGCACCATTCTTGAAGGCCCTTGGCCATAACTTCTGCATTAAACACATACCTCAAGATGTAAATAAAAAATGAATAGCAGGCTGTGAATTACAGACTCAAGAACAAAGGATCTTCTGCAATATTTTGCTCCTGGTCCACATGTATTTATCTTCACTTTCTTAGCATTGCCTCTTTCCATGCTTTTATCTGCTTGACTAAAGAGCATCTTGCTATCAGAAACATTTATCTCACATAGATACCCAGGGTACCTAAGGCAAAAATCCAGATTTTATAGTTGAAACTTCAATCTCAGTAAAGTGATATGGATCTAGTTGTGCATTTCAGATTAGACCATCGTGGACTAAGAGAAAGCAGTCTAGGCTAACAGAAATTCTCTCCTCCCAGCTGCGTGCTCTACAGATACGTTATATTACTCCTGTGCTACTTCTGATGGTAAATGAGGGCGCAATACTCCCATTTTGATGAGGTGGCAGATGAGATGTGCTTTCGTTGGTAACAGCCTACAGCCTTGAGGGCACAGTGTTGCTTAGAAGGTCTGAATCAGCTGTTCAAATTTCCCTGACTCAGGACCTTGCTACCTGAATATAACAACTGGCCATGCATGCAGTATTGGTCTCTTTGAGAACAGATCAGTGCTCAGTCATTAAATTAGGACCACAGCAATGTCAGTCAAAACTAAATTAAGCATTTACAATCAGACTGAAAACACAAAACACTTCATACCATTTCCTTTACGTAAGTGCAAATAGTTTTTCTTCTCTACACAGGTGAAGATTGGAGACTCTTAACTACACCTCTTGGCAGGAGCTATTTCATCTTTACTCACCTTTTATTACCGAGTTCCACTGACATGACACACATTACATTTTTTTTTTCTGGAGGATAGGAACTCTGATATATAGAGTTCCAAGCCATAACAGTTCAAAACAAAACAAAACAACAACAACAAAAAAAATAAAATTAAAAAAAAAAATAAAAATCAATATTTTTATTTCTCTTTTTGTTGCAGTAAGGCCTGTGTTATACCTGGATTTTCAATAACGCTGCAATTAACACCACTCTGCACTGATCTCTGATGCTTCCCAAAAAAGACAACATTGAATAACAGCAATATAAGAACCACATCAAGAAATAACCTTTCTCCAAGACCGTATTTGGCTATGAACCCGAATAACTGGGTAATTGATTGAACGACAGGCAGGCCTCCTCTGTTGGACTGAAATAACATAATTTCCTAAGACAGACAATGCCAGGTTTTGTGATCAAATTGCAGTTTGAGACAGAAGGAAAGTGAGGAAGAGGAACCAGATGTGCTTTCACTGAGCAGCAGACATGTTCTCTGTTCCCTCAGTGAGCAGGAATCTGCTGGTGGTGCAAGAACATCAAAGCACCACATGCCTAAAACAAACCTACTGATCCAGCTGCCATCCTGGAAGGGTTGCTGGGCTGACCCTTGCATGCATTTTTTCCTTCACCCTGAAAGATCGTGATGCTATAAGAGCATATTTCAGCATTCTCTTCAGATGTCACTCATTGTTCACTGGACTGTGAAAAGATCTTGTAATCCAGAGTGGATAAAGTGGAACAAAGCTTTTTACTTTTCGTTCTGCCTCCTATCTTTGCATATCAGAGTTTCCTTAATGTCATAGGCACTGAACTGTTGCGGCCTTTGCCTGAAACCCTGCCATTATCTGCTATTCTATTTTACAATGTGTCTGCTGCATTCATAGGAATTAATGAGAATACTGGCTTTAAAAACGAAAACAACAAAAAAATTAAATATTTTAGAATTACGGTTTAATAAAACCTCCATAATCTTAATAATAAGAAAAGAAACTAAAAATAAAATAAAATAAAAATCAAGTTATAAAAAGAGGAAAGTAATCATAATTTAAAGCTAACTGCAGTGCTTTATCCCCACGCTCCATTCTTAATTTACAGGGATATTTATGACTCTACTATGCTACTCTGCATATATTAATTTCAGATGAGTAATGTTTTCTAAAATTACAACAATATTAAGTTCTGGAATTGCACATCTAAATAGAGTTTGCCTCCAACAAATATTTAGGGCCCTGAGCTGGTGCCTAGCCAGATAACTCTGCAGGAGTTAACTACAATGAGGGATGTAATTTGCTCCCTCAACATTCCATGCATACACAGGAACCAAGTGAGGTTCTTTATAAACAGAACTGAAAGATGACATAATAATAAAAAACAAACAAAACAAAAAAAACAAAAAAAAAAAAAACAAAAAAAACCACCAGAAATTGCATTACAGGACCAAATTATTATTTAAAAATTAGCCACAGAAATGAATGACTTTGAGATGAGCTGGGTATGAGGCATGAAGCTTTTCTACACAGCAATTAGTTTGCAAGAAACTAAATTAAAGTCATAAACCAAGACACGCATTCATTTATAGGAATACCATCTGAGACATTATCCATTATTTACTTTTACTTAAAGATCCATGCATTTATTCCTAGAAGCACAGCAAGAGTATGGCACCAGGTGAAGGACACAGCAAATTACTACACTCTGTTCCTGTGGGTCTCAGCCAAAAGCATTACATTTTCATATTAGTTGTTTGCTATTTTACACTGCTCGCTATGATGTAGTAATTGGAAACAGCATGCAGGCTGCCAATGATCCATAGATTACAAAAAACTGAGAATCCCAGAGATTCTCATATTGGGTGAGCATTTTGACGACTGCCTCTGTGTACATTTTTCCTCCTGAAGCTTCTCAAGGTCATCATGGTTAGGTTTCTGGAGCAATACAGTTGGACGATAGAACACATAGTCTGTATTGTACTCTGGTTATGAATGGCCATTGGCAATGTAAGGAAGTGTCAGCTAAGCTTAAGCAAACTGAGCTTGTAGAAAAGCAAACGAACCTTCTTCTGCAAGATATTAATGGATCAAAAAGAGATGCCATCTCTTACAAAAGGCAAAGAAAATTTTACTACACCAAACTGTGCAAATTGATTCCACACTCTCACACTCATTCTCTTATATTTCACTCACTCACACAAACCCACAAGCACACAACTCTGTGTTCAAGAGATCAGTCTCCTTTGTGCAGCAAGAACAAGGGACTATATATTTATTAAACCTCCTACAGATTCACAAATTGCTTTTGAAATAAAGATTTTGTACAACTTTGGAGTCCACTGTCCTCATGAAGTGGTCCATGCTTGGGTTCATTGCACCCTGCCTATATCCCCCCTATGTTTCAGTCAAGGCTGTTGCTTCTTGTTTGTATTTCTTTGCTTGGAAAATGTGCCTGCCAAGAATATACTCACCTGCATAAGTACCATCCTCTTCACAGTAAGACAACAGGGAAACAATTGACAGGCATGCTATACTATGCCATGCCATGCTCCTCTCAGTAGAGTTCAGGGTCCCCCACAACAAGCAGTCATGGTGTGATCTTTGCAGCATGCGCTGGCTTTAGGCTTGGAGATACAGATGCAAGAGCAGTGCAAGGCAGGGTGCCAGCAGCCTACCTGCACTTGCTGCTGACCCAAGGAGTGATGGAGCCAGCCAAACACCTACAGATGCACATGAGGCTACCCATCAGAGTCAGCCAGAAAAGACAAGGAGGAATTCAAGGGGATATTAAGTGCCAGGGTTCCCATGTACCACAGTCCTTTTCTCTAGTCTCTCAGGTAGTACCTGATAAATCTGCTGCTTCAGTAGCTGGAGAATATGATAAAAATACTGCTGCAAAATGAGATGGAGAAAAGCAAGATCTAAAAGGAAGGAGAGGCTTTTGTGACTAAACATACCCCAAGGAATACCAAGGAATCCCATGCTGGGGTACTAATCTGCTGGTGCTTCTGGCTGACCTCCTTCATCAGACTTGCCCAGGAACACAGAAGTAAAAGGACAAACAATACACAGAACACACAACATCACAGAACAAACAGTAAATAACCCCTTCCAGATAAGGCAGGTCTCTTACCACCTCGATTTTTAGGATTTAATTCCAAGTTGTGCTTCCAAATGGTATTACATAAATATATTACTGTGTTAAACAAAATGAGTTTTATCTGTGAGTCCATGTTGTTTTCAAGGGAAACAACATTCCTGAATGTGAAAGAGAGCATTTCTATTAGCCTCTCTATAGAAATAAAATACACCTCAGATGAAAATGAAACATAAAAAATTTAAGCAACTTAAAATAAAAGATATGACATTTCCAACATATTTACACTTCTGTATCTCCTTAGAAGCCTTTCTGATAAAATATCCTGAGGGACTTTTCACAAAATGTAATTTATATGTCTCTTAAACTTACAGGAGGCTTGGGAACAGCGAGGGGAAAAAAGCAGCAAGCTCCCCTTCTAATGGTAGCTTAATCTTCAGGTGAAATTATCAGCTCTTGGCCAAAGTACCTTACCTAATACTGGCTATGGAACTGGAGGCTTTATGAGAGTGCGCATGGAGCAAGCTTCTCTGTCAGCTGTGTCTCCATCTTTGATGTACCAGTTACGTTAATAATAATAACAAGCAAAACAACTGGGTTCTTCTTACGTTAAAGATCACAGCATTTCTTCCACTAAAATACAGTCATTTCCACTACAGCAGTCAGAGTCGTCAGAGACTTTCTTACAGATGCAGAATAAAGATTTTATAATGACAAAAGCAGAAAATTTCCAAAGCTAACCCTCTGGGCAGAAGCAGGGGGAGCATTTGTTGACCTGATAACTGGCCTCCCCACACCAAAGATGCTTTCTTTAGAAAAAATATTTCACTCTGCTTTCCAGCTCTGAGTCTTATAACAGCCCCTTCACTCCCATAGTCAAGACAGGGAAAAATATACCCATCTCATATACCATTTTCAGGGAGGTTTTCCAGATTTTATTTTCTTCTCCTGTGCGATGCCAGAGCTGTCACAAGTATTAATGAGAGAGCTGATCAGTCTGCCAGATCTTCAATATGCATTAGAGAATGAAACACTCTTAATTCAACTAACAGCCTGCTATCATGTTCCACAGCTGCTAGGGATAGTGGGAAAGTAGCAGTGAAGAAGAAAATCTGAGCAACAAGCAAGAGATCATGAATGTGGACTTTCACAACATTTTTTTAATGAAGGTAGGCTGTTTTCTTTTTGTTGCTGTTGTTTATTTCGTGTGTTGTTTTGTTTTTTGTTTTGTTTTGTGAGAAGCACAAATGAGTATTTAGAAAGGAGGCCATTGGGTATGGAGGTTGGAAGATACACGTGGCTCCTGTTTCTTGCTCTCTGAATGTTGGTATTTTACTATTTCTCTTCCCTCCAAAAGGGAAAAGAGAGATGTATTTTATGGGCCAAACTCTATCTACTGACAGATTTTGGTAGAAGATCCCAAACATTTCCAGAGCTAAAAAGGAAACCCTGGTGAACCTAGAGCACTTTTCAGAGTTAAAATGAATAGACTCAAGGCCTTGGTGGATAAGTAACAGTACTAGCCTGAGTTTGAAATTTTCAGCCCACCATATACACTTCAGTGAATTGAGAAATCACAATAAGTCAGCAAAATTACAGTGATAAATTCAGTGCTGGTATAAATAACACGAGCTGCAGCTGAGCGTATAGATGCCTCAGTAACTCATGGAAGCAGCTGAGAAAGGAACATGCATCTAAAACATGATCAGCTGTATTTGGATATTCCTATTAAACATATCAATAATAAAACAGAGTAAATACAAATACTCTTGCATTTCACAGAATCACAGGATTGTAGAGGTTGGAAGGGGCCTCCAGAGATCACTAAGTGATGTTGATTCTAGTTGAATGCTTAGAAGTTTACTCATCACTTCCTTTTGACATATAAGTCATTAAAAGCACTTCTGCTGATTTGAAATCGAGAAAATATTTACCACAATAATTTGCTGCACATTAGCAGCTACAACCAGTTTTTAAATGCCAGCATTCTAGGCTTACATTACAAAGGCTACTTCAAATACCAACGATTCACTGAGATTATAAGTAAACAAACCAAGAGTTGTTTATTCAATGCTTGTAATTCTTTTTCTTTTGCCTGTATGACTTGCAGTCACAAGTCCATTAAGAGTAGGCAATCTTTCCCTTTCCTGAAGAGTACTTTCTGTTTAGCTCTAATGGAGGTAACAGTTTAACTCTGATGGCACTTGAATGTAATCACTAAGAAATCACTGCTGCATCTAAGCCTGCTGGGACAAACCTGACAGCAAACATTATGGGTCCTGTTCAGTAAATCTTTCCTGCTCTCTTCTCAGCAAGCATTTCCCTGTTTCTTCCTTTGTATGAAATGCCTTCCTTTTTGTCTTCAGTGATATCTTCAGTACAGATACTAGGCATTAGTTTTAATAGTGAAGAATTAGCTTTTTTTTCTTTCCCTGTCACTGAATTTTTAAATGTGTATGTGTTGTGCATTAAGAGTGATCTTAATTCTGGGTTGTATCTTGTGATTTATGCTTTTGTGCTATGTTATTAATACACCTGCCTATCAACCAACCAACACATTATTCCAAATGGCATAAATATAGCAAAGAATTCCCTTTTGCATCTCAGTGATACTTGCTGTATAAAAGCAAGAAAACAAACAAAAATACGAACTTAAATTTATCTTTCCATACATTTTTTTAAATTATTATTCAGGGCTCCTTTGCATTCTGGAAAGCAGTGTGAGCACTTGCAAATTCAGCTTCCTAAGCAGGATGCCTCCATATCAGTGTACTTATTCAGTGGCTTTTGTGAGTCAGAGTAAGAAGCTAAGCCAGCGCTAGATGGAGCTCCTATACAGCAGCATCTCAAGAGAAGTCTAGGGGATTTGTGCACATGAGAGTAACAGGGATGATTGCACAGTGCTGGTGCATCAGAGAGATGCTTGCAAGATGCTCAGGTACGAGGCAGCAACTCCACATCCATGCCTGTGCTGCCCTGCAGGACCTCCATCTCTTGCCAGGAGTGCTTCTTTGCTTTCCAAACAGGGAGAGCACCTTGGCACCTTCCTTCATGCTCAGCATCTGCACAGAGGTAACACAAAGCACAGCCTCAGGGCTTGTCACGCCATGGAGACACAGCACCATGTCAGCAAAGAGGTGAAATTACAGCGTTTGATTATAGCAGACAGGAAGTCAAGTTTCCACCAAACCATGACCTGCTAGTCATGCTAAGAGACTGGTTTTTCACTGGGGTTGATTTATTTTTTATAATAACCAGCTATGACTGCCAATAACCAGTCATACATCTGCTAGTTTGAATACAATGTCAAAATATGTAGACTAGCCTCCACACTGCCCTTGGGATTTTCTTCAGCAGTTCCACTACCCAACAACATCATGTGTTACAGAGGTAAGAAGAAAGATGGTAGAAGGCTACTCTAACCCATGTCCCTTCTGATTTTGCCACCAGAAAGATGAGCAGTGAGAACAAGGGATATCTCCAGTCCTTAAAGCTCAAAAGGAAGTTAGAAGAGGAAATCTTTTGCTGTGTTCACTATGAAGAGATTTACAGCAGATTTCATCCAGTCAGCGAGTCTAATCTGCAACACTGGATAGATTAGTAGAAATTACTCTAGAGCATATAATAGTAGACATATAGAGAGATATGACATATTGGTACAAGTCAGCATGGCTATCATGGAGGGACACCATGACTAAAGAATTCATTAGTGGTCCTTGACAGTGTCATTCAGATAAGGTTGATCTACTTGATAAAGCCTACCTGGAATTCCATAAAGCTTTGACTAGACCAAAGGCTCTTAAGGATAGCAAGCCATCTTGCAATAATGGAGATCCTCACATGGATAAATGATCAATTAGAAGCAAGAAGTAAAGAACAGGAGAAAACAGTTTTCTCAGTGGAAAATTTTGGCCATTAAAGTCCCTTATGGATCTATGCCAGACACAATGTTATTCATCATATTAATAAATGATCTGGAAAAGATAGTGAAGAGTGAAGTTTTCTGACCATGCTATGCTGAATAACTCAAAATCAGCAAAGCTGACTGTGAAGTACTGCAGAACAATCTCATGAAACTAAGTCACTGAGCAGATGAAATGCTGTATTGATATAAACTGTCATATGTGAAGAAAAACAGTCCTAGCTTTAAATATGGTGTGATTGTATCTGACTGACTTACTGCTATGGAAATAGAGTTATGACAGACAATTTTATGAAAATCATTTCTGCTAAACACCAATGCTCATCAGCACTTAGAAAAGTAAACATCGGGGATTATTAGAAATTGGGAAAAAAAGAGAAAATAGTAGAGACTATCAAAAGGTGGATGGGAGTTGATTATTTAGTGCTTCTCATAATACAAGAATTGGATTTCCAAATGAAATAATCAGATTGCAGAGTCAGAATAAACAAGCAGGAGAAGGTACTTTATTTTGCACAGTATACAGCTGGTATGTGGAACTCTCTGACATGGTATACTGTGAACACCAAAACTTTGTAGAGTTTCAGAGAGGACTCAGTTTGGAAAATAAATCCAGGAAGGACTATGCTCAACAGTACTACTTCAGGCATGGAGTCATTACATCACAAATCACAGGCTGCTGTCACTGCATACTGTAATAATACCATCAAATATTTAACATTACTGTGACTTTAAGTTTAGCATTTTAGCTTTGCCGTGCAACATTTTTGAATGGCAAATGCTTAGAATGCATGAGCGTACTGTGCAAGGCACAACTCGTATTTAGTTATTAAAATGATAAGAAGAAACAATTGCAGAATAATAAGAGATTACTACCTGCATGAATCTACCGTTAGTATTTCTTTCCCAAAGGTCTGAGTGTCCCCAGCTGCAGATAAGATACTAACACTTAGAAAGCTCCTATTGTTCTCATCCTCAAATTCCTTGTTAAACACCCCTTGATGCACTGACTAATAGAGAAAAACTGCTATATGGAGCAACCAGATGGTAGTATGTCTACTTTCTGCTCTTATCACAAAGAATATTAAGCCATGGCTTTGTCTTCCCTTATAACCTGCTTTCTACTCACTAGAAAAAAGCTTATTTAAATCCCTACTGGTGTATTTATTTGGCAGCCTTTCATCCTATTCCTCTCATACAGTCTTTGCTTCTGACAAGGATTTTAAGCAGAAATATGCAATTAGTTTTACAAAATGCATTCAGTAAAGGAATCCTCAACATCCACACACAGCCATTGCTGTGCACTCCCCTTTTACAGCCACCCACTCTTTCTCTAAAAAGCCAGCAGATCAAAAACGTCGCAAAATTTGATAGTGTTGATAAAATCATGCCCCTGTTACAAAGATTGGCATGGAGGAGAGTTGCTTTGTGCACAATATCCACAGTGCACATGCATGCGTTGTGCAGATACTCCTTGCTGCCTTTAAGAGGCAGACTTTGCAACCTGCCACTCCTGCCATACTATTCTGGACCATGGCATTTTTCTAATGACATCCTGCTGAATGCAGACCCAGGCACTTGGGGATCAGCCGAAGGACAGTGACCAGGGCAAGGTGTGCGAGGAGCAGCTGAGGCCCCTCGTTGTGCTCAGTGCAGAGCAGAGGAGCTGAGGGGAGGCCTGATGGCGGCTGCAGCTCCTCACAGGGAGTGGAGGGGCAGCGCTGAGCTCTGCTCTGTGTAACAGCGACAGGGCCTGAGGGAATGGCATGGAGGAGCTGTCAGGGGAGCTGGGGGTTAAGGATATGAAAATAATTCATCTGAAAGAGGGTTTCAATCTGTTGAGGCATTTGAAGCCTGCATGATTGATCCTTTCTTCCCTTGGAAAGTTATCTATAGTTTCTGCACTGGATTGCATTAGTGGAACCAATAGAAACAAAACAAAACAAAACAAAATAATAGAAAATGATAGAACAAAACATACAATGGAAAAAAAAAGTAGAAAATTAACATATGGTGAACATCTGCCTCTGACAAAACACTACGCAGTGTATGTAAAGATTAACAGCTTACCCCAGTGAGACGTTAGTCTTTTGCATTTTGGCTGCTATGCTTTCGTTTGTAACAGCGAAAGCTTATATGCAGCCATAGGATGGCACTTCCAACATACTGGTGGCTGTCTGTGAAATGGTTTAAAGAAACCACAAATGGGAGAAATAATACAACTTCGCCATTTTTAGGAAGAATCTTTGCATGAAGCTGCCCATAGCAATTGATGCTGAGGCTGATAACTGGGTCAACGCTCCCACATCTGCCTGCCCTGATCCATGTGGAGATCACCATGTCGTGAGGAGAGAGGAAGGTAACCAAGTCCCAGATCACTCAGGGGTCAGGGCAGAGGGATAGTTGGCAGTCTGGAGAAAAGGAGGCCAAGAGTTGACCTCACTGCTCTGCAGTGTCTTGAGGAGGGAAAAAGAGGGAAGTGCTGAACTCTGCTCCTGGGAATCAATGGTAGAATGGGAACGAAGCATAAAGCTGCACCAGGGGACAGTCAGCCTGGGCACTGGGAAACATCTGTTTACTGTGAGGTTGTGCAAAACACTAGAACAGGCTTCCTACAGAGGTGACTGGCCTCAATAATATGTTGTAATTTTTGGTTAGCTGTGACATGATAAGGCAGTTGGACTCAAAGTCCCTTGCAACTGAACTACTTCCATCCTATTTTCATTCTGTTCTGTTCTATGCTAATTCTAATTCTAATTCTAATTCTAATTCTAATTCTAATTCTAGTTCTACTGTTATGCTATGCTATGCTGTGTTATGCTATGCTGAAAATAATGGCGGGATGTCAGGGGAAGGGAGCAGCTAGTTGGAGTGGTACTCCTGTGTGTTTGCTGCCTACAAATCTCAAATGTTCACCTTCCCTGTCTCAGTTATGGAAAAAAAAAAACAACAATAATAGCAGTCAGAGGTCATTTTCACTTAGTACTCTGGAGAAACAACATAACAAAACAAAACAAAAATCCACAAACCCATAGACCTTCCAGCAATAGGGGTGTTAGGGCTATTGGATAATTTAAGTAGTGATTCATTTTTAGCTGTGAAATCATCAGGAGCCTGTGAATCAATAGAGGTTGCAGCTTATTAACTTATTAGACATTTATTGAATCTCTGGTTTCAGAAATGTTTCTAAGCTAATGTTGATCCCTAGAAAAACACAAATCTAAACAGAGCAGCTCCAGCTTTGAAAGAAACTTGTTTTTCCATATCAGCACAATCTTTTTGTGAACTACTGGAAATGATTTCCTCATCTTAATAACTATTCTTTATTAGAAAAGTGGCAGACACACTAACAGATAATAAAAACCTTGGTGGTTACTTCAAATAAAGCGTATTGGCCACTGATGAGAAAAAAGCAGAAAAAATGAAATTGGTAGTTATTAGCCATTACTGTGGCATTATTCGGAACAATGCCAACAGTCATGTATCTCCTTTATCACTGAAAAGCCAGTAGGTTTTCATTTGCTTATTAGACTGGAAGATGTAGCATTCTGCTTAAATGCTTCCTAAAAGAAATGGACATTGAAAATAAATGTCATCAGTTAAGAAAACACCACTAGCTATATATCTTGGTTTTAAATAGTCAGAGATAGTATCCATTCTCTGGTAGACTGCAGGGACTACAAGGGAAGTTCAAGATTTGTTTTTTTTTTAAATTATAGAATTCTGTTCAGATGGGGTAGCGCACAGGTCTTAAGAATTACCAGAGATTATTAAGCACATAATTAAATAGGATATGATTGAATAGCCTTTCACAAGCAAAGTCCAGTGCTCTCCAATGTACTTTTTCTGAGTGAATACTGCTTATTTACTGGGCTGTAGTTTAATTCATTTTACCCACGGAGGGGGCAGGAAACCAGGTACATTTTAATAGTATATTTCTTCACACAGATGTGACCTGACTACAGACACAGTTGTTTTCTATTTTCTCCTACAGTGATAGAAAAGTAGTATAAGACACAGCATTACCTATGTTAATGCTGTGACCTAGAATTAAGGAACAGAGTCTGCAAATACACATGATTAAACCCAACTCTGACAGAAATGCTCTTTCATCATCTCAAACACAGCTTGCAGCCCTGACCTTTTATACTCATTCATCACCAGAATAATTTTGCAAGGAAATTTGATGTGGTTCTTCTTTAAGCTCCTTCCATATCTGTATGTAAAGTGATTTTATTTTGCATCCTTCTTTGCAAGAAGTCCTTAACATTCTTCAATACATGGCTACAATGTAGAGCTAGGTACCAGAACCAAATACACGCATTGAATCACAGGCATGACTGCTTGATAAGGTAGCCTTGAACACAGGCAGAAAATTGTATTTACTTGCACACACACAAAAACAGACTTGTTGAACATTTCTTCCAGAACAGAATTTGGCATCAGGAGGACAGCTGATAATTATACTTTTAAAAAGTTCCAAGGAAATTATTGATCTCTTTGCAGAATTCTGCTATTCCACTCCTCCTTCCAGGGACACACACACAAGTATGCTGTACAGCTTTCACTCCTGATATCACTGCATGGCTTTTGTTGTCTATCTTTTGGTCAGGCATTAGGGGAATAGACTCTAGATTATCACACAACAAAACACAGCAGCTGAAAATATTGGCAATGGCAGCCGAGACTCATGATGACTCAACCTACATGTGCCTGCTGATGCACGGTGAAGGGCAGGCAGGGATCAGTGACCTGTTCAGAGTATGCTCTAGCTCCTGTTAGAGCCACATGCTTCCATTTCCTCTGTGCTGAAAGCTAGGAGCCTGGTGGAGAAGGGGAAACAGACCACTGGAGTTGAGTTGGGGCTGAGCTGAGTCTGCCTAGTCCAAAGGAGGGAGAAGCAACCATGCCTGATAATACTTTCTCTGTACTGTAAGATTCCTTCTTTAACTGGCTTTCTAACGTTTTTGCTTGAGCTGAATCCCTGTTTGTTTCAGTAGCACATGAAAACACAATGATCATGCTCTCCCAATTATCTATAAGCAGAGCAGACAGCATTTTCCCTAACAATGAATGTGTGGTCAAGTTCTGAAAGGAGGTGGGCACTACTTCAGGGAAACCTCATAAATGTTTTCCAAATATTCACTTTTGGGCAGTTATTCCAAGTGATTTCAGTAGGGATGGTGTATGATGCCTGGAGGATCTAGAAATAAATTAAGAGGTAAACACAACATCCAGGAAAAGGGCACGACACTGAAGTGAAGAGGAAACTATAAGAAAAAGTAAGAAAATGACATAGAAGCCAAAAGGAGCAATAAGCACCCAGGTTGTGAGGGCTGTGTCATGGCTGCAGAGGGTACAGAGCACATATTCACCTCACCATCCTCGGCTCTTTTCAGAACTAGTGGAAACAGAGTCACTTCTATGACACAGCTCACATCATCCTAAAGAGAAGTTTGCAAGTACATCCGATGATTTGCACGTTGGCAGAGCAAATTCGTTTTTCTATTGATTATGAAAGAAGCCTGAGGGATTGGAAAATGTCTGGTTTTAGTGAGAGGATTTCCATCTGTTCAGCATGTCATGTTTCCATGTAAATATGGGTTTCAGAAGCGCATTTAATAACGTCCTGAATAAGTAATTTTGAGCTTCCATTTACTGTACTGTCTAACAGATATGAGGTGCTTAAAGTTACATAGAAAAAAATAAGAAAACCAACAACCACCAGTTGTAACACTATAATAAGATCAGTAAAATCCTCCAAGTAATGACACTGCTTTTCCTTTTCTAGCACTGTGAGCACAACTTTTGATGTTTTCCAATTAGCTAGAGAACCTTTTCCTTGCTCCTTCCTTTGAAACAGTAAAATATCTCCGATATCAAACAAATCACACAAAAATGTCATTGTTAGTGATGCACCTCAAAACTTTCCAGCCACAGAATCCAATGCTGAATTTTCTGGACTGGAGAAATCTTCATTTTTAACACAACTTATCATAGAATCATAGAATCATAGAATCATAGAATCATAGAATCATAGAATCATAGAATCACTCAGGTTGGAAAAGACCTTAAAGATCATGGAATCCAACCACAACCTAGCCATACTACCCTAACTCTAACAAACCTCTGCTAAATCATGTCCCTGAGCACCACATCCAAATGGTTTTTAAACACATTCAGGGATGGTGACTCAACCACCTCCCTGGGGAGCCAATTCCAGTGCTTAACAGCCCTTTCTGTAAAGAAATTTTTCCTGCTATTCAAGCTAAACTTACCCTGGTGCAACTTAAGGCCATTTCCCCTCGTCCTGTCACCTGTCACCAGTAAGAAGAGACCAGCCCCGCTCTCTCTGTAAGCACCTTTCAAATACTGGAAGAGAGCAATAAGATCTCCCCTCGGTCTCCTCTTCTCCAGACTGAAAACCCCCTGTTCCTTCAGTCTCCCCTCATAGGGCATATTCTCCAAGCCCTTCACAAACCTTCACAAACTCTTCACAAGCCTTGTTTTCACAAAGCCTCCTTCTTTGGACCTGCTCCACCACCTCAATGTCCTTTCTGTACTGAGGTGCCCAAAACTGAACACAGTACTCGAGGTGGAGCCCCATCAGTTCCAGGTACAGGGCAGGATTACTTCATTTAGTCTATTTAATGCTTTGTCCTGATACAGCATAAAGTAGAAATTCTGAAAATGAACTCCAAAAGTCATCCATACCCTAACTGTGCCTATGCTACGTCTTTGGGAAGTCTACAGTGGTGCAAATATATTGGGAAAAGATTAAATTTCCTTCAAAGCTTTCATCTGTCTAGAAATGTGAAGTGTTTAACAAGAAACTGGAGGCAATATGTGTGAGATGGTCAAAGCTGCATGACAATATGCATGTAGATACACGTTCTCTGTGGGAGTGTTTTACTAAATAATGCATTTTTCCTAAATTAAATTTTAGTGCTGAATCATGACATAATATATTTAACAATTTGTTTTTCAGGCTGCTTACAAAGTTTACTCCAAGTTCACTCGGGAACATGTTCCTGTCCCTGTGTCCCTTTCCATGTTCGCTTGAACGTATGGCCACGAACCTACCAAAGTGTGTCTAAGTGATGGGTAACAAGGACAAATTCAAAAAATCCATCCATTTCCCCAACTCTGTGATGTGCAGTTTCCACTGCAGTGACCCACTTGACAGAGCTGCAAACACACACAAGCACAAGAGAAAAATAATTTATGACAGGAACAGTCCCTGCTTTCCCTCCTCTAGTTCCATTCCTTTTGCTCCACCAAATAAAATCCCAACAGCTCTCTTGCTGCTGCAGCAAGCCTCGTAATATTTACTGTTCTCCTTAAAATCCACATTAAATGCTTATTGATCAGCATCTGCACTGCCCATTAGTTTCTAAACCACCTACCTTCAGAGAATGGTTTGAAAGCAGAGGTGTGGAAATCAGCAAGCAACTACGCTTTGTCCATATTTTTTCCATTGTGCCCATGGCAACTCCCCTAGTTCTGGTTCTTGATTCATGATTTTTAAGTGCCCAGGGTAAGCAATGAATTACCCACTAAAGACTAATTCCACAGCAGCTCAATTCCACAGTGAGCAATGTCAATTGCACTGTGGATTTTGCAAGGAAGAGGATCAGATCTGCTTTGTGGATCACCCCTCAGGGAAACATTTATGTGATTTAAAAAGATAAGGCATTTCAAAGAAAATGAGTGAGCTATGGCCACATATTTGCATTTCAAACAAACCTCATCCTCCTACTTTCTCTGGCTCAAGTTTTCCCCAGGCTAGAGACCTGTCAGGTAAAGCCTTTACTCCCAATTTAATTTTACACAGGAAGAAGGTGGCTTGCATAGCACCACAAAACAAAGCGTGAAAGAACAAAATAACCACTTAAAATCCAGACCTTCTCTGGTAGATTTAAAAGGTGAATTACATTATTATTATTATTATTATTATTTTACAGTTTGAAGTTGTTTTTTGTTTGTTTTATACATCATCAAATAATTGCCATGAGGCTTAGTTTCCCACTGTTCAGTACGGGAGAGCACAATTCTACTGAAGCTTATAGACTTACTATAATATCATACTAAATTCTGGTTCTATAAAGAAATTTGTCTTAGCAGGACAGACTTTTATCCCTTGAGAAAAAAAAAAAAAAATTAAAAGGGGAAAAAAAAGACTAAATAATAATTTTAAAGGGTTTATTCCTACAAAACTTGATCATAGAATGGCCTGGATTGAAAAGGAGCACAATGATCATCTGGTTCCAACCCCCTGCTATGTGCAGGGTCACCAACCACCAGACCAGGCTGCCCAGAGCCACATCCAGCCTGGCCTTGAATGCCTCCAGGGATGGGGCATCCACAGCATCCTTGTGCAACCTGTTCCAGTGTGTCACCACCCTTTGTGTGAAAAAATTCCTCCTAACATCTAACCTAAACCTCCCCTGTCTCAGTTTCAGACCATTCTCCCTTGTCCTATCACTATCCACCCTTGTAAACAGCCGTTCTCCCTCCTGTTTATACACTCCCTTCAAAAATATGAAGGGCACAATAAGATCTCTACAGAGCCTTCTCTTCTCTGAAATGTTTAACTTTAATTCTTCTTTCCTACAACATGACTCTCTTTATGGATCCTGACCATTAGGGCCACTCCTTTGAGCTCTGACAGTCCAAAACAAGGCAGAAGGCACAACAGAGAGTATGGTAATTTTCAGTTAATGAAAAGCATACAACTTTTTAGAAGCATAGTTAAAGGATTGCAAATAACTGTTAAAAATACAAATACATGGTCTCCTTCTTAGTCACATATAATGTGCTCACACGTGTTCCTTTTACAGTGCAGTCTTTTATATTGTAGCCATTATTTTCTATTATTTATAGTTGTTGCAATTATGTTTATAAATCTAATCCACTTTGTCACTCACAACATATCCATAGTGATCAAGACTGTGGTCTGAACTGGACTACATTGGTGTCAGAAACTCATCTTGCTGACAAATATGTATTTCCTTATCTTCTGTGATTACATCAGGTTACAATAGAGAATATACCACCCTCTCCTTCTCTCAAGTACCTGAATCACTGCTAAGTTTTACGGAAGACAAGGAAAAGAATGAATAAGATGTTGCTTTTGTTTATTTCCCTTTACCATTAATATCTGAAAATCTCAGAATGG